>NC_089512.1:2902764-3268059 GCF_036850995.1 Saccopteryx leptura | reverse complement strand
CGGGACTCCTACACGCCAGGCCGATGCTCTACCACTGAACCAACCGCCCAGGGCCTACCTAAATATATTTTAAAAGGAGATTCAAAAAATTTTTTCCCTATAAATGGAATACTCGTGTTTTTTCTAATACACACTGAAAGAAGCAAATCATTACTGAAATTCATTTAAAAATAAAGCAACCACGGGTTACCTGTGAACTAACTGCCTAAAGTGATCTCTTGCACCATTGTTGGGGGACCGCTGTGAACATTTAACACAGCGGCAAGAAAGAGAAGTATTCAGTTTCTTAAAACAGGTAGAAGTTACTGTCTCTGCCACATGTCTATCCACCCAAAACACGAGAGGACCACGGCATATGTCATCACCGGCGTGTCTGTGGCTCTGGGCCGCAATTCGGCCCAAGAGCCCAGGGAGCCAGCCACGTGGCTGGCGGGTGAAGCTTCCGCCCTGGGGCTGCAGGTGTTCCTGGGATAGGGACTCTGGTGGAAACAGAGGGCCGCCTCTCTGCCAACCCCCTGGGCAGCCGAGAAAGTCAAGGCTGGTAATGAGAAGGACGATAATCAAATGCAGGACATGATCTGTACTTTTCCTGTGGAAGTCCCCACTTTCGGCAACACGGAACTGCCCGGGTGTGGCTCCCATGTTCAGGCGTGTCTAACCTTTCACAGGCGCAATTACTGCTCTTGGTGGGCTCCCTTCCCTTTGCTGATGATTCTAACACGTGTGGAGGGTCGACGTTGCCTGCATGTTCATCTGCTGTGATTTAGAATAAAGGTGCCGCCATTCTGTTAAACCACAACAGCAACAACCGCTAATACTTCCGAAGCGCTAGGCACCATGCTAATCACGTACCACAGAAGATCTCGGCCACCACCAGAGCCCTGCGATGTCGGCAGTGCTGTTATCCCCACAAAGGCTAATTATCTGTCCACTGTCACGGAGCCGATAACGGGGAGAAAGGAGGTGCAAAGCCAGACCTCTCTCTGAGCCTCACTCCCTAATTGCTTCTGAAGACTGCTGTCCACTATTGTCTTTCATCTCCACAGCTAACAAACACTCTGACGGGTACCCGCTCTGAAACCCTGTGGTCCTGGGTGGTCACCAGGCTTCCTGGGTGGAGGAGGGGAGCATACTTTAACTCTTGAGTAGTACAAACGTTCATGGACGTCCTCGTGCCTCCTGACCATCCAGAGTACCATCGTACATGTGTGAGACAACATTAAAAAAAGGCAAATTTATGTTCTTCTTGTTTCCATAAATAGGTTATCAAACAAACATGATTTTTAGTTAATAAAACTGGGACTGGAACTAATTTCATTTTTTGAAAAAAAAAAATCAAAAACACCTCACTCCCAGGGGCCAGTGAGCATGAAAATAACTCACTACCCAAGGGGTGAAAAGACCCCCGGCCGGAATGCTGTTTTCCAGAGATTAACCTCCGCCCCCTCTGCCTGTGGCACAGAATTAGCCCCTGGCTGGTCACACGCCTGTGCTTTTGCTCTGAGGGGATAACGAATTATTGATTAATAATTAATAGATGAATTGGCGAAGTCCTTCCAAACACGGATTCACTTCCGCCTCCCGGGCTTCCGATTTCCACCTGCACAGACACGCGTGTTTACGGTCAAGAGGGTAACACTTCCGGAAGGGCAACACTTTTCCAACTTCCCAGGGCCCTGGAATATGCAATTAGGTGATCCTCAACTTTCCTTTTTTCAATTACAATGGAGGCCAATATTCTTTGGGGGATATATTTGTATTTGCCTCAGGCTCTCTTACTTCATGGAGGGAGCTAGCCACACAGGGCCCAGCAGGACCTAGTGAGGTACGACCCACCTGTCCCTGCTGCGGAGAAACAAGTGGGGAAATAAATATCCCGGTCCGTCCCCTTCTGCCACTGGTGACCCAGAGAAAGTCCCAGCCGGAGCTTCTGTTCCTCAGCCAGATCAATACCAAGATCCCTTTAACTCAACCATTCTAAGACTGGGCCCCAATAGGAAGTGATTGATAGGAATGCAAATGACATGCAAATTAAAGCCACACCCTCACAATCCTCACTTAGGAAGTTCAGGGGGTCCATCCCATCAACCTGCTGTTGAGTAGGCTCCCCCAGTGCTGTGCTGGGCGCCTGAGGGACGTCCTGTCATAACTGATGGGGCACCCCGGCCACAGTGTGCTGTGCTGTGCGGTGCCATGCGGGGGGGGGGTTCATTTCCTGGAACCGGGCGGGGTCGGCTGGGTGGCCACAGGGAAGCACAGAGGAGGACAGACGGAGCCCCTTCTTGTAGGAACGTCCTTATTCGTGCCCCTGAAGAGCCAGGGCTCCGGGTGCCCTTTTACAAACCGCGCGCCCACGTCCTTGTTTAAACGAGGTTTGCTAAAAATAGAACCTCGAGTGTGGGTTTTTAATTTGTCAGCACGGTGTTCCTGGACATGGATGTCAAACCCAAGGAGGCTGGAGAGAAATTTAATTAAAGGACCGAAGAGAGCACTCGTCGCCCTGACCGCACCAGACACAACGGCTGGGGGTCTCAGAACCGTACTGGGCGGTTCCGAAATCAGATCGCCTTTCCGTCACCATCACGACCAGCCCGCGGCTCTGAGGATGATCCCCCGCGTCACGTGGGCCGCAATGAACGAACCCGGTCACGTGACACCCGCCTGGTCACGTGACACCCGCCGATACGGATGTGAACGCCCCCGCGTCTGTCTGTCGCCGGCATGGCTGGAAGTGAGGTCACGTGTGTGTTACGGGGTGACCCTCCCGGGGTCGGGGGGCGCCCTTACCTTTCACGACCAGGTTCCCGGTGCTGCTCGCCGTTCCAAAATGGTTGGTGGCCACGCAGGTGTAACTCCCCGCGTCCGCCTTCGTCACGTTGACGATCCGGAGGTGCCCGTCTTCAGAAACAGTGACCCTGAAACCAAAGCACACAAACCGAGAGAAAATGGGCTAAACGGAGCTATTTCTGTCATCTTTCCAACGCGGCGTCCGCGGCCTCCCTCGCCCGTCCCGTCTTCACTCGGGATGTCTGCCCTGCGTTCGCGCGTGAGCGCTCAGGGTACCTGACTTGTTCAGTGTCCTCAGTCCTTTCGCTGAAAGGCTCTCCACGTTCTGTTGGAATCACGATTAGAAACGTGAGATCAGAGATCACCATGCTCCCTTTCTGGCAGCTCCACCCCCCCTCCCCCAAGGGACGGCGTCCTGTGGGTCACTACGCTTCTGCACACTGCGGACGGGCGAGGAATAAGAGAAAACCCTTTGCGGGGTGACTTGATGCATTCTCGTTGAACGTGTTTTCTTCCCGATGAGAGGCTTACACGTTCAATGAGGTATGACTATGCGCATTTATGTCTGAGATATGTTGGGCAATGAACGTATTTTCTGTGAGAGGCAATAATTGAATTCCAAAAAAAAAAGAGAAAAGATTAGAACATTCCACCCCCAGGCATGACTTTGGCAGAACAGCAGGTGTGGAAGGCACATCTCAGACCCCATATATAGTTAGTTAGGGACCCCTATCGGCCACCTGGCGGGAAGGTAACCGCTTTCCCCGACAGACACGGAGGCTGGGCCGGGAAGGACTGCCCCAGAGCCTGTCCCGTCCCCAGCGTGACCCCAGCAGAAGCAGAAGCCCGCAGGTGGGTGACATGCTTGGCCGGCAGGCTAGTCGGAGGGATAAACAGTGTCCACTCCACGGGAGCTCACACCAGGGAAATGTCTGCCCACCTCTCCTGTGTCTGTCCAGCTCACTCACTTCTTCCTTTCCCTTCTGCCTCCTCCTGCTGACCAGGCCAATCGGAACAGACTCCGAGGTGATGGCCGCCTCTCCTCTGGCTCCTCCCGGCCCCTCCTCGGGGCGTGGCCGGGTGGAGAACGCCTCCCTCACCACCCAGGCTCGCAGCTGCAGGGCTCCCACCAGCACCGGCACAAAGTCCTGTCTAGACTCTGCGAGGCCCGGAGGATCATGGGATCGCTGGCTCTGTCCTTCCGGCTGACTTGATTTCATTCCGATCGTCCGCCTGTCTGTGAGCTCGAGTCACGCGAGCCTTCGGCAACTTCCCGGGGGACTGGGAGCCCTCCCACTGGGAGCCCCCCCACAGTGCCTCTCCATGGGTGCTCTGTCTCCATGACCTCAGGACTAAGCCGCCACCCTCTCATCTGCTCAGGACCCAGACCCAGACGAGGGCGGGCTTCTCCTTACACACCTCTCCTGATGCACATTTCTAACGTGGGTTTCCCGGCCGCTCTCTTTATTTCTTCCTCTTCCACGCAATCTAAGAGTTTTGTGTGGCCTGTCCACTGTCTTAGCACAGAGATGAGACCCTTCGTGAGGGACAGGGACGGTGCTGGCCACAGACTCTATCTCCTGGATCCTGGACTTAGGGTGATAGGTGGTCTGTGTTCCATAGTCTCCTCAGTGACTTAGTAAAGAAGCAAGATTTAAGTATCCTGAGAGCAAGTCCATACATGTGACAGGAAGGCAGAGAGGCTGGACCAGTTGGCCGTAGTCCGGGCTTCAAGTCCCTTACGCATATTTGAAAGAAGGGGTCCAGGGTGGGCACAGCTCCGTTCACAGAGCTTTGGCCGGGCATGTTAAGACCACAGGTGGAGATTGAAAGGCGCTGGGGTCACAGATACTGTGCCTAATTTTCATGAAGCTCTCAGGGATGGGGCGGCCATAGCCTTCCTGGGGACCCAGCCCGGGTCCCCCGATGCCGAGAGGGTGTGAAGGGGTCAGACCCCTGCAAAGGATGCTGGGACCAGAAGGCAGGCGCTCACACTCAGGTCTGTCAGCCCCAGCCCCGGGAACGGCTTGCTTCATGGCCCAAGGGCAAGTCTCTCATCTAGGAAATGGAGCGAGCAATACCGTTCCGATCGGCAGAGGGTGAGGACGAGGTCAGACCGGGTCAGGGAGACCCCGGGGACACTTCCTGGCACTTAGTAGGTGCGGTTCTCTTTCATCTGTAAAGCTTTCCTCCCACGCAGTCCTTTGTACACGGGGGAAATCGGACATTCCCTTCACGCACTTTCTTTCGATACGGCAATTAAAGCGGCCTCTTCTGACACCCCAGCCATGACGTCTGACAACCTGAAGTCAGTACAGAAAGGACCGACGTGGCCCCCCAATAAGCGCATGGGATGCGGACGCACAAGGAGGCCCTTGTTGTTCATTCTTGTCACACACGGAGCACCTGACACCCCATCGGCCCACGGGCAGATGCACTTCCAAGAACAGAGTGGCGATCACGTCCTCATTACCCCACTAACCACACAAACAGCTTCCTAGGAGTTCATCACATTGCTACGTATAACACGTGCTGGAATCTGTGAACGGTGACATCTGAACACCCCTTAAGGGAGGTGACACGTGCGCTTTGGATATGAGGTCACCTTCCGGGACGCTACGTAGACCCAGACGGGGCGGGCGGGCGGGCGGACTCTTCCCAAGCTGCCCTGAAAACAAAGGGCTGTCGGCGACCTATATACCACTTGAAATGGCATCGCTGTCATCCCAAGGACCCGGAGCCACCCCCTGGCTCACACGTGATGACGCCAAAGCCTGTGACTAAGGATGCGAAGAGAGGACCTGCCATCAGATAGATGACCTGGGTGTTCGGTTTGGGTCCAGGGCCCCCTACCATCACGCCTCTGCCACGCCAGGTTAAACTTCAAGTTATCTGGCACCAGGGCTGTTCCTGTAACTCTCCCCCTGAGCAAACCTGACGGACACCCAGCCTCCCGCTGCCCCGACCTCCCACCTGAGCACACCCCCACTGCCCCGCCCCAAAGTCTTGTGCTAAAACGAGCCTCCCGACTACGCCTTGCTCCCCAGCCCCTTGGGGCTGAGGCCGCGGGGGTCTCAGCCCATCTGTGCACAGAGGCATACATACCGGTACTTTCTCCCCATGGATAAGACGCACATATTTTGGGGGGGAAATTTGGGGTTCTAAAAACTGGGTGCATCTTCTACAGTGGTTGTGGTATTTCCAATGCCATAGATGGAACTGAAGACGAGGCAATCTATTAATATGAAGACAGTGATTCGTCATCAGACACAGACGAGGACAAGCTGCTAATGGATGGGAGTTTAGACAGTGCTGAGGAGTTGTATGAATAAAACTTGAGTTTGCTAACTTTATGGAACACATTTTCTTACCTCACAGGATACTGTGACGACTGCCTTCTCTGATGAGATAAGAGACGCAGGAAGTTCTGTTAACTGTGGAGTTCTGTGAAATGTCTTCCTGGTCACTCCCACCCCCGCACCCCTAACTTCAGTATCTCCTCTGCGCAGAGGGCAGAAACTCCCGTGGGGCGTGGTGTGTGTGTGTGTGTGTGTGGGGGGTGGACAAGGTTGCCCTCTGGCCTCCCTCAGCCGCCCGTTCCCTGCCCCGGGCCTTCCTGTCCCGTTTCCTACATGCCTCGTGAAATGACAAAGGTCCTTCAGACTCCTGGGCTCTTCATCTTGAAGACTGCGGTGCCTGGCTCAGGCTCCGTGTTCTCGTCCCCGCCCCGTGACGCACGAAGAGCAGGTGGGAGGGACAGCAGTCTCAGGCCAGGGTCCTGGACAAGGGAGGAGTCGGCGTGGGAAGCCCTCCGCAGAGGGGGTTTATTTTTAATGAGAATTAGATAATACGAAGTCTGGGGGAGGGGGCGGCAGGTGTGGGGATATGTTCTTTTGTGAAATTCAATCACTTCTTTATCCAGGCGTACGGTGTCGTGATTGAGAACATAAACTCTCGGCCTGACCAGGCGGTGGCGCAGTGGATAGAGCGTCGGACTGGGATGCGGAAGGACCCAGGTTCAAGACCCCAAGGTCGCGAGCTTGAGCACAGGTTCATCTGCTTTGAGCAAAGCTCACCAGCTTGAGCCCAAGGTCACTGGCTCGAGCAAGGGGTTACTCAGTCTGCCCCACGGTCAAGGCACATATGAGAAAGCAATCAATGAACAACTAAGGTGTCTCAATGAAAAACTAATGATTGATGCTTTTCATCTCTCTCCATTCCTGTCTGTCTGTCCCTATCTATCCCTCTCTCTTTCTCTGTCACACACACACACAAACATAACATAAGCCCTGGGAATAAACTGTCTGGGATCAAATCAGGTTCACGCCACAAATGAGCCACGTGATTTGGGCCAAGTTTCCTGACTTGACACAATGGAATAATGAAGTGACCGTCTCTCACGGGCAGAGAGCAGAGCAGCGCCTCGTACCAGAAACACACCCCGTGAATGTGTTACCCAACTGTTCTGTGACCCACAGCTCCACCCCCTCCTGGGCTCAGGGCTTCAAACACTAACCCAACTGTTCTGTGACCCACAGCTCCGCCCCCTCCTGGGCCCAGGGCTTCAAACACTAACCCAACTGTTCTGTGACCCACAGCTCCACCCCCTCCTGGGCCCAGGGCTTCAAACACTAACCCAACTTTTCTGTGACCCACAGCTCCGCCCCCTCCTGGGCCCAGGGCTTCAAATGCTAACCCGGGACTCGGTGAAGACAGAGACAGCTGTGAGCACCCCCCCTCTGCCGTCCCACAACACACTGCTCTGCCTAGTGAAGCAGATGTGTGACATCCAGTAGTCGTGGAAGGGGAGTGTGTGTGTGTGTGTCTGTGTGTGTGTGTGTCTGTGTGTGTGAGTGTGTGTGTGTGTTTGTGAGTGTGTGTGTGTGTGTGTGTGTGTGTGAGTGAAAAGTAGGGCTCATTCATTCGTAGACCTGCTAAACTCTGCCCGCACTCGAGGCCTCTATCACCCAGGAGGAGCTGACAGGGTTAGACACCCAGCAGTGACGGCAAAGTGGTCTGTGTCACGATGCACACGTGCCTCGGAGTCCTGGTCCGAGGGGCATGGACTTTCCCGGTGGGGAAGCCGTTTCCCATACTACCTGCAGGACAGAGATGGGGCCGGCCAATCAGTGGACCCTACCGACCCATCGGCAGTGACTGGTCTAGGGACAGGCATGCCACCAGAGCCAAGAGCTATCTGAGACCACAACCTCTTTCTTCTGAACTGTTGAATTTGAAGAGGAGTCTAGAAATGGTGGCAGTCACCTTGGCTGGCGTACAGAGGAAGCATGCCTTAAAGAAGCCAGGCAGAGACAAACGAAGCCCAAGAGGGAGACAGACAGACAGACAGACGAGGAGGAAGGCAGAGGCAGGCAGAGACCGCACGGCCCCGTCCCCATCCGTGCTGAAGGCAGTGCCTTCCCCGCATGCCCGGTGACAGGAACCAGCCAAATAAGACATCAGAAACTGGGTTGTAAGTCCGTACAAACTGGACAGCTCGGGTCTTAACTAACTGACCTCGTTCAAGAGACAAGGGGGCACTGAAACTGGGGTGGGGAGACGGGCTCTCTGAGGCTCTGTCCACAGAACTCGTGGTTTGAAGACCGGCGAACTCAATTACGGGGGAATAACCGTGGACGTCTGAGAAAGACTCCACAGTCCTGACCCGTCTTCGCACCGGCCCTATCTCGTACGTTTTACCACTTCTTGCGGCAGATTAAAAAAAGAAAAAAGAAAAAAGCTAAGCACACTATGATGTTTGGTTTTAATTTGTGATATAGGGTTTTTATGAGTGAGGAATTAGCTACAAAGCTGGCACGTCGCCGTGGGCTGCTAATTTGGACTCACTCAAGGAGCTTTCTAAACGCAACTCAACAGGGACGGGCAGATCCTTGTTTCCTTCTCATTTAGATCTTCTCTCAACTGAGGAAAAGAGTTTTACGACGAATATCTCTGCGTTCGTTTCTTTCCCGCGCACGAACGTGGCGGCCGCTGCCCGGATCCCATCCGAGAAAGCTCCATTTCCAAGTTTGCTCCTTGATGAGGTTCTGAAGTTTCTGTTTCATTTCCGTTTCTCCGTTTCAGGCGATTAACGGACCTTAGGGTATGACGTGCTTGCCAATACTGACCTTGGAGCTCCTCCTTGAACTGGTGAGGAGTGATAATAGATTTAAAAAAAAAACACACACCTGAAAATGGAAATCCGCTCCTGGCTTAGAGCAGGTGAGCCCTGACCTAACCGCACGGCTCTTTTTAACACCACTGATCGTATCAGAAAAGTCAGCGATGAGAAAGTGACCAGGAGTGAAAATGAATGTGCCACACAAGACTCAATCTCCCCCACACGCAAAGAGGCCCCCGGACCCGCCACCCAGGAAATGACCCCGCGTGGGGAGAGAAGCAGGTCCCCACGCTGTCATCCGGAGACTTCTGATCTGCGGAGGACCGGGGCCTGTCTGGGATGAGGAGACGCACTGTGCCCCTCTTTCTTAAGGGGAGGCCCCGGGTGACAGCCATCGAAGTACTGGCCCTTGTCAGTCCCATAAATCACAACCGGTCTGGGGACATGGGACCTTCAAAAAATTTCTGATCCCTTCTCTTTCGGGGCATCCGTAACAGGTGCCACAAGCTGCCGGCTAGCCCCACAACATTCTGTCACTCTGCAGAAGAGGCATGTACCCAAACGGTGACCCGTGTGTGTGATTTTTCTGAGCAGTTCCTGCAGAAGAGGCATGTACCCAAACGGTGACCCGTGTGTGTGATTTTTCTGAGCAGTTCTGCACAGAAGCCCCAGCCAGCCAGGGTGACAGAGGCAGCAAGTCCTTGACGGCCTCTGAGTCACAGGGGACACGTCCCTCGTCAGTAACCCTCTTTAACATGCAACTTAGAAAACCTGCAGTGTGGGGAAAGCATGGGTTACTGGTTCCCTTTCGGCAAGCCAGCAAGGGAAGTATCAGACCATTCGGTTGAATTTTAAATCATCTTTAATATTATTCAGTCAGGGATAACACAACTCAGCTAACATTAGGGGCAACATTAAAAAATAAATATCTAAAAAAAAATAATAGTAGGTTTATCCTTTCTGGTATGCACAGTCGGTTCCAGAAAACACCTTTGAAAGTAGAAATCTGCCTGACCAGGTGGTGGCGCAGTGGATAGAGCGTCAGACTGGGACGCAGAGGACCCAGGTTCGAGACCCTGAGGTTGCTGGCTTGAGCGCAGGCTCACCAGCTTGAGAGTGGGATCACAGACATGACTCCATGGTCACTGTCTTGAGCCCAAGGTCACTGGCTCAAGCAAGGGGTCACTCAGTCTGCTGGAGCCCCCTGGTCAAAGCATATATGAGAAAGCAATCAATGAACAACTAAGGTGCTGCAACGAAGAATTGATGCTTCTCATCTCTCTCCCTTCCTGTCTGTCTCTATCTGTCCCTGGAAGGAAGGAAGGAAGGAAGGAAGGAAGGAAGGAAGGAAGGGAGGGAGGGAGGGAGGGAGGGAAGGAAGGAAGAATTAGATTGAGACATTACAAGGGATGGTTATGGATGTAAAACTTCCAACATGGTTAATACAAGTCCTGCTTCCCAGCTCACACAAACGGGCAGGTGGTGCCACGGTCACAGGACCCCTGACCCAGGGACCACCAGTGATGACCTAGAACGAGGCCGGGTAAGTCAGACACCCCCAAACCTGGGGTCCCTACTCCTGATGAGACAAACAGTACAGGGCTGAGCACACGTACCAAGATCCTCATCATAAGACCAGAAGAAGGACCTCCCAGCCACAGTCCTGCACAGAATTCTCCTCTAGTTTAAATAATTGGGGGGTTTTATGCAAACAACCCTTCCTGGATAACCGTGGCAAACGGGACCACACGGTGGTGTCACAGCACGTCCCCTCCAGGCACCAACGGGTCCCCACGGAGAAGCAGCTCCTTTAAGCACTTGGGAGGCTGTCCAGCTCCCACTGGTCCCTGGCTTGCATGGCCCATTAATGTCCCCACCTCACTCCTACGGTCTTCGGAGATCATTTCGAACTCTGGCTTGTGCTCAGTAAATAGGACTCGGCGTTTGGGCAGCCTTTAGGTTTAGGGCCACACGTCCCTCCGTCTTGGACTGGCCCCACCCCAGAGGAACCACTGAGAGAGCAGAGCAACAGAGTGGGGGTGGGGGGTGGGGAACAGGGCCTGGCAGTGCTGTCTGGGGGCTGCCACGGAGACGGACCACGCCCGGGCTGGCTGTAGACGACCTGAACTCATTGTCCCACTGCCCTGGAGACAGAAGTCTGACCTCAAGGCACCGGTAGCTTGGGCTCCTTTCAGAGGCTCTGAAGAAGGATCCTTCCTGACCTCCCCCCCCCCCCCCCGAGCTCCAGGTGACATCAGCAGGTCTTGGTGTCCCTGGGCTGACAGACACGCCCCCGGCCTCTGCCTCCATGGCAGCAACATAGTGTCCTCCCCGTCTGTCTCTACCGGACGCCTTCCCTCTGTGCGCACGTCCACGCCCACAGCCCCTGTTCCTACAAGGACCCCCTCTCAGACCAGAGCCCGCCCACGCCCACAGCCCCTCTCCCTACAAGGACCCCCTCTCAGACCAGGGCCCGTCCACGCCCACAGCCCCTGTCCCTACAAGGACCCCCTCTCAGACCAGGGCCCGTCCACGCCCACAGCCCCTGTCCCTACAAGGACCCCCTCTCAGACCAGGGCCCGTCCACGCCCACAGCCCCTGTCCCTACAAGGACCCCCTCTCAGACCAGGGCCCGTCCACGCCCACAGCCCCTGTCCCTACAAGGACCCCCTCTCAGACCAGGGCCCGTCCACGCCCACAGCCCCTGTCCCTACAAGGACCCCCTCTCAGACCAGGGCCCGTCCACGCCCACAGCCCCTGTTCCTACAAGGACCCCTCCTCTCAGACCAGGGCCCGTCCACGCCCACAGCCCCTGTTCCTACAAGGACCCCTCCCCTCAGACCAGGGCCCGTCCACGCCCACAGCCCCTCTCCCTACAAGGACCCCCTCTCAGACCAGGGCCCGTCCACGCCCACAGCCCCTGTCCCTACAAGGACCCCCCCTCTCAGACTAGGGCCCGTCCACGCCCACAGCCCCTCTCCCTACAAGGACCCCCCCTCTCAGACTAGGGCCCGTCCACGCCCACAGCCCCTCTCCCTACAAGGACCCCCTCTCAGACTAGGGCCCGTCCACGCCCACAGCCCCTCTCCCTACAAGGACCCCCCCTCTCAGACTAGGGCCCGTCCACGCCCACAGCCCCTGTCCCTACAAGGACCCCCTCTCAGACCAGGGCCCGTCCACGCCCACAGCCCCTCTCCCTACAAGGACCCCCTCTCAGACCAGGGCCCGTCCACGCCCACAGCCCCTCTCCCTACAAGGACCCCCTCTCAGACCAGGGCCCGTCCACGCCCACAGCCCCTGTCCCTACAAGGACCCCCTCTCAGACCAGGGCCCATCCACGCCCACAGCCCCTCTCCCTACAAGGACCCCCTCTCAGACCAGGGCCCGTCCACGCCCACAGCCCCTGTCCCTACAAGGACCCCCTCTCAGACCAGGGCCCGTCCACGCCCACAGCCCCTCTCCCTACAAGGACACCCCCTCTCAGACCAGGGCCCATCCACGCCCACAGCCCCTGTCCCTACAAGGACCCCCCCTCTCAGACTAGGGCCCGCCCACGCCCACAGCCCCTCTCCCTACAAGGACACCCCCTCTCAGACCAGGGCCCATCCACGCCCACAGCCCCTCTCCCTACAAGGACCCCCTCTCAGACCAGGGCCCGTCCACGCCCACAGCCCCTGTCCCTACAAGGACCCCCTCTCAGACCAGGGCCCATCCACGCCCACAGCCCCTCTCCCTACAAGGACCCCCTCTCAGACCAGGGCCCGTCCACGCCCACAGCCCCTCTCCCTACAAGGACACCCCCTCTCAGACCAGGGCCCGTCCACGCCCACAGCCCCTGTCCCTACAAGGACCCCCTCTCAGACTAGGGCCCACCCTCCTCCCCGCACGATGCCATCTTCACTGGGTTCCACCTGCAAACGCCTTATTGACAAATGAGGTCCTGTGCTGGGGCTTCGGGGACACGCGACGTTCGGGGACACACGTCAGCCTGCAGTGGGGGTGGAGAGTGGCCACCCTGCAGGGCGGGCTGCCAGTCGGGGCTGAGCGAGCAGCTTCGGGGCTGACTCCGCAGCCTCAGAGGACAGGAGGGGTGCCGTCAGGACCTGACCCTGCCCTCCGCCCACTGGCCCATCCCCCCCCACCCCACGTGGGCCCGGCCCCGCCCCAGCCGCAGCCTCACAGGACAGGAGGGGCACCGTCAGGACCTGACCCTGCCCGCCGCCCGGTGGCCTGTCCCCCCTCCTCCGCCGCATGGGCCCAGCCTCGCCCCAGCTGCAGCGTCAGAGGACAGGAGGGGTGCCGTCAGGACCTGACCCTGCTCGCCGCCCAGCGCCCCCCCCCGCGTGGGCCCGGCCCCGCCCCAGCCGCAGCCGCAGCGTCAGAGGCAATGGCTCCCTGGGCAGAGGGCAAACACTCACACGTGGAGGGTGAAGGGCAGTTTGGGGGGTTGGTCGTGGGTTAAGCGTAAACGCATTAAGTTCAACAGGAAAACAGAAGTTGAGTTCTGCCTGCGCGTTCAGTGTCTGCTTTGATGAACCCAACTTGTTCACCTGTCAGATCGAATCAGACCTTCTCTTCAGTCTCTTGTTGGGGTGACTCTGGCCAAGCCAGATTGATTTTGATACTGAAGTGACGGCCAAGATTAGATCAACCCGAGAAGGCCCGCTCCCCACGGCGGTGCCCAGTTTTCTGAGCAGCTGCACGGAGAGGCGGAGCTTGCTCGCGGGAGGCCGCGTCTGGGCGTGTCCTGCGGGCAGTGGCCACCGTGCAGCGTGGTTTGAGAATAAACATTCGTGGATCAGCCGAAAGACGGAGAGACAGAGACTCGCACGTCCAACCTATCAATGGAAGGGGGGGGGGGTGTCCGCTGGGGGCCGACGGAGTTGGTGACGGACAGACGTGGCACGGTCCCTGGTGTGCGCCCCTGAGAAACAAGGACAGGCTGGTGATTCACCGGCGATGCCGGGCTGCGGACGTGAGCAGCGCCCGCCCTGACCCTGCGCTGAAGGGTCAAGAGGACCGGTTTCGGTGTGAATTGGGGCTATTTGAGTAAAATCCCAACGGCATTTTAACTTCTGTGAGGGTTCATTTTCTGTGTCAGCTTGATGGGGCTCAGGGACACTCAGATCGCTGGTAGAACGTCATTTCTGAGTGTGCTTGGCCGGGTGTTGGGGGAAAGCCTGGCGTTGAGGTTGGCACACTGAGTCAAGATGGCTCTCCCGCGTGGCGGGGCGAGGGACATTGTCTAATTCTTGAGGGCGCGGTGGAGCTGAAAGCTGAAGGGAGGGAGAACCTGTCCTCTCCCCTGACCTGGGACACCCATTTTCTGCTGCCCGTGGACATCGGTGCTGCTGCTCCGTGGACCTCCAGGCTCACGTGGCCGCAGGGCCCCGGCCCCCTGGTTCTCGGGCCCTGGAACTCACACCGAATAGCAGCACGGGCTCCTGGACCTCCTGAACCTCCCTGGCCGGCAGGTGGCACATCGTGGGACAGGTTGGCCTCCTTCATTGTTGGAGACAATTCCTCACGGAGCCGTTAGGTCCAGGAGAATCCTGACGGATACAACTTTTAACCAGAGTGTCCCTGAGCCGATTACTTATCCATTTGAAAAGATGCACGGAAAGTCTCCGCCTGATGGGAGAGAAGCAATTACCCTGATTTAGAGAAAGACAGCTCTGTGGTTCTGTGTTTATAAAGAGTCACGTGAGAGCCCTAGAAGATGGCGTTGCCCGTCCCCGCCCCCTGCACCTGGGGAAAAAAGCACATTTTGACGTAAAAATGCAAATGAAGTTCAGAGGGCAGAGACGGGCTCCAAAGGCCATTCCCTGCCCACCTCCACTGACCTGTCCACATGGCCTCCAAGGTGGCCATGACGTCACTAAGGAGCTGACACCCTGGGGACAGAGTCCCCTTAGAGACGATCTGTTGTGAAGGGTGCTTGTCCCGCCCCCGCCTGCAGCGTGGATCCGGGCAGAAGACAGACTCCTGACTGTCTCGTCTGCTCGAATGGACGGACACAGGTCCCATTTCCTCTGAGCACCGGCAGGAAAAGCTCCACCAAGTAACCCAGATGAGGCCCTGGCCGGCTGGCTCAGCAGTAGAGCGTCGGCCTGGAGTGTGGAAGTCCTGGGTTCGATTCCCAGCCAGGGCACACAGGAGAGGCGCCCATCTGCTTCTCCACCCCTCCCCCTCTCCTTCCTCTCTGTCTCTCTCTTCCCCTCCCGCAGCCAAGGCTCCATTGGAGCAAAACTGGCCCGGGCGCTGAGGATGGCTCCATGGCCTCTGCCTCAGGCGCTAGAATGGCTCTGGTTGCAATGGAGCAACACCCCAGATGGGCAGAGCATCGCCCCCTGGTGGGCATGCCGTGTGGATCCCGGTCAGGCGCATGCGGGTGTCTGACTGACTGCCTCCCCACTTCTCACTTCAGAAAAAAACAAGAAAAAAAAATACCCGGACAAACCACCTGCCCAGGGCCACACGAGCATTATGCATTATAGGATTAATTTTAATTATTCCCGGTGACCAGTGCACGGATGGACACGGGCCATGCTTCCCTTGGGCAGGTAAACCTCTATAATCTCATGTAATTATGTGGTAAGACAATAACCCTGAGGACACCACGTCTTGGGAAGAAAGGAGCGTGAAATAAAGAATGTGCTTCTGTTGAAAATATTTCTCCAGCTGCTACCTTTAGTTTATGCACGATCTCTCTGTGTCCATTAACGCCAGGCTAACAATTCCTCTCTTCCCCGAACTTATGACCCGAGATAATGCCACCGTAAATCTACGAGGCGCCGTGGAGGTGAACACCCTTCCCTCAGACCATATGTTACTCCCTACCGTGGCCTGCCTTTTTATCAAAGTGTCACGGTAAGTCATCGTCCTTTCCTAATGAGGGAAAACATTATTAGACGGCGAGGCACTCAGCAAGTTTTATGTAACAACCTCTTTAGGACACTAGATCAGCTGGTAGAAAAAAAAAAAATAGTTGAGCATCCAGGGGCAGCTGTCTTTAGACAGAAGCGGGCGTCAAGAGGACATGAGGGCAGAAAATGGGGCCGGCGTGAGGCCGGGTTGAGTCTGGGGTCACCGCGAGGTGCGGGCGATGCACAGTGAGCCCCCCGCTGTGCACGGCTGGCTGGTTTATTAAACTTCCTATCACGTTTCGTCTGCGCAGTGACCCTGAGAAGCATCGCCCTTCCCGTCTTTCCTGTCTTCCAGCTGAGAGCCTCGAAATCCGGGGACGTCAGGGGGAAGGTGCCCAGGGGGCCACATTGCTAATGCCGGGGACGGAGTCTCACAGGCAAGTCTCACCACCGGCGTTGGGAGTGAGCGGGAAGGAACCAGAATGGGAAGCGAAGACACGACCACCCCACGGCGGGGGCCGTCCTCACGCCGAACACCGGACCTCCCGTCGTCCTAAAATACAGTCTTTCTCATTGTACTGCCAAGATCACCTTTTTCTGGTATTGAGGAAGGGGAGTTCAGACTGCAGTCAACAAGCAGAAGCCAAGGAAAGAACGTAGAGAAACGTCACCGGAAGTGGCCGTCACCGAAGGCTCCTTCACGCCCCAGGGGAGGAGAGCCCCTGGAGGTCAACGGGAACTGCTCACGAGAAAGTGAAGGCCACCGTGCAGATTATGTGAGTTTGGAGAGAGCGGAGGTTTCTGTAACACTAACGGCAACCTGAGCCGTGCCAGGAAAGAAAAAAAAAGTCTGTATTTTGTTAGGTACCCGACTCTCAGCCCTCTGGGAATGGCAGGAGCGTGGTTCACGGGTTCATCGTCATCTCAGAACTTCACGACACTCACAGGGCCCACGAGCAAAGCGGGGTCTCTGTGTCCCTGCCCCTGTCAGGGTCCTGCTCCATTCCCGAGGTCCCCATGGCACTGCACCCCCAGTGGCCTGACCACTTCTGTGTCCTGCAAAGGGACAGACAATCCCTCAAGGTCATGTCATCGGCGCTCTCCCGAACTCGCCCACAAGCTCCCAGTTCCTGCCACATTCAGGTACGCCCAGATGGCGTGACTCCATGCCCAGATATTTGTGAGTCACATAGCTTGGGAAAGTCACAGCCTCTCTGGGCTCCAGTTTGCCATCTATAAAACGGGGGTCACCTCGGCCCTGGCTGGTTGGCTCAGTGGTAGAGTGTCAGCCCAGCATGTGGAAGTCCCGGGTTTGATTCCTGGCCAGGGCACACAGGAGAGGCGCCCATCTGCTTCTCCACCCCTCCCCCTCTCCTTCCTGTCTGTCTCTCTCTTCCCCTCCCGCAGCCAAGGCTCCATTGGAGCAAAGTTGGCCCGGGCGCTGAGGATGGCTCCATGGCCTCTGCCTCAGGTGCTAGAATGGCTCTGGTTGCAACAGAGCGACATCCCAGATGGGCAGAGCATCGCCCCCTGGTGGACGTGCCGGGTGGATCCCGGTAGAGCACATGCAGGAGTCTGTCTCCCTGCTTCTCATTTTGGAAAAATACAAAAGAAATGGGGGTCACCTCTATTGCATGAGCTTTCTGAGGAGGTTAAATGTGGAAAAAGCCTAGAAACTCAGACAACATGGTGGCACCTAGAGAGGGTCTAACATAAGTGAGCCGCCATGATCGGCTTAGCCTGATTATTCTTTGTCACCATGCTTTCTTTAAATGGCTCAACACTGAAAATTAAAGTAACTGAATCAAGGAAAGTTCGTATCACTGCTATAGAGAGAGAAACCAGTATCCCTCGCCGTAAGTCAATGCTAACCATACCAGCACACGTGATAAAAACACATCCTGGCTATTACACTCCACCTGGGTGTGCTTATCTGCCGGGACACGGAGCCCACACCTGCCTTTCCTCTGGTAGGATAATAGTGGCCGCGGTTTCCAAAGCGCTCAGACAGCCCAGGACCACACTGACTCTCCCCTGGATGTCCTCAGAAAGGATGACCGAGAGCTGTGTCACCGAATGTCACTTAGGGTCTGCCCGCCGGGTGCCGGCCGGCTAGGACTGTCTGAGAACTTGGAGAGGGGCTCTGTGAAACAGGCGTCCATTTCACTCGAGGTGTCCAGTCTCCTCATGTGACATTCAACGTGCACACCCCTCAATATCCCGTCACCCGTCTTCCCGAGGGCTTGTGGAAATGAGGCCCCCCGCGCACACTTCTTTCTGTCCTCTCACCCTTCCCTGCCATCGTCCCCGTGCACAGAGGCACGCGGCGAGTCTGTGGATTAAAATCCGGTTAGTCCTGGCGCTGGCTGGTGGGTCAGGGGATAGAGCGTCGTCCTGGCGAGCCAAGGTCACGGGTTTGATCCCCGGTCAGGGCACGTACTACATAGAAGAAGCCCGTGAGTGAACAACTGAATGGAACAACTAAGTGGTACAATGGGAGATGCTTCTCTCTCTCTCTCTCTCTCTCCCTCTCTCTCTCTTCCCCCACTTCTCTCTTCCTCTCTCTCTCTTCCCCCACTTCTTTCTTCCTCTTTCTCTCTCTCTCTTTCAAATCAATGGAAAAATTGTAATAAAATCCACTTAGTCTTGACAATTTTAGAGACATTGGCGATACTTCTTGGGATAAAGACTGTGATTTCTAATCTCTGTTGGTGGGTGGGTGAGTGGGTAGAAGTCAGAGGTTACTTTAAAAATCAGAAGCAAATGACAACATTCCCCTCCCACCCTCCAATGCAACTATGCACATTGTTCTTGAAAGCTCACAGGCCTCCTGAAGCCTTCCCTGTCACAAAACCGTACAGAAATCATGGTCCTGGAGAAAACAGAGATGTCATCCAACTGCCGCATGAGAGATGTGTGCAGGGACCTGGTTGTGGGTCTACCTGTTTCTCCCTCGATGGAGACGAAAGCCATTCCTCTTCATGGAAGAGTCATTAGTCTTTTCAGACAAACCATCCGGAAAGACCTGCAAAGTCGGTTCCCACAGACAATTGTGACGATGACAGAACGTTCAAGGAGCCGGTACGCGGGTCTGACGCTAGCGAACAAGCCCCAATCTGCAAGGACCCTTTCCAAAGTCCAGTGGGGGGGGGGGGGGAAGCTGACGGAGAAACACCGAAGAGCTTCCGGAAGGGGCAGGTAACTCTTATACTTATCGGTGTCTTGTCCCAGGGGCAGAGACGGTAACTTAGGCATGCCAGTGATGAGGGGAGTCTGATGAGGACACTGGGGTGGGGGAGGGGGGAAGAGGGGGAGAAGGTCAAGGAGAACAGACCCTGGTGAATCTGACCGATGTCAGACCAGAGAGCACAGGATGCTACCTGAACCCACCGTACTACTGTCTGTGTGCACAACAGTCTTCCGGCAAATCTTCCTCTAATAACCAGCGCACCGCATTTCTTGCAAAAAATCTGGTGGTTAAATGAGGCTCTGGTGTAAAGGTTGAGCTTGAAATGATGAGGGAAGAAACAGAGTCATCCTGAAACTACTGATAACCTCAGGCGAGGCACCGAGACGTGCTACAATGTTATCAAAGAATTCGCAGGAGTGAATTATTCAAATTGGATATCTCCCTGCTCATTAAAGAGAAAGAGAAAATGAGATTGGTTGATATGAGCCCTGCTAAAGTATGCCTTGTGGCTTTGTCTGCGTGTCCAATAGAGACACCTGACTCAGGTCAGGGGACACGGAATTGTTAGACATGTGTGTGTCCTGCATGGATGAGAAGGGCCAGCCAGATAAGAAACTTATTAGAAATTTCCTTTGAATATGTGTGTGTGTGTGTGTGTGTGTGTGTGTGCATGAGTTAGGCTTAAAAATAAGAAAGAAAATGATCATTAACATTTTTAAGTTATTGTAGTGAATGAAAAAAAAATCAAACTGATATTAATAGCAAGTTCAGTTTTTTTATAATGAGGTAAACTGAACAGTAACCGACTTAGGGGAGATTCACTTATTAGTGGTCAAAGCAAGGGCCGCCAATCTGGAAGGGACAGAACCCCACAGGCGGTCAGTGCGATCCATCAGCAATCCCAGCAAGCACCCCGTCGGTGAGAGCTGCAATCAGACCACGTTGTCTGGAAAACAGGGACCTGGACTTTCTATAAGCATCCTGGGTTATTATTATTATTTTTTTTAATGCCTGTCTCCATCATCAGATCAAGTGCCCTACGGGAGACGCGGCTCAAGGGGCTAACGGTCTCCTCGCTGCTATTTAACAACCTAATGTTCAAGCAAGTCTTCGCGAGGTCTCTGTGGTCACATCGTGGTCCAGAAAGAACGAATCCTGCCGTTCTCGACATCCCGGTCGTAAAAGAAGACTCTAATCAGGGTGGCTGGAAAATAAAGTTCCCAGGGGTGCTGAAACTTCACAGGGACCGTTTTCCCCTTTATGAAATTAAGTCTGAAATTTGCTTTGAAAACATCAGTGTGCCTTCGCCGTCTGCGACTCTTGTTTCTTTCTAGGGTGGAATCGACCCCCAGGGTGTCCGCGGCCACTCAGCGATTTATTCCAAACAATCCGGGGCGGCACCGTGTTTTCACACGATGGGTCAAAATCAACTTCCAAGAAGCTTAAAAAGCAATTTTTCTTGCGAGGAGAAATATGGACGTGCCCACGGATCCTGTTCTCGGTTTGGCTGCTGAAGAACCGTTTCTGGAGACTTTCTTGTGACCGGTGCTGGAGGCCTGCAGAGGCCACCTCAGCCTGCGGGTCCCCGCGGGTGCTGGCAGCAGCGAGACCCCAGGGCACGGGCTCCTGAAGACGCAGCTCTGAGCTCCGGCTAAACGTGGCCACGGCGGGGGACCCCAAAGGAGGCGGGGGACCCCAAAGGAGGCGTGGACGGCGGCACAGCTTTGCAACATCTAAGTGAAATCTCATCGAAGCCGTTGCCATGGCTTTTTAGAAACTCCTCTGAAGCAGGTGTTTGAAAACCAAAAATGCTTTTCCTCCCAGACGAAGGCTTTCAGAACGTGTCCACGCACACCCAGGAGGTCTGGCTGGGTTCAGCAGGCACGAGGTCTCACGGGCAAGGTCCTCACCCTGAAAGGGACGGGGCTGGACTCGGTGTTGCCGGGCTTCCGCGGCTGTGTCTCCGGTCAGGACGAAGACTCGGGCGTGTCCGCCGGAGGAAGAACGGTTTGGCTGATGGAAGCCATCTGTCTCTGCAGGGAAGACGTCACGCCTTCTCTTTTATCCAGTGGGAACTAAATTCCACTGCCAGTTGTTGACAGGCAGGCTGTCCAAGGACCGTCTCCCCACTGGGGATTTGACACATTAGCCGTCAGTGGTGAGAAAATGAACTTAACTGGGAAATTGAAACTCCTAAACAATGAGCAGCCAGGGAGATTTTATTTTATTTATTTATTTACTTTTTATTCAGTGAACGGAGGGGAGACAGAGAAACAGACTCCCGCATGCGCCCGACCAGGGTGGGGGGCGATGCTCTGCCCGTCTGGGGCGTTGCTCTATTGCTCAGCAACCAAGTTCTTCTTAGCACCTGAAGCAGAGGCCATGGAGCCGTCCTCAGTGCCGGGGCCAATTCGATCCAATCAAGCCATGGCTGTCAGAGGGGAGGAAAGAGACAGAGACAGAGAGAGACAGAGAGGGAGAGAAGCGAGAGGGGGAGGGGTGGAGAAGCAGATGGGCGCTTCTCCTGTGTGCCCTGGTCGGGAATCGAACCCGGGACATCCACACGTCGGGCTAATCAGCCAGGGCCAGATTTTTTAAACAGTGGTTTACATTAGCTGGCTGACTCCCTGCTTCCTTTCTGTCCACCTCTCTCTCCTTCCCGTCTCACGTCTCACATTCGCTCAATGCCTGAGCGCTCACCAGTCGTGGTAAGTTCTTCGCAGACTTGGACCTTCCACGTGAGTCTCCCAGTTCTTAGAGGACAATGAATGGAAGAATCAATACCATGACTGAGCCAATTTCGTGGCAAAGACACATAATTTGAAGGCTAGGTTATTCACACAGGCTGCTCATAACTAACGGACGACCCTAGAAAATCGCTGGATCCCAGCCTCAGCTTCTTGGCGGAGGCCCAGCTTCTCCCAGAGGTCCGCTGATGACTCGCACGAGAGCGAGAACAACACGCCGAGTGCTTTTCCAGGAGCTACGAGGCCGAGGGGCATCACTGACCCCTTGTACCTCAGTCAGGGGCCACTCGGGGGGGGCAGACCCCGCCTTGTGAATGACAGGACTGATTTCTAGCCGAGCTCTGCCATCTGGAAGGCTGGGCTGACCGCCGTAACGCACGATGTGCGACGGGGATGAACACAGACCTCCGGGAAGGTTCAGAGACGTCCGTGGTGCAGAAGTGACGCCCTTTCCTTCGTTACACTGTTATGAGATGAGGACCTACTGTGTGTCTGGCAGCGGACGGGAAAGGCCACGGAGGTCTCGCCCCCACGGGACTTCACTCTCTCTTTGTGGGAAGACTGGTTATTATGCGGATGACCGTCCCCCCACGCTCACAAAGGCAACAGCTATTTCCTGAGCATGCACGGCAGGTCCGGCCGTCTGCTGGATGCTGGGTGTGTCGCCCTCAGTGAGCCAAAGAACGTCCCAGCTCCCTGGGAGCTCACCTTGCAGTGGGCGAGAGACAGGGACCAAGAAAGTCAATGTGCGGCCCTGGCCGGTTGGCTCAGCGGTAGAGCGTCGGCCTGGCGTGCGGGGGACCCGGGTTCGATTCCCAGCCAGGGCACATAGGAGAAGCGCCCATTTGCTTCTCCACCCCCCCCCCTTCCTCTCTGTCTCTCTCTTCCCCTCCTGCAGCCGAGGCTCCATTGGAGCAAAGATGGCCCGGGCGCTGGGGATGGCTCCTTGGCCTCTGCCCCAGGCGCTAGAGTGGCTCTGGTCGCGACAGAGCGACGCCCCGGAGGGGCAGAGCATTGCCCCCTGGTGGGCGTGCCGGGTGGATCCCGGTCGGGCGCATGCGGGAGTCTGTCTGACTGTCTCTTCCAGTTTCCAGCTTCAGAAAAATACAAAAAAAAAAAAAGTCAACGTGCGACGGTGGTCACTCAGTAGGGTCCCGTGTGCTGAGGGCACAAAGCACAGGCTGACAGGAAGGGTAGGTGTGGTGTAGGAACAGAAAGAAAGGCTGGCTGGTTGGGGGGGGCTGGGGAGGGGCTGGGGCTGGCTCCTGTCGTCACCAGTTTTAGATCTCATTTCTGGATCCATGTGCCACCACACCGTATGCACACATGTGACAGGACATCACAGGGGCTGCTGTGTGTGCGGGGGACGTGACATCACAGGGGCTGCTGTGTGTGCGGGGGACGGTAGGAGATGATAACACAGGAGCCTGAGCCCGAATAGGTGAGGCCGCTGCTGAGGCCGGGGTGGGAGCGAGGGCTGACCAGGCGGACAGGGAGACCACAGAGGCGGGAGGGACGGGGAGAAACGGATCCCCCCATTCCAGGTGACCGGAACTCGGCGGGCTGCATCAGACGAGATGAGGGGACCGCAGGCCGCGTGCACGTGATCGCGGGCGACAGTAACAGAGCCGTGGCGTCCGGGATGCGGGAGAGCCGGCCGGCCGGGCTCTGCCGTGCGCTGCTCAGGCTGCGGTGGGTCCGAGGCCCCACTGTCCAACCAGCATGCTCTGCGGGGCGGCCCGGGGCGTTGGGCACGGTGTGCGCAGGGGAGGCGGGACCCTCGGGCTCCTCGCGGTGCTCAGCGTCCATCTCTGCTGTAGTTTCGACAACCTGGCACCAGTCTCCCCTTTTCACAGGACCCGCATCTTCTCTCCTCCCCCGCGGGTTCGACCTGGCAGGACCGTGGCCAGAGGCTGGCTCTTCCCCTGCGACCCGGGACCCGACCGACCGACGCTGCAGTGGTCTCCACCACCCCTGCCCCTAGGAGGACAGGACACGGAGCCTGACCAAGGCGGGGTTCGCTGGACTCAGCAGGGCAGCCTGATCACGCTCCTCCCGTGAAGAAACAGCTTCGCATGCCCTGTGTCCCGGCTCCGGGACCCACCGGATCCACAGCCTCGCACGCCCTGAGTCCCGGCTCCAGGAGCCACCGGGTCCACAGCCTCACATGCCCTGTCTCCCAGCTCCCGGGAGCCACCGGGTCCACAGCCTCGCACGCCCTGTGTCCCGGCCCCCGGGAGCCACTGGGTCCACAGCCTTGCACGCCCCGTGTCCCGGCCCCCGGGACCCACCGGGTCCACAGCCTCGCACACCCTGTGTCCCGGCTCCCGGGAGCCACCGGGTCCACAGCCTCGCACGCCCTGTGTCCCGGCCCCCGGGAGCCACTGGGGACCCGCTTAGTTTCAATCCTGCTTCTTCCACGGACGTTCAAAGTCCCTCACACCCTTCCTATAAAACCTCCGTTGGCTTGAGTTAGCTAGATTTACTTCTGTTAATTGCCACCAAAGGCGGCTGACGCATGCAGCCTGGCGAATGGAGGCACTGGGTGACCCTGGGGAAGATGGGAGCGGCCCATCTTCAAGTATTTGGAAGACAGACTTAGAAAGGGAGCTTGGGTTTTCCTGTGCCACCCGGAGAGCCGGCGAAAACCTCCAGGATGTAAACTCTAGGGACAAACATTTTCATGAATAAAGATTCCCCGAGGCGGTGTAATTCTCTGGGTGGGACCTGGGTTTGTTTTGCTCGAGACATTTTTTAGCACAAGAGAGGGGGGGGCAGGTGGGGTTTCCCTCGGAGAGGATTCAAGACTTAGAGGGGATGCCTAAGTGATTTTTAAAAGCCAGACAGACCGTCTGTCAGTCACTCAGTCCTGAGGTTCTAACGACATCTTCCCCGTAACTTAAATTTCCCAGTGCACTTGACTTTGGCATGTCCCTGCCCGTCTGGGCTACCTCAGCTTTAACAGGCTTTGATGAAGAAGAAGAAAAAGGCAACTTTTTTTTTTTTTTTTTAAATAGAAAGTGCCACGAAAGGCAAGGATACAAACATTTGGAGGCTCAAATAGATTGAAAACGTTGGAGCATGTTTTTCTAGGCCCACGTCTCTTTATCAAATGTTTCTCTCAAAGGTTAGCCTGTCCAGATGGGTTTTGTTTCGACCCTGAAAGCATGGCACGGTGGCTGGACCGTGGTCTGGTCAGTGTGTTCCCTCCTGGGCCTCGTTGACCGCTTTGGAGAGAGCGTTTGTCGGCCCAGCCATTAAACAGAGCTGCCCTGCTTGGCCGGAAGGGTGGCTGTCCTTTGACGACGGGCGGGTCTGTGGTCTCCAGCAGGAATTCGATAACATTTCACAGGGTAGGCACCGAGGCAAATAAAAATATTTTAACCTAAGGTATGCTCTTAAGAGTTGTCACTTGTCATACTGAAGATAATTCCTATCGTGGCCGAAAAACTATGCGAGACACTGTCCATTGTGTTATGAAGTAGCCCCCGTGGGAAGATGTGCATCAGTCAGCTACTGCTGTGTAACAAATAGTCCCCCGGAGCTCAGTTTCTTAAGTGATGAGCATTTCAAGGGCTTGCCTGTGAAGTGTTGGCTGGGGGGACAGGCGTGACTGGGACATGTGTGTCTCTTCCCTGTCCCTCACCTCGTGTGCACGGTAGGGACAGGATTCAACGAGCAGCCAGGGGAAGCTGCAACGTGCGACCACTTTTAAAGGGACTTGCATGAATTTTGCTAACATTCCACTGGCCTCAGCAAGTCCCACGGCCAAGCTCAGGGTCAAAGTGGGATGGCTCGGACCAAAGGCATGGATCTAGGCCTTTGGTGTGACGAATGGAGGTGGGGGGGGGCATGGATACAATCAATCTGCTCCTGGATTCAAGTAATAAAGTGAACTGATGATTTAATAGCAAAAGCAAGTCATTCCCCTCTGGCCGGTTGGCTCAGCGGTAGAGCGTCGGCCTGGCGTGCGGGGGACCCGGGTTCGATTCCCGGTCGGGGCACATAGGAGAGGTGCCCATTTGCTTCTCCACCCCTCCCCCTCTCCTTCCTCTCTGTCTCTCTCTTCCCCTCCCGCAGCCAAGGCTCCATTGGAGCAAAGATGGCCCGGGCGCTGGGGATGGCTCCTTGGCCTCTGCCCCAGGCGCTAGAGTGGCTCTGGTTGCTGCAGAGTGACACCCCGGATGGGCAGAGCATCGCCCCTGGTGGGCGTGCCGGGTGGATCCCGGTCGGGCGCATGCGGGAGTCTGTCTGACTGTCTCTCCCCATTTCCAGCTTCAGAAAAATACGAAAAAAAAAAAAAAAAAAAAGCAAGTCATCCCTTTTAAAGACAGTTTTTAAGCCAATGTACTTTGACTACCTCACTGATTTCCTTTTTGGCTTGAGATGCTAGGAGGCTCAAAATATGAATATTTATTTGGCTCAATCCTTATTAATGAATGCTTCCCCCTTCTTCTACACCATCTAATGTTCTAGTTTAACAGTCTTATGGCATAGCACTTGTATTCTAAGCTGCCTCAAGTATTTTGTTGTTGTTTTTGAGAGAGAGAGAGAGAGAGAGAGAGAGAGGAACAGAAAATACTCAAACTTATTTAAGGCTAAGAGAGAGAAGTTCTGCCTTGTCAAGGGGCACTGGTCCTTATTACACGTGACATCCTCCTGGTTCTACTGTGAACCACAGTGACAGGCGTGACCTTCCACCGGCTGCTCGAGGAGTTATCTCAAGCTCATTCCCGCTCGGCTTGCCGCCTTTTACAATCTCCGCAGGTTCAAAAAGAGGAAACTTTTTAAAATTCAGAACCCACGCCGAAGAAGGTGACAGATGCGAAGAAAATTCAGCTGAAAATGAACTTCTTCATTTCATTTTGGAATATTTTCTTCTTCTAAAGAGGCCACGAGACACACTTTCAAAGGCCTTTTGAAGACCGAGCTGCCGCGCTTACCGACCGAGTCCGGGGAGATATTACCTGAGCCCTGGCTGTTGCATTTGAAACGCTAACTTGAACTATTCTCATTGACGTTGTACCAAAGTTAAATAGGGCCGGAAAGTTCCTTCAGCTGGTTTTCACATTTTCTTCATATGACCGCCTCTCCGCTGACAGCAAATCTCAAGGCTAGGGAGACAAAGAATTAGTAGGTACGCAACGTCCTTGGGGGAACTGACCTCCGGAAGAAAGCAGAGGACTTTCTACAGATCCCAAACTATTTCTGATGAGCTGACGGTTCCTTCTGGTGAGACCCCAGCCCCTCGGAAACAAACAGCCCGGGGCTGAAGAGAAAGACCCTCCCTCCAGGTGCACGAGGGACAGACTAGGCATCCAGTCAAAAAGGGGAGGGAGGAAATGATTTATATTTAAAATAATCATCAGCTGGCAGATATCGACTCTAAAACCCACAGGTAGCTCCTCCATGCTTTTCACACATGGAGGCATGTGACCACGGTCTCCTAGCCACGGGACAAGCTGTCCGAAGGCTTCACGGACAGCTCCTGCAGACGGGAGACGGCTTCCTGGCCCCCTCACCCTGAAACACGACCAGGTGCTGACCCTCTCCACAGAGCACTCCACCGACGTCATGGGCAGCACTGAAGATGTATCGCCTTCTGAAAATATCACCCGGCGTTTGATTTGAATGCGCCTCCGCCTAGAAGCTCATTTTCTTGACCCGGAAGGACTTGAGAGGATTCACGTATTTCTTTCCTTGCTGTCCAGCTAGTGCCCTAGTTTCCGGTAACGACATTTACTCCGGTGCACGAGGGAGCGTCTGCAGCCGACCTGCCGCGCTGGTGCATTGTTTACTTGGAGCGGCCCGGGCAAGGCTCTGGCACCCATGCAGAGCTTTGGGTTTCGGGGACCGCCTCCCCCATTGTCACGTGTGCCTTTGCCTGCCAGGACCTGGGTACCCGAATGGCTGCTGACCCCTCTGTTCCCCGGGGAGGTGGGGAGCAGTTTCTGTCAAACGCTGCTGGGCGGAAAGAACTGGCCCACGCGGTGGCTGTCTCATCTTTACGCCACTGGCCCCGGAGTGACGCAGGAATCTGGAAGCCCGTAAGATGGACTTCGAGGTCTGGCTTTAGCTTCGCCACCGCTGCGCTGGGGCAGTGCCCAGAAGAGTTCTCCGGAGCCACTCCACAGACCCACGCAGGGCACCTCCTGGGCGTGGCTGCTATGAAGCCTGCAGGGACTCTGTTAGCTTGAACCCCCGCCCCACCCCCGCCCCACATTCCTGCAGTCCTGGAACCCAGCGGGCTGGCAGGGAGGTCTACCTTTTCAACATTGTATTCCAGTAGCTCCCCTCTCACAGCCTTCTGGAAATAGACTCAACACCTGTTTTCTAAGTATCACTCATAGTTGCACTGGGTGGGGGGAGGGGCATAGGAGGGGATGGAGATCGTTTTATGACAGAGATCATTTGAAACATGCAGATGGCTTACAGCAAAGGTTAAAAGGAACAGATTGTAAAGCGAGCAGGGAAGGTGCCAGGCTGGCTGGGAGCAGAATCCAACAGTCCGACTTACGCTGGTGAATTTCCATAGTCCCCGACCCGGGCGCTGCCGACCAGGACCACAGATCCTGTTCCTGTCTCCACGGGCTTCCCCGTCCCAGCCCGCCACAGAGCTGGAACGATACAGTGTGTCGCTTTCCCAGACGGCTTCTCTTAGTCGCAGGCATGTAAGGCTCCTCCGTGTCTTTTCACGGCCTGGGAGCTGGGTTTTTTTTTTGTTGTTGTTTTTTTGTTTTTCAATGATGAACAGCATTACGCTGCCTGGAAGCACCAGGCAGTTCATTTATTCACTCACCTGCTGAAGGACATCTTGGCTGCTTCCAAGTTTTGGGGTAACTAGGAATCTAGCTGCTATAAACATCCATACACGGGCCTGTGTGTGTGTGTGTGTGTGTGTGTGTGTGTGTGTGTGTGAGTTTTCAGCTCTTTTTCGGGTGAATACCAAAAAGTATAATTTTGATAAATCAGTCAGAAATAAGCGGTAAGAGGATGTGTTGTTTGGTAAGAAAGCACTAAACTATATTTCGAAGTGGCTGAACCACTGTGCACCCCCAGCAGCCATGAGAGATCCTGGGGCTCCACGTCCTCCCCAGCACTTGGGGTCCGTGTACCCGACTTTGGTGCCTCTAATCTAATGGGTGGGTATCGCTAGCTCCTTTAAATCTACCACTTCCCTGATGACGTAGGATGTGTAGCAGCATTTCCCAGCTCAGCTGCCACCTGCTGGCTTCTTGGGTGAGTTGTATGCTAAGGTCTTCAGTCCTATTGTTGAATCTTTAGAGTTCTTTGTCTATTGTGGATAATAGTCTTGTATCAAATGTGTCTCTTACAAGTACTTCCTCCCAGTCATTGGTTAGTCTTTTCATTCTTTAGGCAGTGCTGTTTACTGGGAGTTTCATTTTATTTATTTGTTGGGTTTTTTTTTGGGGGGGTGTCAGTTCTTTTGGATACTCTCCATAGGCAATCATGTCATCTTCGAACAAAGACAGTTTTATTTCTTCCTGCAAAATCTGTACACCTTTTATTTTATTTTTCTTCCCATTAAGGATGACGTGACTTGTAGATTTTTGGCAGATATTCTGTGTCAAGTTGAGGAAGTTCTCATCTATTCCTAGTTAACTCAGGAGGTTTTTAATCACGAATGGGTGTTGGATTTTGCCAAGTGCTTTTCCTGCATCTATTGACATAATCCCACAATTTTTCACATAATGTGATGAATTATATTACTTGATTTCAAAGGCTGAGCCAGCCTTGCATGTTTGGGGTTATCTCACTTGTTCATGGTGCATATACTTCTCTTTCTTCTTTTGGATTAGATTTGCTAATATCTGGTAGAGGATTTTTGCATCTTGGTTCCTAAGAGATACTGATCAGCAGTTCCCTTCCTTGTAAGGACTTTGTGTGGTTTCAGTATCAGGGTAATTGTGGCCTCCTAGAACGAGTCAGGGAGTGTTCCCTCTGTTTCTATCTTCTGAAGGAGATGGCAGACAGCTTGTATCTTTTTTTTTCCTACAGTGTTTGGTAGAATTCACCCAGTGACTGCAGCTGTGCAATCCAACCTGTGTTTTCTAAGGTTCTATCAGTCATCCATTCAATTTCTTTAATAGGACAGAGGTAGGCCTGTCCAGATCGACTTTTTTTCTTGCGTGGGGTTCAGCACGCTGTGTCTTCTGTGGGCACAGAGCTCTTCATAGCCCCCTTGGGTTATCCGTTGGGGGTCCATGGGATTGGTAGTGACGGCCCCTCTCTGACTTTGCAGTTTGGAAACTGGAGTTCTCTCTCTCTCTCCCTCCATCTCTCTCTCTCTCTCTCTCTTCCCTCATGAACCTGTTTGAGTCCTTGCTCTGAGTTCTTCTGAGGCTGTCCCTACATGTGGAATTGGTGGCCCGTGGGGCAGCCCCACCTTTAACTGTTAGAGAAACCTCCATTCACTGTTTCCCGTGGTGGCTGTGCAATGTCACGCCCCCACCGTCAGCGCACAGGGGTTCTCACCGCCCCACGCCGTCTTCCGTTTCCGACCGCTCCTCCCTGTGCGCACCTTCACCCCCCCCCCCCCCTGCATCTGAGGACAGCCACTGGAGAAGCCACAGCTCCCTGTGTGCACAGCCACCTCCCCTGCATCTGAGGACTCCTGCACGCCAGGCCAATGCTCTACCATTGAGCCAACCGGCCAGGGCTAGCTATTAATAATTTTTATTAACATTTTAAAACTGTTTCTTATAACATAACCTCATTTTGTGTACCTCTTTTATTGTTCTTAGTAAAGTATTAAAAGTATGATATAATAAATTACTTTTCGATATATCGGGTTTTTTAAACTTAAGATGGTCATTAGGGCAGAGACCCGATTGTTAGATTATTTGAATCCCACACCTTGCTGGGTGTCACCCAGCCGGCAGGCTTTTGGTCACATTGAAAGTGCTTATTCCCAGGTTACTTCTGACTCCATCAGCACCGCCTCACCTCTGCGGCTGTTCAGTGACCCCGGAGTGTGTCACAAACTGCCCAGGATTCAGACCGTCTGCTGCGGAATCTCAGAACACCCCTGTCTCCTGGTTCTCCTGTCTTTTCCAGTGAATGTTTCTGTTTCTCTCTCCCTCTCTCACACCTGGCACAGGTGAGAGGAGGTTGTACAGAGTTCATTTTGTTTCTCCATTTTCTTTCATCAAACCTCGTTCACCCTTATCGCCTCGAAGGAGAGGCGGAGAAAGGCTCTGTGTGTCTCGTCTGGACCTGTCCCATGACGGCCCCATGGGCATGGCCACCTCTGAGCTGTGTCCCCTACGCCACACAGTAGCGATGTTCTGGGCTCTCTGTGAGAAGAAACATCCGGACCGGTGCCAGTTTCCACGGCGCACATTTTCCCACCTTGGTGGATGTCAAGCCACCGACGGGACCTCCCTGCACAGGGACGGGGAGGAGAGGCCGTGCAGGCGGCCTCCAGGGTCCCACCGACGGGACCTCCCTGCACAGGGACGGGGAGGAGAGGCCGTGCAGGTGGCCTCCAGGGTCCCACTGTTCGATGCGTCCTTCACGTCGGACACTCCAGAACTGGGGTCATCCTCCACCCAGCTGGTCAGTCCACTTCCAGAGACTGTAAACAGGCCGTCGGAAACCCTGTTTTCCCATTGGTCAAAGGATTCCCTCCCGTTTCCGCTGTGTAGTTACCAGCCATTGGGTGACTGACGTTGCTTAGAGGGTCCGAACACGCCCCATTAAATAATGCATCTCACAGGAGCGGGCTTTGGCGTGGCGACCGTCCGGCACGGGACAACAGTGAGAGGCGGGGGGAGGGGGCTACGTAACTCATGCTAATGCCACCCACGATCTGTTCTCTCTTCAACTTTAAATAAAATTCCCATGCCCTGGCTGGTTGGCTCAGTGGTAGAGCGTCGGCCTGGCGTGCAGAAGTCCCGGGTTCAATTCCCGGCCACGACACACAGGAGAAGCGCCCATCTGCTTCTCCACCCCTCCCCCTCTCCTTCCTCTCTGTCTCTCTCTTCCCCTCCTGCAGCCAAGGCTCCACTGGAGCAAAGATGGCCCAGGCACTGGGGATGGCTCCTTGGCCTCTGCCCCAGGCGCTAGAGTGGCTCTGGTCTCTACAGAGCGACGCCCCGGATGGGCAGAGCATTGCCCCCTGGTGGGCGTGCCGGGTGGATCCCGGTCGGGCGCATGCGGGAGTCTGTCTGACTGTCTCTCCCCGTTTCCAGCTTCAGAAAAATACAAAAAATAAAATAAAATAAAAAATAAATAAATAAAATTCCCGTTTGGTGATACAATGACATTGTTTCATACAGGGCAGCTGAGTTACAAAATATTTCTTATTCCGGGAGAGTTCGGAGGAAGCATTTATACATGAACACACACGCCGCAACTTTGTGGTAAGAGTCTTTTACCCACCACCTGGATTTCTCGTCAGACAACCTATACTTGTACTCCATGTCCCCTCTCGGTGCCACATGCTGTAATTATATTGAGAGCCAAGTGCTATTCTAATTAGATCACTTGGCAAGAGGGACTGAGAAACACCGTGATGGATACTAACGAGTAGAGCGCTAATTAACTCTGGTGTTATCTACGGCTTGAAACAATGTGGCTGAGACCACAGAGCAGGAACAGAGGGTTGGACGCGGACCCCCGATATTAACCCAACATCCTTCCATCCAATCCCAGCGGCCGGGCGGGGTCGGGCGGGGTCTGTCCCGAGGCAGGACAGAGCTACCTGAAAGCCAGGTGACCTGCCGTGCCTCTCCCGGGGAGGGACGGGTCCCGCGGTCCGGCTTTGGTGCCCAGGCACACCACCTCCCTTCTAATTGCTCTTAATGGCAGGCCGCTATGCTTGGACTGTTTTCGTGATCACTTGGATTTCTTTGATGAGATAGAGCTGTTTCCTCCAAACAAAGGCAGCACTGAGGTAGTTCAAGGACTTCATCAACCTCTTCTCCCAGAGGCTTAGACGCCTGTAGTGCAGCCTCGCGATCAGACCAACATGCCTGCTCTGCAGCCCTTCCCTCCCCCACGCCGAGACTACAAAGCTCTGCTGGCTGCCGCCGTATTACGGAAAATCTGCGACAGGGAACAGGAAAACTGCGGTTGGCTGGCTGGCATCTCTGTCTCAAAGGCGCCAGAGGTAGACACTGTTTCAAGAGGGACATAGTGACAGCAGCACCAGAGGTAGACACTGTTTCAAGAGGGACATAGTGACAGCAGCACCAGAGGTAGACACTGTTTCAAGAGGGACATAGTGACAGCAGCACCAGAGGTAGACACTGTTTCAGGAGGGACGCGGTGACAGCAGCACCAGAGGTAGACACTGTTTCAGGAGGGACACGGTGACAGCAGCACCAGAGGTAGACACTGTTTCAGGAGGGACACGGTGACACTGTTTCAGGAGGGACACGGTGACAGCAGAGGTAGACACTGTTTCAGGAGGGACACGGTGACAGCAGCACCAGAGGTAGACACTGTTTCAGGAGGGACACAGTGACAGCAGAGGTAGACACTGTTTCAGGAGGGACACGGTGACAGCAGCACCAGAGGTAGACACTGTTTCAGGAGGGACACAGTGACAGCAGCACCAGAGGTAGACACTGTTTCAGGAGGGACGCGGTGACAGCAGCACCAGAGGTAGACACTGTTTCAGGAGGGACACGGTGACAGCAGCACCAGAGGTAGACACTGTTTCAGGAGGGACGCGGTGACAGCAGCACCAGAGGTAGACACTGTTTCAGGAGGGACGCGGTGACAGCAGCACCAGAGGTAGACACTGTTTCAGGAGGGACGCGGTGACAGCAGCACCAGAGGTAGACACTGTTTCAGGAGGGACACGGTGACAGCAGCACCAGAGGTAGACACTGTTTCAGGAGGGACGCGGTGACAGCAGCACCAGAGGTAGACACTGTTTCAGGAGGGACGCGGTGACAGCAGCACCAGAGGTAGACACTGTTTCAGGAGGGACACGGTGACAGCAGCACCAGAGGTAGACACTGTTTCAGGAGGGACACAGTGACAGCAGCACCAGAGGTAGACACTGTTTCAGGAGGGACACGGTGACAGCAGCACCAGAGGTAGACACTGTTTCAGGAGGGACACGGTGACAGCAGCACCAGAGGTAGACACTGTTTCAGGAGGGACACGGTGACAGCAATACCAGAGGTAGACACTGTTTCAGGAGGGACACGGTGACAGCAGAGGTAGACACTGTTTCAGGAGAGACACGGTGACAGCAGCACCAGAGGTAGACACTGTTTCAGGAGGGACACGGTGACAGCAGAGGTAGACACTGTTTCAGGAGGGACACAGTGACAGGAGCACCAGAGGTAGACACTGTTTCAGGAAGGACACAGTGACAGCAGCACCAGAGGTAGACACTGTGTCAGGAGGGACAGGGTGACAGCAGCACCAGAGGTAGACACTGTGTCAGGAGGGACACGGTGACAGCAGAGGTAGACACTGTTTCAGGAGGGACACAGTGACAGCAGCTCCAGAGGTAGACACTGTTTCAGGAGGGACGCGGTGACAGCAGCACGAGAGGTAGACACTGTTTCAGGAGGGACACAGTGACAGCAGCACCAGAGGTAGACACTGTTTCAGGAGGGACACGGTGACAGCAGCACCAGAGGTAGACACTGTTTCAGGAGGGACACGGTGACAGCAGCACCAGAGGTAGACACTGTTTCAGGAGGGACACGGTGACAGCAGCACCAGAGGTAGACACTGTGTCAGGAGGGACAGGGTGACAGCAGCACCAGAGGTAGACACTGTGTCAGGAGGGACACGGTGACAGCAGAGGTAGACACTGTTTCAGGAGGGACACAGTGACAGCAGCTCCAGAGGTAGACACTGTTTCAGGAGGGACGCGGTGACAGCAGCACCAGAGGTAGACACTGTTTCAGGAGGGACACAGTGACAGCAGCACCAGAGGTAGACACTGTTTCAGGAGGGACACGGTGACAGCAGCACCAGAGGTAGACACTGTTTCAGGAGGGACACGGTGACAGCAGCACCAGAGGTAGACACTGTTTCAGGAGGGACACGGTGACAGCAGCACCAGAGGTAGACACTGTTTCAGGAGGGACGCGGTGACAGCAGCACCAGAGGTAGACACTGTTTCAGGAGGGACACGGTGACAGCAGCACCAGAGGTAGACACTGTTTCAGGAGGGACACAGTGACAGCAGCACCAGAGGTAGACACTGTTTCAGGAGGGACACGGTGACAGAAGAGGTAGACACTGTTTCAGGAGAGACGCGGTGACAGCACCACCAGAGGTAGACACTGTGTCAGGAGGGACGTAGTGACAGCAGCACCAGAGGTAGACACTGTGTCAGGAGGGACACAGTGACAGCAGCACCAGAGGTAGACACTGTTTCAGGAGGGACACAGTGACAGCAGCACCAGAGGTAGACACTGTTTCAGGAGGGACACGGTGACAGCAGCACCAGAAGTAGACACTGTTTCAGGAGGGACGCGGTGACAGCAGCACCAGAGGTAGACACTGTTTCAGGAGGGACATGGTGACAGCAGAGGTAGACACTGTGTCAGGAGGGACACGGTGACAGCAGCACCAGAAGTAGACACTGTTTCAGGAGGGACGCGGTGACAGCAGCACCAGAGGTAGACACTGTTTCAGGAGGGACACGGTGACAGCAGCACCAGAGGTAGACACTGTTTCAGGAGGGACACGGTGACAGCAGCACCAGAGGTAGACACTGTTTCAGGAGGGACATGGTGACAGCAGAGGTAGACACTGTTTCAGGAGAGACGCGGTGACAGCAGCACCAGAGGTAGACACTGTTTCAGGAGGGACACGGTGACAGCAGCACCAGAAGTAGACACTGTTTCAGGAGGGACGCGGTGACAGCAGCACCAGAGGTAGACACTGTTTCAGGAGGGACGCGGTGACAGCAGCACCAGAGGTAGACACTGTTTCAGGAGGGACAGGGTGACAGCAGCACCAGAGGTAGACACTGTTTCAGGAGGGACACGGTGACAGCAGAGGTAGACACTGTTTCAGGAGAGACGCGGTGACAGCAGCACCAGAGGTAGACACTGTGTCAGGAGGGACGTAGTGACAGCAGCACCAGAGGTAGACACTGTTTCAGGAGGGACACAGTGACAGCAGCACCAGAGGTAGACACTGTTTCAGGAGGGACACGGTGACAGCAGAGGTAGACACTGTTTCAGGAGAGACGCGGTGACAGCAGCACCAGAGGTAGACACTGTTTCAGGAGGGACACGGTGACAGCAGCACCAGAGGTAGACACTGTGTCAGGAGGGACAGGGTGACAGCAGCACCAGAGGTAGACACTGTGTCAGGAGGGACAGGGTGACAGCAGCACCAGAGGTAGACACTGTCTCAGGAGGGACACGGTGACAGCAGCCCTTTATTTATACAATGAATGGACTGACGTATCAACCAATTCCATACAAGGGGAGGGGAGCAGCCGCCAATGCCTGCCCCTTCTCCAAGCAGAGCCGGCCTGGACGTGGAATAAAGGACACCCCTGGGTGTGAGTCCAGGCTCTGACACCGCCCGGCCTGGCACCCTCTGGGGAATACATGCCCTCTCTGAGCCCAGGTCTCCCGCCCTGAAAGGTAGTGTTCAGAGGAGGATGGCTCTCATCATGTTCTTCTGAGGACTGAAAGGATGTGACGTGTTCAGGGGACGGCTCAGAAGAGACTGAAAGAGGACAGGTGTATGGAGCAAGGCGGGTAGAGACGACGGCCACCAGGTAACCAAGAAACACGGAAGAGAGCCAGAATAATACGTATCCTGTATCCCGGCCATGCCCTAAGCCAGGGGTCGGGAACCTATGGCTCGCGAGCCAGATGTGGCTCTTCTGATGGCTGCCTCTGGCTCGCAGACAAATCTTTTTTTTTTTTTTCTATTTTTCTGAAGCTGGAAACGGGGAGAGACAGTCAGACAGACTCCCGCATGCGCCCGACCGGGATCCACCCAGCACGCCCACCAGGGGCGACGCTCTGCCCACCGGGGGGCGATGCTCTGCCCCTCTGGGGCGTCGCTCTGTCGCGACCAGAGCCACTCTAGCGCCTGGGGCAGAGGCCAAGTAGCCATCCCCAGCACCCGGGCCATCTTTGCTCCAATGGAGCCTCGGCTGCGGGAGGGGAAGAGAGAGACAGAGAGGAAGAAGGGGGCGGGGGTGGAGAAGCAAATGGGCGCTTCTCCTGTGTGCCCTGGCCGGGAATCGAACCCGGGTCCCCCGCACGCCAAGCCGACGCTCTACCACTGAACCAACCGGCCAGGGCAGACAAATCTTTAATATAAAAAATAATAACGTTAAAAATATAAAAACATTCTCATGTATTACAATCCATTCATTTCCTACCGCTCATGTTCATGGTTGCGGGTGCCTGGAGCCAATCACAGCTGTCCTCCGGGACAACACCAAATTTTTATTGGATAATGCGTAACGTCCACGGGTCGTTGTATGGCTCTCACGGAATTACATTTTAAAATATGTGGCGTTCATGGCTCTCTCAGCCAAAAAGGTTCCCGACCCCTGCGCTAAGTCCGAGGTTGACTCACGGATGCTCTAGTGACATCAAGGGGGACCCTAGTCTCACTTCAACACAAAGGCTGGAGTTCCCAAGGTTCTTCATAGCCAAGCTGACTCACGGTGTTTCCGTGTCACTCTTACTTTATAACTGTCACCGTTATTCACGTTAATCATCTCCCATTAAGAAACCCGAAGCACCCCTATTGTTCCACCCTGCCGGGTCCCCCTCCCACACTCGCTTCTCATGCGGGACTTGCTCACGTCTACCTGCAGTCCTGCAGGGACGTGACCTCTGGCACGAGAGCCCAGGCCCCTCTCTGCCTGGCCAGGTGGGTCCCGTTCCTCGACAGCAGCCGAGACCCACTTCCTGTGAGAAGTCAAGGCAGAGCCGGCGGGACCCTCAGCGTCTCGTGCTCGTCCGGGCGCGTCCCCCGAGCGCTGCCCCCGAGCGCTGCGCCTACGTCTGTTCGCTTGTACGTCACGGGTGGTTTCCCAGCTGTTCCGCGTGGGTAAATACCGTCACAATACCTGGATTTCACCAACACCCGAGGAAGAGAGTCCGGGGGTGGTCTCCATCTCCTCTCCCTTCAACCGAACTAGACCAATTATAACCGTTATCCTCGTGAAATCGAAACGAGAGCTCCCGTGTACAGGAGCGTAAGCCAGGATGGGGGGCCACTGTCGCTCCACTGTCCTGCTGGCTCCCCAGAAATCCAGGGAGAGAAGCAGGCCTGTACCCCAGAAATCCAGGGAGAGAAGCAGGCAGGTGCCCCAGAAATCCAGGGGAGAAGCAGGCCTGTACCCCAGAAATCCAGGGAGAGAAGCAGGCGTGTACCCCAGAAATCCAGGGGAGAGAAGCAGGCGTGTGCCCCAGAAATCCAGGGGAGAGAAGCAGGCGTGTGCCCCAGAAATCCAGGGAGAGAAGCAGGCCTGTGCCCCAGAAATCCAGGGAGAGAAGCAGGCCTGTACCCCAGAAATCCAGGGAGAGAAGCAGGCCTGTACCCCAGAAATCCAGGGAGAGAAGCAGGCCTGTACCCCAGAAATCCAGGGAGAGAAGCAGGCCTGTACCCCAGAAATCTGGGGGAGAGAAGCAGGTCTGTACCCCAGAAATCCAGGGGACAGAAGCAGGTCTGTACCCCAGAAATCCAGGGAGAGAAGCAAGTCTGTACCCCAGAAATCCAGGGAGAGAAGCAGGCGTGTGCCCCAGAAATCCAGGGAGAGAAGCAGGTCTGTACCCCAGAAATCCGGGGGAGAGAAGCAGGTCTGTACTCCCCCCCCCCCCCTCTCGGCCCCTGCAGCCCTCTCTGCTCTGACTTCTCCTGGGAGCACGAGGCCTTGGGGGCATGAGGAGAGGTCCCTGAGCCAAGCCGGAGCCACTGATCTGGAGACGGAAGGGAAGGCCTTCAGTTATCGCCCCTCCACCTCGCAGCAGACGGCCAGCGGCAGTGCCCAAGCCATGTAGGACCAGAGAAAGGCGCCAGGAACCAAACCAAACCAGCCAGGCGGAGCCAAGCAGAGGAGAGGCTGTATCACCAAGAAGAGGAATAAACCCCCGCCTTTCCGGAGTGGAACCTGCCAGGAGCTGGACTGGGGCGGGGCGGGGGCAGTCTGTAAACGATTTTCTGTAAAGGGCCAGAGAGCAAATATTTCAGGCTTCGCCGGCCAGAGGTCCCTGTCACGGCTGCCCAGTGCTGCCCTTGGGCTGTCAGAGCAGCAGACACGGCCAGCAATCGAACGGCTGCGGCCGCGTCCAATAAAACTTGATGTGCGGACTCGGAAGCCTGAATTTCATCGAGTGCTCTGGTGTCAGGACAGGGTCTTCCGTCTGATTTGTCTCCTTCCGTATAAAAGCGCACAGCCGTTCCCAGCGTGCAGGCTGCGCGGGGCCCCAGGGGCGGGCTGACTCTGGCCCGTGGGCTGTCACCGGTCAAGCCCTGGAGGAGAGCAGGTGGCAGGCTTTGTGGCAGGAGGCACAGGCCAGGGAAGGAGGGACCGGAAGCGCACAGAGGGCTCGAGAAAGGGTGGGAGCCGGCAGGAGCCAGGCAGGCGCTGGACCAGTGAGGGGGTGTCGTGGCCACGCGATGGGCTGTCTGTCCTGACGACAGTGGGGGCCACGTATATGTTGTCCCACGTGGCCGTGCACGGGGATCAGCTGGGAAACTTCGAAACAGGCTCAGATTCCTGGGTCTCCTGGCAGAATTCCCGAGGAGGAATCTTTGGCAACGAGAGGGAAGTGCTGCGGGATCCCCGGTGCCCAGCTCGGCCCCGTCCCTGTCTGCAGACCTGAGTGCGGGGGCCAGCGCTCGGTCTCGGCTTCGGGGATGGAGAAACACTCGCCCAGGACGGCCAAGGGATCCCCCAGATGAGGCACAGGAAGTCACCGCAGACGCTCCCTGCGTGCGCCACGTACGTTGAACCCCCCTCATCCAGGACGGGGAACGCTTTAAAAGGCAGTGCGAGACCCGATGCCCCAAACACTCCTGACGGTGGACCCCTTGTTCCTCCAGCCTCACCTTGGGGGTGCCGCTCAAACCCCGCACTCTCTGCTTCCCTTCTGAGTATGTTTCCTTCTTTCTTCTCCTTCCGCTGAAATATCCACCCCCCAACCTTCCCCACCAGCCTCCTCCACGAATCAGAGGGCTGGGCTGGGCTGGCTGGTTCGAGTCGTACAAACATACCGAGTGTCTGCAGTCAGGAGCAGAACCAGGACCGTGGGGACTGCAGTGCCCACACACACGAGGCACCTGGCCTGTGGCCTTTCAGCCTGTCCCGAGAAGTGAACATTAATGTAATAATTATACCCATAAATGTGCAATTTATAACTGCTGAAGGAAGGAAGGTAGGGGAGAGAGAGAGAGGGAGAGAGGGAGAGAGAGAGGGAGAGAGGAAGAGAGGGAGAGAGGGAGAGAGAGAGAGAGGGAGAGAGGGAGAGGGAGAGAGAGAGAGAGAGAGGGAGAGAGGGAGAGAGGGAGAGGGGGAGAGGGAGAGAGGGAGAGGGGGAGAGAGAGAGAGGGAGAGGGGGAGAGAGGAGAGAGAAACTGAGAAAGAGGGAGGAAGGGAGGGAAGACTGTTTTAATCCTTTTTTTTTTTTTTTTTTTGTATTTTTCTGAAGCTGGAAACGGGGAGAGACAGTCAGACAGACTCCCGCATGCGCCCGACCGGGATCCACCTGGCACGCCCACCAGGGGCAACGCTCTGCCCCTCCGGGGCGTCAATCTGTTGTGACCAGAGCCACTCTAGCGCCTGGGGCAGAGGCCAAGGAGCCATCCCCAGCACCCGGGCCATCTTTGCTCCAATGGAGCCTTGGCTGCGGGAGGGGAAGAGACAGAGAGGAAGGGGGGGGCGGGGGTGGAGAAGCAAATGGGCGCTTCTCCTGTGTGCCCTGGCCGGGAATCGAACCCGGGTCCCCCGCATGCCAGGCCGACGCTCTACCGCTGAGCCAACCGGCCAGGGCCTACCCCATTTTTATGACACCCGGGGACCCTGACTTAAATTAGGTGATGCCCCGATCTCAAGCACATCTGGCACGGAGGAAGTCTGTGGCCAATATGTATCGGACTGGATTTACCACGAGATGTGAGGTGGGAAGTTGCACCGTGTGCAAGGTTGGCGTGAGGGCTGACTCCCAAACACCAGCCAAGAGGCCCGTTTCACCCTTGAGCAGTGAGTTATTTTCACGCTCGCTGAACCCTGGAGTGAGGTTTTTTTGTTTTGGTTTTTTTTTTTCCAAAAAATGAAATTAGTTCCAGCTACAGGTTTATTAACTTAAAATCATACTTGTTTGATAACCAATTTAGGGAAACAAGAACATACATTGGCCTTTTTAAAATGTTACCTTACACGTTTTTTTTTTTGTTTTTTTTTTTTGTATTTTTCTGAAGCTGGAAACAGGGAGAGACAGTCAGACAGACTCCCGCATGCGCCCGACCGGGATCCACCCTGCACGCCCACCAGGGGGTGATGCTCTGCCCCTCTGGGGCGTCGCTCTGTTGCGACCAGAGCCACTCTAGCGCCTGGGGCAGAGGCCATGGAGCCATCCTCAGCGCCCGGGCCATCTTTGCTCCAATGGAGCCCTGGCTGCGGGAGGGGAAGAGAGAGACAGAGAGGAAGGAGAGGGGGAGGGGTGGAGAAGCAGATGGGCGCCTCTCCTGTGTGCCCTGGCCGGGAATCGAACCCGGGACTCCTGCACACCAGGCCGACGTTCTACCACTGAGCCAAACAGCCAGGGCGTCCTTACACGTTTTTAAAATAAAAAGTTTTGTTGTGCAGGAGGATGGGCACGAACGTTCGTACTACTCAAAGGGTTAGTAAGTGTCTCCTCCGCACGAGGGATTGGGAGGACAGAAAGGAGGATGGCGCCCGCCCGGGAGGGACCAGCGGAGTCGTGGTGGCATTTTCATCGGGAGCTGCCCCTGGGCAGTTCTGGTCTCCGCATGTCCTGAGGGTGGTTGGCGCCACACAGCCTGGATAGAGCAGGTGGCGGGTCATCGCTGCCTGGATCCGGCCACCACCTCAGCCGGGACCATAACGAACGCCATGTGACGTACGATCCTGAGGCGGGGAAGGCTCCCGGCTGAGGGCGCGCGAGGACTGGGTCTGCGTCTCACCCCACAGGTTTCCAGACAGGTCCCTGTCAACGCTTCCGCACACGGCGCATCAGGGGGAAGGTGGAGCCACCCCTCCTGCCCGTCGGGGGCTCTGGGACGGAGAGGCCCAGCTCGGAACTCGGGGAGACAGATAAGCTCCGTCTCGTTCTGTGACTCGGGCACAGCGGCATTAAAATGATCCAGTGCCATCAATAAGCCGGGCACCGGATTCTATCTGGAGCAAGGAGGCTCCGGGCAGCTTTGATGCTGTTTTGCCTCCTAGGCAGGATTGCCATTACTATGGAGATGAACTGCCTCTAATTATTAGGATAACATAACTGTTCCCTCGGGCAGAATTCCTGATAACAGAGAGCCATAGAGCTCCACAGCCCCTGAAAGAGTGGAGGGGGTGGTTCTCATTAAAAACACAAGTATAGCCTGACCAGGCTGTGGTGCAGTGGATAGAGCATAAAAATGGGACATGGAGGACCCAGGTTCGAAACCCTGAGATCACCAGCTTGAGCGCAGGCTCAGCTGGTTTGAGTGCGGGATCATAGACAGGACCCCATGATCATTGACTTGAGCCCAAGGTCGCTGGCTTGAGCATGGGGTCACTCTGTCTGCTGGAGCCCCCCCCCCCGCCCCCCCCCCCCGCCCCCCCCCCCCCCCCGTCAAGGCACATATGAGAAGCAATCAGTGAATAACTAAGGTGCCAAAACGAAGAATTGATGCTTCTCATCTCTCTCCCTTCCTGTCTGTCTGTCCCTGTCTGTCCCTCTCTCTGACTCGGTCTCTGTAAAGAAAGGAAGGAGAACACTCCAGTCCGGCCGCCTCTGCAGACGCACCGGAAGCCCTCAGCTGCAACCTCTCCTTCTGAGCGAGGAGCCTGTGCTCTGCCTCCCAGACCACCCGGTCTCCTGGCCGGGGCTTCGCGCCAGGTGGACCTGCGCTGGGGCTTCCCTCCGCGTGTGACGCGGCCCTCGGCCCTCCCTCCCTCCGCGTGTTACGCGGCTGTCAGCTCCCCCTCCGCGTGTTACGAGGACGTCGGCTCTCCCTCCCCGTGTTACGCGGGCGCTGGCTCTCCCTCCCCGTGTTACGCGGGCGCTGGCTCTCCCTCCCCGTGTTACGCGGACGCCGGCTCTCCCTCCCCGTGTTACGCGGACATCGGCTCTCCCTCCCCGTGTTACGTGGATCCCGGCTCTCCCTCCCCGTGTTACGCGGACGCCGGCTCTCCCTGCGCGTGTTACGCGGGCGCCGGCTCTCCCTCCCCGTGTTACGCGGACGCCGGCTCTCCCTCCCCGTGTTACGCGGACGCCGGCTCTCCCTCCCCGTGTTACGCGGATCCCGGCTCCCCCTCCCCGTGTTACGCGGACGTCGGCTCCCCCTCCCCGTGTTACGCGGACGCCGGCTCCCCCTCCCCGTGTTACGCGGACCCCGGCCCTCCCTCCGCGTGTTACGCGGCCGTCAGCTCCCCCAGAGGCCCCCCGGGGAGCGAGGCAAGTGAGGGCCACGGTCCGACGTCACTGCGGAAACAGACGCCGAGGTCTGTGGACGAGACGCACGGGATTCGTTCCTATTTGGGCCGAGTGGTCTCATAAAACAGTAGACTTGATCTGATTACGCTATGGGGGCTCAGGCAAGCCGACACGCCAATTTCAGGCTGGGGAGAAAGGCCGGATATAATCTTACCGTGTCTTCCAAACTGGTCCACGGTGGCCGGAAAGGGCTCCCTCCGTCCAGGCTGCCCAGGGCCAGCCGCCGCCTGGGGGCTGCAGGTCAGTGGGGCCTCTTCTCCTGAACCTTCCTTCCTTTGGGCTCCCGCTGACTGCCTCCTCCTGGTTGTTCTTCCGCCTCCCGAGTCCAGTGTCCGTCTGTCCTGAGGGCTCTGCTCCACCTGTGCCCGCCGGGGCCGCCCCCCGGGTCCCTGCCTCAGGTGCACAGGCGTTCTCATTCTGCCGTGTTCTCTGTCTGGACGACGCATTCCCTGCCGGGCTTCCCGTCTGATGAGCTGTGTCTCTGTCTTCACTCTCCTCAGCTCACACCCATGTTTCAACTTCCTGTTGGAGCTTTATCCACTGAGCACGTACTGTGTGCTGGGCAGTGTCCTGGACACTAGGGTCACAGATGGAACCACACACACACACACGCACATGCACACACACACACACATGCACGCGCACACACACACATGCACGCGCGCACACACACACGCACATGCACACACACACACTCACATACACACATGCGCGCGCACACACGTGCGGACCAAAGTCACCCCACGCGCTCCGCAAGGGTGAAGAGGGAGGAAGTCAGAGGGGAGCGGTGTGAGCCGGACTCCACGCGACAGCCTGCCATGGTCAGTTTGGAAGCTGGGGGAAGGGGCCGTGAGCCAAGGGACGCAGGGGGCGTGGAGGACGCTGGAGACAGATGATTCGCTACGACCCCCGGGAGGGACGTGTGATTTCCGCCCAATGAGAAGCACCTCAGACACCCAACAGTGTCCAGGACAGTAAGACAGTCAGTTTGCACTGTTAAAGCCACGCGTGTGCACAGACACACACACAGACACACATATACAGACACACACACAGACACACACAGACACACACACACACTTCTGTTCTCACGGCCTTTACATTCTGACTGGGTGGAGGTGGAGAAGACAGAGGATGAACAAGTGTGTAGGCAGATGTCATGGTGACAAGGATAATGGAACACAGCAGGAAGGAGAGGGGGCGGCTCATCATTCGAGAGCGGCCAGTGGGCACGGGCTTCACTGGGGAGGTGACAGGAAGAGGGACTTCCCCTTTGCACGTCCCGTCTGCTCCGCAGCACCTCGCCATCAACAGGCTAACACTCCACTTCTCCTGCGCAGACGTGCCCTTTCTCTCTGCAGTCCCGGGGCGCGGGACACGGCCACCCCACTGCCCGCCTGCCCGCCGCTCAGACCCCAGGAGTCCTGCCCCTTCTCTTCCTCCTCCTTGCTCAAACCCTCCCCTTACTGCGAACCACGTCTTTCCAGCTCTGCCCCTGGCCTGCCCACACGTCTGTCTGCCTTCCCTCGCTCTCAGGGGACCAACACCATGCCGGCGCCTGGGTTCCCTGGGCAGCGTCCGGCAGCTGGTGGCCCTGTCCCCGCAGTCTCGCCCCGTGGACTCCCTGTCCGCGTCGTGCGCAGAGCAAGCCTTCTGCAGCGGGCGTGGGGCTGTGCCCTTCCGAGAACAGTTATTTCATTCCCTCCACAGTTTTCCAGTTCACGTCTGACCTGCAGACAGAAAGGTCGAGGCCTCCAACAATCTATTGCGGGCCTACAATGTCCAAAGTTCCCTCTCAGTGTATTACCTTTAAAACAGACGCCCTGGGGATACTGGAAAACTTCCATGTGCTTTGGCTGCTGGGCTCCTGTCTAGTCTGAGTGCCCTGAGGGCTAGGTCACGTGTCCCCTCTCCTCTCCTCTCTCTCTCTCTCTCTCTCTCTCTCTATCCCTCTCCACCCCCCATGCACACACAAGGCCTGTGTGTGACAGGCACCCACTGAGTGCCTCCTTCACAGACGAGAACCGGGGTTGGCCAGTTTGACAGAACCGTCAGGCTGCCTGGGACACGCAGACGGTCGGGTTTGACAGTCTTTCCGGAAACATTCAGTGGCATATCCACCGTTGGTTATTACCCATTAGCTTGACATAATGTATTAGAGCTTAATGTCTGAAACGGAGGAGAGAGCCTCTCAAGCGTGAGTAAGAACAAGAAGTCTCTATTTTACACGGCGCGAACCAGGGCGCTCCTGCGCTCGGGTCTTTTGTGGGAAGGAAAACATCTCGTCTAAGTAGATTTCTCAGATGACTAGATTTACCCCTTGAAGCGCTCGGTCAATTTGCACAAATAACCGTTGGGAGGGCGCGGTCCCCCCCCCCCCCCCATGTATTGTGCACTCGACTGCCTTGCGGACCCAAGCACACGGAAGAGCATTTTCCCTCTTTAGACATGTGACTGTCATTCTTTCCTAGAGCGGTAAATAAAGCGATTGAGCCCCTTACTAACGATGCTTTCAATCCCGGGGGCAGAATTCAGTTCTGGCGTTCAGGAAGATAATGAAGGAAATGACCGGAACAGGGAGAGGACATCAGCTGATGTCACAGGAGGAGTGCCAGGGACCTGGGGCGTGGACAGGACTCGGACGAGGACGTGAGGGTGGACAGCGTCCCCAGGACATGAAGGTGAGGGGTGCTGGGAGGAACGGGGTGGGTTCGGGTCAGTACAGAGAGCAAAGCAGAAAGGAGCGGACGGTACAAGGACAGAGGTTATGCCAAAACAACAACAACAAAACTCTAACAATTAGTTGGGTTTCTGCCATAGGAGAAAGCAGGGAAGGGCGGTGGTGGTCCAGCCACTGCGGGGACCCCCGTCCTGGAACGGAAGCTGGGCGCTGTGACCGCTGCAGGAACCTTACATGGTCACCTGACCCGTGTCCTTTGATTCTTTCTGGTGGTAGGACCCCGAATCCGGGGTGGAACCCCGTGCCACTCTCAGTCCACGGTTCGAAGTGGAGTGACCTCATGTGTCCTGAGGGTGAGCACAGGAGGCATGTCCTGGCTATCAGTGCCCGGACCCCTGTGGGAGTGTCTGCTTCAGGGACGGGCACTGACCACGGCGGGCTTGCTCAGTTCTGTGGCTCTCCGTTCGGGAACTGTTCCAAGGAGGTTAGAAACGAGGGCCACTGCGGGGCTGCTGGCAGCCCCCCTGCCCCCAGGAGAGAACGGCCCGTGGGCAGGATGGCCCCTAGGAAGGACGGCCCGAGGGAAGGACGCCCTGTGGGAAGGACGCCCCATGGGGAGGACAGTCGTCAGAAGGCAGAGACAACTTGGAGGAAACTCCAGGGGGAGGCAGACAGCGACACAGAGTCCTGAGGGCACGTGTGAGCACCGGGACCCTGTCGCTCACTCCTCCAGCCACAGGGCACCTCTGGCCGTCTCAAACACGCAAGCCAGTAAACCCCACGTGTCCCGAAGCCGGTTCCGACTTGGGTTTCTGCCACCTGCCGCCAGGAGAGTCCACTCTAGAAGAGAACGTGGGTTTGTGGTTCCTTGGAATTCTAGGATGCCAGGTTTCTGTGAATGGTTCTTGGCTCCTGGGTTTTGATGTGACTGTCTCTAACAGACCACCTTCAGCTTGGTCCGCCTCCCTGCCTTCTGTTTGGAAACTAGGAGTAAACAAAGTAACAACCTCATCCAGTGAGGAGGCTTAAGTATCCAATTAGTCCACATGATGTTGTTGTTCGTACCGGGGCTTTGCCACTGGAGGTCCCTGTCTCACACGCCTGACCCTGCACACCCTCCAATCGCGGAGCTGGGGACAAGGCAACAGGACAAGCTTTACACACGTGTGTATCCTACCCACACAACAACAAAGCTACAGAAATCGGAGGTTACATCTTTCATTCTGATCACTGGCCTAATATAGACAAGGCCAGCGTGAGTATGACTTCAAATTCTAAAGGCTTGAAAAGACCAAACATAAATATATATATATATATATTTAAAACAGTTTAGGTGTTAACATTAAACCAGTCTTTCTGAATCTATATATAGGCCAAGATAAATACAATATCACCCTATGATTAAATAAGATGAAATCTTTATAAACTTTTTTCAGGTTGTTCCTTACATTTTTGTTGTAAACTCATTTGTCAGCAGTTGGTTAGTTAAAACTGAAACTAAATATCACGTAAGAAGTAGCACTGGGCAAAGTCTTTCCAAAAATAGGTGTTAGGGGTCAAGTTTTGTTTTGCCAAAAGTTTGTTTATGCCAGTATTTTGTACTTAAGATTTCATATATATATATATATATATATATATATATATATATATATATATATTCAAATGTTAAAGATCGGCCTTTTGATTTTTTTAAAAGACTTTATTCATTTTAGAGAGGAGAGAGAGAGAGAGAACAGGGGGAGGAGCAGGAAGCATCAACTCCCCTATGTGCCTTGACCAGGCAAGCCCGGGGTTTCGAACCAGCAACCTCAGCATTCCAGGTCGATGCTTTATCCACTGCGCCCCCACAGGCCAGGCTGCCTTTTGATTCTTAAGAGTCCACATTTCAAAGAGAATTGGGGCTAACAAGTGCGTGAAACTGGAAACTAAAACTCAACACCGGGCACAGCCAAAGGATGTTGTCTTTCGTCTTGTATCACAACGTCAGCCTTTTCCTAAACTAGGAACCCGACCGTTTTTCACCCATGAACACTCCGTATGACTGCTTCTGCTCCCTTATCTACTTAACTGTGCGTCTCCTTTATCAGAGAAATAAAGAAAAAAAAAAGCAGAATTCCTTCTCTGCCAGTGAGGGAATATCAGTAAAACCTTCCCTAATTTTTACCCTTTCCAGAACTTAGGAGAGGTTCTCACCTTTCTCAGAACTGAAACAGTGGCCCAAGCATGCACACTGTCAACATACTACCATCAATGTACTACCGTCAGTGTACTACCAGCAACATAAAATATTAGCTGCTGACCTTTAAAAATTAAGGTCGTTCCAACAGAAGTCCAGATTTCTAGTCTCTCCTAAAAACAGGAGGCAAGGAAGGCCCCAACCAGCCCTGCGTGTCCATGGGGGGGCCATGCGTTCGGTGAGAGGGGGAGGGTCCCCCGCCGACCTTGGGGAGGGACGCTTAGTGATGTCCCACCAGTCACTGACACGGCCAGATGCTGTGTGGCTGCTTAGTGCATTCTGAATGGGAGAACAGAGCGTCCATGCTGGTCGCCTGGGGCGTGCCTGGGGAAACTGAAGGGGCGGGTGACAAACAGCAAGCTTGACCAAGGGCGGGGAGTGTCCTTGGTTGTAATACATCCTGAGTGTCACGGAAATGTGCAGGCCATAGGTGAGCCCTATTAATCAAGTCAGGAGTAGAAAGAACGGCCAGCCGGTCAAGTCAAGTAGGTATTAGAATCAATCGATGACATCCTCTTACAAAACAGAATTCCCGATATTGACAGACCATGTTCCCAATGGTCATTTAATCAACTCGTAACAACGGTTCCGCTCCAGCGGTGCTGAGCTGCCGGTCACCCACCCTGTTCAGAATGTTGGCTTGTGTCTCTTCTTCTGGGCACGCGGTGGGACTGCACTTCCCTGCGGGGTGGGACTCTGGCAGAAGCATGGGACTCGTCCGGACCAACGGAAGGGGTGACAGTGGGGAACACATGCTCCACTTCTCGGCCAAAGCTAGGGAGAGCCCACGGGTGGGTAGCCAACCGCTTCTCCTGCAATCCCAGTGTCCCCAGAGGGCTACTCCCCTGGTCTTGGCTTTCGAGGGTGGCAAAGCCACCAGCAGACCCCTGAGGGGTGTGCTGAGAAGGAGAAGTGGTCATTTGTTATCTGAAATCACTGCAGGGCGTCTGTGATAACGTGATAGTGGTCACGTTATTCTAATTCCCTCATTCATGGTGTTTGACACGTCTGTCTGTGGTTTATAGCAGTGGTCCCCAACCTTTTTCGGGCCACGGACCGGTTTAATGTCAGAAAATATTTTCACGGACCGGCCTTTAGGGTGGGACGGATAAATGTATCACGTGACCGAGACAAGTGTCAAGAGTGAGTCTTAGATGGATGTAACAGAGGGAATCTGATCATTTTTTAAAAATAAAACATCATTCAGACTTAAATATAAATAAAACGAAAATAATGTAAGTTATTTATTCTTTCTCTGCGGACCGGTACCAAATGGCCCATGGACCGGTATCGGTCCGCGGCCCGGGGGTTGGGGACCACTGGTTTACATGATTTAAAAAGCACCTGTCCTGCATACCGCTGTTAAATTAAAAGTTTTAAAACATAGCCTTATTCTAAGCCCTCCACGTGTATACACCAGTTACATTTGAATTATGTGTTAGTACACAGCAGAGTGACTACGTCACTATGAAACATAAACTCCGAGTGAGGTAACACAGGAAGGGGACAGGATGGTTAAGGTCGTAGAACACAACACCGGGCTCCCCGGGTTCAGGTCGGGCTCCACATCTGAGCACCATGCCGGCCTTCAGAGATCCACGTACTGTGTTCTCGACATAACAGCAGTCAGAACGGGATGTGCATTACGAACTTAATATGTGTGTGCAGACACCACCTATGAACCGTATCGGGTCCGCTCGCAACACTGTGAATGAGGACAACGTCCGCTGAGCCATGATCTAATTTGCATATGCAAACCCACAGGTGACCAGGTGTAAAGGGCTGGTGCAAACAAGTTTTTACGGTCTTCCCCCATTGCACCCTCAAGTGCTTAACCTTCGGCATCAAGTAAAGTCGTGGATACAGCTGGCAGATGCTATCTTCTGGGTAACACAGGCCCTCGCGTAGTCACCACCTCCAACACAGGCCCTCGCGTAGTCACCACCTCCAACACAGGCCCTCGCGTAGTCACCACCTCCAACACAGGCCCTCGCGTAGTCACCACCTCCAACGGACTGAGCAGATTACAGAGAGGGGTGGGGACAGTTCATAGAAATCACAGCCAAGGGAAGGTCGTAGAGACACAGGCCACTTGGTGCGACCTGACCTGCAGCCTCAAACAATGTACAGAAATATATGTACACACACACACACACACACACACACATCGCAAGCATTCTAATTGTAATTCAAGTATAGTAAGAAATACACAGATGAAGGGTTTAGCTAGCCGTTAAAAAAAAAAAAAAAAAAAGAACACCAACCCTGTTGTTTGCAAAAGGAGGGATGAAAATAATTCAAACCCTGCTGTTTGCAGAACGAGTTTTGGAATCAGAGATATTTAGCTTCCTAAACAGGAGAGACTAACGACGGATCTAAGAGCCGTTGTTCAATATCTGAGGGGGTGTCACGGCAAAGAAAAGAACTGCGTTTATCTGTTCCTGCATCACGGAAGTAGGGGGAGGAGAAGTGGGGATGTCTACAGCCACACTTCCGGCTGGAATGAAGAGGAGGTTTTTAGCTGCCTCCCCGCAGCTCCGGCCGCCTGCCGTGCGTGGGGTCACAGTCTCCATTGGCGCCGGAGGGATCGGTGGGCTCTGGATATCACGGATTATAAAGACCACCCCCTCGGAAGCTTCGTTACAATGAACATGTAGTCTGTACATACCAGACTGTGGATTCCTCCCTCTACACCCATTGATAACGGAGCAATAAATTCTCGTCAAACATTCAGAACGTGTCAAGAGGGTACCTTTCGTTTTCTCTCAACACGTCTCGGCCTTTCTTCCAGGTGTAGACGGGTTTCGGGGAAGCCTTTGGCTTGCACTCAATGACAGCTTCGCCTCCGACTTTGACAAGGGTCACCCTTTTTAAGAGGGTTCTGGAAAAATCTGGACCCGCAGCTGGAAGAGAAGACAGAGAAACATCAGTTGTCACGGGAGAAGAGAAGCCCACGGAATCCTGCTTCAGTCTTTTTCTTCCTGTAGCGCCAAAGGGAGGGCGAACTTTCTTCTCCAGCAGACGGAGTGAGTTTGGACGGAATTGTTCAAAGTTGAGGTGGTTGGTGGGAAGGTCTAGGCGGTAAAATGCACCAGTTGTAAGTAGACAGCTTGAGACATTTGGTAAACTCCCCCCTCGAAGATCAAGATGTAGATCATCCCACAACCCTATTGATGGGCCCTTTTCATCGAAAAGAAAAAATCAAATGGGTCCTAGAGCCCATTAAACCGAAACACCGCTGGAGGCAAAAATGACAAAGCTGAATGAAGCTGTCCGACCTCCGGCACGTCACGGGGAGGCCGGTTCTCTGGAAAAGACAGCAATGCTGGGGAAATGAAAGGCAGCAGGAAGAGAGGAGAGCAAACACGAGACGGATGGACCCCACAAGACAGGCCATAGGCAGGAGTGAAAGTCTGCAGGTGCCGAGCAGGGCTGCCCAGGACAGGACACCGTGGACGCCACGCATGCACGGGGTCGCCAGGAGCCAGAGCGACTCAACAGCATGTCCCAAGGACGTCAGGGGAAGACTGCATGCGATGACCCGGGAGGCCTTCTGGTGATCGGACAGGTTGAGGCACCCCTGTGACAGCCACCCCCTCCGCTCTGTCCCACGGCTGAAGGACCCCCTGTGACAGCCACGCCTCCGCTCTGTCCCACGGCTGAAGCACCCCCTGTGACAGCCACCCCCTCCGCTCTGTCCCACGGCTGAAGGACCCCCTGTGACAGCCACCACCTCCGCTCCGTCCCACGGCTGAAGCACCCCCTGTGACAGCCACCGCCTCCGCTCTGTCCCACGGCTGAAGGACCCCCTGTGACAGCCACCACCTCCACTCTGTCCCACCACCTCCGCTCTGTCCCACGGCTGAAGGACCCCCTGTGACAGCCACCACCTCCGCTCCGTCCCACGGCTGAGGCAACCCCTGTGACAGCCACTGCCTCCGCTCTGTCCCACGGCTGAAGCACCCCCTGTGACAGCCACCACCTCCACTCTGTCCCACGGCTGAAGTATCCCTGTGACAGCCACTGCCTCCGCTCTGTCCCACGGCTGAAGTATCCCTGTGACAGCCACCACCTCCGCTCTGTCCCACGGCTGAAGCACCCCTGTGACAGCCACCGCCTCCGCTCTGTGCCACGGCTGAAGGACACCCTGTGACAGCCACCGCCTCCGCTCTGTCCCACGGCTGAAGCACCCCCTGTGACAGCCACCGCCTCCGCTCTGTGCCACGGCTGAAGGACCCCCTGTGACAGCCACCGCCTCCGCTCCATCCCACGGCTGAAGCACCCCCTGTGACAGCCACCGCCTCCGCTCTGTCCCACGGCTGAAGGACCCCCTGTGACAGCCACCACCTCCGCTCTGTCCCACCGCCTCCGCTCTGTCCCACGGCTGAAGGACCCCCTGTGACAGCCACCGCCTCCGCTCTGTCCCCACGGCTGAAGCACCCCCTGTGACAGCCACCGCCTCCGCTCTGTGCCACGGCTGAAGTATCCCCTGTGACAGCCACTGCCTCCGCTCTGTCCCCACGGCTGAAGCACCCCCTGTGACAGCCACCACCTCCGCTCTGTCCCACGGCTGAAGTATCCCCTGTGACAGCCACCGCCTCCGCTCTGTCCCACGGCTGAAGTATCCCTGTGACAGCCACCACCTCCGCTCTGTCCCACGGCTGAAGGACCCCCTGTGACAGCCACCGCCTCCACTCTGTCCCACGGCTGAAGTATCCCCTGTGACAGCCACCGCCTCCGCTCCGTCCCACGGCTGAAGTATCCCTGTGACAGCCACCACCTCCGCTCTGTCCCACGGCTGAAGGACCCCCTGTGACAGCCACCGCCTCCGCTCTGTCCCACGGCTGAAGCACCCCTGTGACAGCCACCGCCTCCGCTCTGTCCCACGGCTGAAGCACCCCGTGACAGCCACCACCTCCACTCTGTCCCACGGCTGAAGGACCCCCTGTGACAGCCACCGCCTCCGCTCTGTCCCACGGCTGAAGGACCCCCTGTGACAGCCACCCCCTCCGCTCTGTCCCACGGCTGAAGTATCCCTGTGACAGCCACCCCCTCCACTCTGTCCCACGGCTGAAGTATCCCTGTGACAGCCACCGCCTCCGCTCTGTGCCACGGCTGAAGGACCCCCTGTGACAGCCACCACCTCCGCTCCGTCCCACGGCTGAAGCACCCCCTGTGACAGCCACCGCCTCCGCTCTGTCCCACGGCTGAAGGACCCCCTGTGACAGCCACCACCTCCGCTCTGTCCCACCGCCTCCGCTCTGTCCCACGGCTGAAGGACCCCCTGTGACAGCCACCGCCTCCGCTCTGTCCCCACGGCTGAAGCACCCCCTGTGACAGCCACCGCCTCCGCTCTGTGCCACGGCTGAAGTATCCCCTGTGACAGCCACTGCCTCCGCTCTGTCCCCACGGCTGAAGCACCCCCTGTGACAGCCACCACCTCCGCTCTGTGCCACGGCTGAAGTATCCCCTGTGACAGCCACCGCCTCCGCTCTGTCCCACGGCTGAAGTATCCCTGTGACAGCCACCACCTCCGCTCTGTCCCACGGCTGAAGGACCCCCTGTGACAGCCACCGCCTCCACTCTGTCCCACGGCTGAAGTATCCCCTGTGACAGCCACCGCCTCCGCTCCGTCCCACGGCTGAAGTATCCCTGTGACAGCCACCACCTCCGCTCTGTCCCACGGCTGAAGGACCCCCTGTGACAGCCACCGCCTCCGCTCTGTCCCACGGCTGAAGCACCCCTGTGACAGCCACCGCCTCCGCTCTGTCCCACGGCTGAAGCACCCCGTGACAGCCACCACCTCCACTCTGTCCCACGGCTGAAGGACCCCCTGTGACAGCCACCGCCTCCGCTCTGTCCCACGGCTGAAGGACCCCCTGTGACAGCCACCCCCTCCGCTCTGTCCCACGGCAGAAGTATCCCTGTGACAGCCACCCCCTCCACTCTGTCCCACGGCTGAAGTATCCCTGTGACAGCCACCACCTCCGCTCTGTCCCACGGCTGAAGGACCCCCTGTGACAGCCACCGCATCTGCTCTGTCCCACGGCTGAAGCACCCCCTGTGACAGCCACCGCCTCCGCTCTGTCCCACGGCTGAAGCACCCCCTGTGACAGCCACCGCCTCCACTCTGTCCCACGGCTGAAGTATCCCCTGTGACAGCCACCGCCTCCACTCTGTCCCACGGCTGAAGCACCCCCTGTGACAGCCACCGCCTCCGCTCTGTCCCACGGCTGAAGTATCCCTGTGACAGCCACCCCCTCCGCTCTGTCCCACGACTGAAGTATCCCTGTGACAGCCACCCCCTCCGCTCTGTCCCACGGCTGAAGTATCCCTGTGACAGCCACCCCCTCCGCTCTGTCCCACGGCTGAAGTATCCCTGTGACAGCCACCCCCTCCGCTCTGTCCCACGGCTGAAGTATCCCTGTGACAGCCACCCCCTCCGCTCTGTCCCACGGCTGAAGTATCCCTGTGACAGCCACCCCCTCCGCTCTGTCCCACGGCTGAAGCACCCCTGTGACAGCCACCCCCTCCGCTCTGTCTCACGGCTGAAGTATCCCTGTGACAGCCACCCCCTCCGCTCTGTCCCACGGCTGAAGTATCCCTGTGACAGCCACCCCCTCCGCTCTGTCCCACGGCTGAAGTATCCCTGTGACAGCCACCCCCTCCGCTCTGTCCCACGGCTGAAGTATCCCTGTGACAGCCACCCCCTCCGCTCTGTCCCACGGCTGAAGCACCCCTGTGACAGCCACCCCCTCCGCTCTGTCCCACGGCTGAAGTATCCCTGTGACAGCCACCCCCTCCGCTCTGTCCCACGGCTGAAGCACCCCTGTGACAGCCACCCCCTCCGCTCTGTCCCACGGCTGAAGTATTACTGTGACAGCCACCCCCTCCACTCTGTCCCACGGCTGAAGTATCCCTGTGACAGCCACCGCCTCCACTCTGTCCCACGGCTGAAGCACCCCTGTGACAGCCACTGCCTCCACTCTGTCCCACGGCTGAAGCACCCCCTGTGACAGCCACCACCTCCGCTCTGTCCCACCGCCTCCGCTCTGTCCCACGGCTGAAGCACCCCCTGGGACAGCCACCGCCTCCGCTCTGTCCCACGGCGGAAGCACCCCCTGGGACAGTCACCGCCTCCGCTCTGTCCCACGGCTGAAGCACCCCCTGGGACAGCCACCGCCTCCACTCTGTCCCACGGCTGAAGCACCCCCTGGGACAGCCACCGCTTCCGCTCTGTCCCACGGCTGAAGCACCCCCTGTGACAGCCACCACCTCCGCTCTGTCCCACCGCCTCCGCTCTGTCCCACGGCTGAAGCACCCCCTGTGACAGCCACCGCCTCCGCTCTGTCCCACGGCACTCTGCCCACGTCTCCATCAGAGAACGAGCTGGAACTTCCCCCACTGTGAGCGTCCCTTTGAAAACCGGGGCTTTGTTCAGCCTCCACTGTGACTGCCCCACAGGCCATGCTTGGCCCTCGGGGGAGAAATGTCACTTGCTCTCAGACAACTCTATCCCAAGCTTGGCACTTGCAGCCCAAACATTCGCTCACGTTGACACCAGATCTACAGGTACGCAAAGATAGTATTAAAAAAAATTATCTCTTTTCTAAAACAAAAGGTACATGTCTGTATCTTCTTGAAAGGAATATAAAAGATGCTTTCCTGAAAAAAAAAAAAAAAAGAAAATCTCATTTTCTTCTGAGTTAATTAACATGTTCCAGGACCTGTCATGAGCAGAGAGATTCATGCCTTGGAAGCTTAACTCTACCGTATGGGACATCCCTGACTCCTACTGAAGATGTGAGACCTCGCTGAGGATGAGATTTCAATACTCACCCCGAGTTGCCTATGGGGGACAGGGTATGAGTGTGCGTATGTGGGGGAGATGGGCATCGGTTTCTTACACGTACCCAAACTATACGCTAGTAATTAATAATTTTTTTTTTTTTAAAAAAAAGCTCCAGTGGAAGCAAGGGAAATCTTTATAAAGTGTTTTTGTTGTGAAAAGAGCTTCAGAAATTCCCTAGAAGGATGGTGGGAAGGTTACTGTTTAACGGGGACGTGCTACACACAGGGGCGGGCTGTCCCGTGGGGAGGAGAAACGGAACAGTCAGGGAGGCCTTGGGTAGCTCAGTCGCTACCCCGGCGCCGTGAGGGGCACCCTAGCTCGGGGGGAATTCTGTAAGGAGCTCACTCATCCGTACGCGGAGGGCGGGTGCAGATTTCTGCCGGGACGAGACGAACGCATTCCTCCTGGATCTGCAACATTGCGCAAGGAGAAAAATCAGAGGGTTTTGAAAAAGGCAGTCAGGACGGACGTACTCAGTGTGTATGTGCCGAGCACACTAACCAAAACTGTAGCCGTCCCAGGCACTATCTCAGCATGTCTAAAAAGACACGTTAATTCCTGAGAGACAAGTACAGGACTTGTGAGCGTGCGTGCAGGTGGTGTGTATGTGTGTGTGTGTATATGTGTGTGTGTATGTGTGTGTGTGTGTATGTGTGTGTGCATGTATGGTGTGTGTGTATGTGTGTGTGGTGGTGTGTGTGTGCTGTGTATGTGTGTGTGTGTATGTGTATGTGGTGGTGTGTGTGTGGTGTGTGTGCTTGGTGTGTGTGTGGTGTGTGTGGTGTGTGTGGTATGTGTGGTGTGTGTGTGGTGTATGTGTGGTGTGTGTGTGGTGTGTGTGTGTGGTGTGTGTGTGTGTGGTGTGCTGTGTGGTGTGTGTGTGTGTGGTGTGTGCTATGTGGTGTGTGTGTGTGGTGTGTGTGGTGTGTGTGGTGTGTGTGTGGTGTGTGTGGTGTGTGCTATGTGGTGTGTGTGTGGTGTGTGTGTGGTGTGCTGTGTGGTGTGTGTGTGTGTGGTGTGCTGTGTGGTGTGTGTGGTGTGTGTGGTGTGTGTGGTGTGTGTGTGTGGTGTGTGTGGTGTGTGTGTGGTGTGTGTGGTGTGGTGTGTGGTTTGTGTGTGTGGTGTGTGTGGTGTGTGTGTGTTGTGTGTTGTGTGTGCTATGTGGTGTGTGTGGTGTGTGTGGTGTGTGCTATGTGGTGTGTGTGTGGTGTGTGTGGTGTGTGTGTGGTGTGTGTGGTGTGGTGTGTGGTTTGTGTGTGCGGTGTGTGTGGTGTGTGTGGTGTGTGTGTGTTGTGTGTTGTGTGTGCTATGTGGTGTGTGTGGTGTGTGTGGTGTGTGCTATGTGGTGTGTGTGTGGTGTGTGTGGTGTGTGCTATGTGGTGTGTGTGTGGTGTGTGTGTGGTGTGTGCTATGTGGTGTGTGTGTGGTGTGTGTGTGTGTGGTGTGTGTGGTGTGTGTGGTGTGGTGTGTGGTTTGTGTGTGCGGTGTGTGTGGTGTGTGTGGTGTGTGTGTGTTGTGTGTTGTGTGTGCTATGTGGTGTGTGTGGTGTGTGTGGTGTGTGCTATGTGGTGTGTGTGTGGTGTGTGTGGTGTGTGCTATGTGGTGTGTGTGTGGTGTGTGCTATGTGGTGTGTGTGTGGTGTGTGTGTGGTGTGTGTGGTGTGTGTGGTGTGTGCTATGTGGTGTGTGTGTGGTGTGTGTGTGTGGTGTGCTGTGTGGTGTGTGTGGTGTGTGTGGTGTGTGTGGTGTGTGTGCTATGTGGTGTGTGTGGTGTGTGTGGTGTGTGCTATGTGGTGTGTGTGTGTGTGGTGTGTGTGTGGTGTGTGTGGTGTGTGTGGTGTGTGCTATGTGGTGTGTGTGTGGTGTGTGTGTGTGTGGTGTGTGTGGTGTGTGTGGTGTGTGTGTGGTGTGTGTGGTGTGTGTGCTATGTGTGTGTGGTGTGTGTGGTGTGCTGTGTGTGTGGTGTGTGGTGTGTGTGGTGTGTGTGTGGTGTGTGTGTTGTGTGTGCTATGTGGTGTGTGTGGTGTGTGCTATGTGGTGTGTGTGTGGTGTGTGTGGTGTGCTGTGTGGTGTGTGTGGTGTGTGTGGTGTGTGCTATGTGGTGTGTGTGGTGTGTGTGTGTGGTGTGTGTGTGGTGTGTGTGGTGTGTGTGTGGTGTGTGTGTGGTGTGCTGTGTTGTGTGTGTGGTGTGTGTGGTGTGTGTGTGGTGTGTGTGTGGTGTGTGCTATGTGGTGTGTGTGGTGTGTATGGTGTGTGCTATGTGGTGTGTGTGGTGTGTGCTATGTGGTGTGTGTGTGGTGTGTGTGTGTGTGGTGTGTGTGTGGTGTGTGCTATGTGGTGTGTGTGGTGTGTGCTATGTGGTGTGTGTGTGGTGTGTGTGTGGTGTGTGTGGTTTGTGTGTGGTGTGTGTGTGTGGTGTGTGTGTGGTGTGTGTGGTGTGTGTGTGTGGTGTGTGTGTGGTGTGTGTGGTGTGTGTGTGTGTGTGGTGTGTGGTGTGGGTGGTGTGTGCTATGTGGTGTGTGTGGTGTGTGTGGTGTGTGCTATGTGGTGTGTGTGGTGTGTGTGGTGTGTGCTATGTGGTGTGTTTGTGGTGTGTGTGGTGTGTGTGTGTGGTGCGTGTGGTGTGTGTGGTGTGTGTGGTGTGCTGTGTGGTGTGTGTGGTGTGTGTGGTGTGTGCTATGTGGTGTGTGTGGTGTGTGTGGTGTGTGCTATGTGGTGTGTTTGGTATGTGTGTGTGGTGTGCTGTGTGGTGTGTGTGGTGTGTGTGTGGTGTGTGTGTGTGGTGTGAGTGTGGTGTGTGCTATGTGGTGTGTGTGGTGTGTGTGTGGTGTGTGTGGTGTGTGCTATGTGGTGTGTGTGTGTGGTGTGTGTGGTGTGTGCTATGTGGTGTGTGTGTGGTGTGTGTGGTGTGTGTGGTGTGTGTGTGGTGTGTGTGTGTGGTGTGTGTGTGTGTGGTGTGTGTGGTGTGTGTGTGGTGTGTGTGTGTGGTGTGTGTGGTGTGTGCTATGTGGTGTGTGTGTGGTGTGTGTGTGGTGTGTGGTGTGTGTGTGGTGTGTGTGTGGTGTGTGTGTGGTGTGTGTGTGTGGTGTGTGTGGTGTGTGTGGTGTGTGCTATGTGGTGTGTGTGTTTGGTGTGTGTGTGTGGTGTGTGTGGTGTGTGTGTGGTGTGTGGTGTGTGTGTGGTGTGTGTGTGGTGTGTGTGTGGTGTGTGTGGTGTGTGGTGTGTGTGGTGTGTGCTATGTGGTGTGTGTGTGTGTGTGTGTGTGGTGTGTGTGGTGTGTGTGTGTGGTGTGTGTGGTGTGTGCTATGTGGTGTGTGTGTTGTGTGTGTGGTGTGTGTGTGTGGTGTGTGCTATGTGGTGTGTGTGTGTGTGGTGTGTATGTGTGGTGTGTGTGTGGTGTGTGCTATGTGGTGTGTGTGGTGTGTGTGGTGTGTGTGTGGTGTGTGTGGTGTGTGTGTGGTGTGTGTGTGTGGTGTGTGTGTGTGTGTGGTGTGTGGTGTGTGTGTGTGTGTGTGGTGTGTGTGTGTGGTATGTGTGTGGTGTGTGCTATGTGGTGTGTGTGTGTGTGTGGTGTGTGTGTGTGTGGTGTGTGTGTGGTGTGTGTGTGGTGTGTACAGGGGAAGAGGGTGGAGGGGAGGACGGAGACCACTACACTGAAGGAGAGGCAGACAACAGGAGGACGAGGGAAACACCCTCCACGCCCGGCCATGCTGAGCAGAGAGAAAGGACACGGGTGCACGGGAACCACGTCGGGTGTCTCGGCCTCGGCGGGCTGGGGTGGCGGGCTAGTGGGCCCCGTGTGAGGCCGCTCCAACCAAGAGAGCTCACGGACAACGCCCACACCGCTGCTCTGTGCCCCACGCCCCGGGTGCGAGCCTGTGTGCGCTCCCCTGAAACCCAGAAAGTTCCTGTGCAGAACAGACGCGTTCTCATTTCAGGGAAACGCCTGAATGAACAGGTTAGTGTAAAAACCCATCAATATCTATCTACATACATATCAATTCCCTAGCATTCTTTTAAAGAAGGTATTTTGTGTGCAATCTGTGTCCTGTAAACCTCCCTTCTTAGCCCTCTCTCTTTCCACACAAATACGTTTTCATCACTACAGGCCGGCGTCTTTCCTCTGTGCCGCAGGGGTTCTGCGGCTGATTCCGAAATTAGTTTACATAAATCAAACTGTGCACAACGTATGGGTGTACGTGTCAAAACCTATAGACTGCTTTTATGGGATTGGAAATAGTATCCGTCAGCTCGGCCACACACAAGGCAGAAAACACACACTCCTACTTCAAAGGCGTCTGCACTGCGCTGTGGACGTGCACGTTATCTCCCGGCTATTCTGGGGATAAGATGGGCTCGGACTATCCTGTGTGAATAAAAACCGGACCATACATTTCAACCTTTCCCCTTCGTTTTCTTCATTTGCCCCCTTTGCTTCGAGGGTTGGTCTAACCCTGCCACTCAATCAGGTCAAGATCCACAGATCGGTTCTGGAAGACCTGACCATGAATGAGTTCCTTCACCTTCTGCCAACGTGTGACCGTCGGTCCGTGTGCACCTGAGATGCCCGTAAGCTTGTGGGATGACACTGTGCCCCATCTGGACCCTCTATTCTGATTCCCGAAAGGCTGGCGTCCAGACAGGCTTGAAGGACGGGCAAAAGGAGCCTGTTCAATTTGACGTTCAATGATAACGAGGGTTAGACGTTACCGGGAAGGTCCCCAGCAGGACACTGTCAGAACCTAAACTTTGCTGGCAGATAAAAAAATAAAATTGATTGCCCTTTGAAGGTGAGATGCCAGGAAGTTCCAAACAGCTCAGTAAAGAAAAAGCCAACTGTCCAACAATTACCCAGTTGCATCTGAGGGTAGCTTAGATACCAGGATATCCTCACTTGTTAACCTTGATACACTCTGAGGACCCCACAGGACGGGGCGAAAACAGGGCTTACTGTTGTGTGCACGTGGAACACAGAGTTTATTCTTGCATTAGTATTTATTTATTATCATTATTTATTTGTATTTTTCTGAAGTGAGAAGCAGGGAGGCAGAGAGACAGACTCCCGCATGTGTCTGACCAGGATCCACCCGGCATGCCCATCAGGGGGCGATGTTCTGCCCATCTGGGCTGTTGCTCCCTTGCAACTGGAATCATTCTAGCGCCTGAGGCAGAGGCCATGGAGCCATCCTCAGTGCCTGGGCCAACTTTGCTCCAATGGAGCCTTGGCTGAGGGAGGGGAAGAGAGAGACAGAGAGGAAGGAGAGGGGGAGGGGTGGAGAAGCGGATGGGCGCTTCTCCTGTGTGCTCTGGCCAGGAATCGAACCTGAGACTTCCACACGTCGGGCCAACGCTCTACCAGTGAGCCAACCGGCCAGGGCCGATTAGTATTTATTAAGGATTGTATTACATGTCTTCCCTACAGAACGTTGTAAACCTACTTTTGCTCACCCTGTACTTCTCGCACACACAGCGAGAGGACACTTCTCCCCACGCCAGCCCGAGCCGCACCCCAGGACCGTCTCTGTGTCTCCTTCTTTACCATGGATCTTCGCACACCAGTGTTACATTGTCTGTGAGCTGCTTCCGGCTGGGAGAGTTCTCCGTGCGCCTGTCAACTTTTTGCTTTTCCTTACTTATATGACTTGGGCACATGTCAAGGGTATTTGAAGTGGCCAATAAAAGAAACTTTTTTTTTTTTCCTGGGAGGGGAGGGTTAGTATCATTTCTCAAGAGACAGTAAGAATGGTAACTTGTTAACTGGATGTGCAGTGACTGTCCCATTAGGGAAAGACATGGGCGTGACCGTTTATTGTTTCGGAGGGAAGGGTAATTAGGATACCGCGCCACTTCTAACAGAGCTTGTCTGCGGACACAGCACTGGGAACGGTGCCAGACAATGGTGGCTGTTAAGGCTGCCTGACCCTCGTAGAAGCTCAGAATTTCATAGTATTTTAACCTCTATCTATTATCTTTAACTATCAACCTCGACATTCCGTAAAAATAAACCTAGAGGGGGAAAGCATCTATTAAAATATTTCCACCACCGAGGAGATAATGCTGGTATCAGGTTTTTAAAACCCCCAAGGAACTTCCCCTGGCTCGTTGAGTAGGTCGCTGGACGGCTGGTTACAGTGGACTTTTTTTTTTTCTTCTCTCTCTAGGTCCAATGTCAGATTCCAAGGGAATCTGATCCCTCTGATGGGGGATGACAGTCACAAGGGGACTCTCACCAAAACCCTGATGTCAGACTTTTCTGTCCTAATATCAGCACGAGGGGTCCCCTCTAAGTCCCTAACACCCATGGTCCTGCTTGTTTTGGCCTCGTTTATACAATGCCCCATTTCCCGTGGCTCCTCAGTACCGTGGGGGCTGTGATGTTTACAGGCTCCTGTTTCTTTGCGGACGTTATTTTGAAACAGAAACGGTCAGATTCGCGGCCACAAGGAGGTTGTGAAGACTCAGTGAAATAGGTCACAAATTATACTTGCAGTTCCTGACACAGGACGTCCCCGGAGTATTGTGTGTCCACTGCTTCCCTTTGCTTTTCTAACTCTTGCCACCGCTGGGGGACTTCATGTTGAAACACTTATCACGGCCAAAATAACCAATGTCTATGTTTGGAACAAAACCCTTAATTCTGAAATGAGAGATTCCCAGAAAAGTTCCAAAGTAGACACAGAGAGGCCCTGTGCTCCTCCCTGCGGTGATTTCCGGAGTGAGCATGGCACCACGTCACACCAGGCAACTGACCGTCGGTACGTGTGGACACGGGACTACGCTGCTCCACTTCCGGAGCGAGCATGGCACCACGTCACACAGGGCAACTGACCGTCGGTACGACGTGTGGACACGAGACTATGCTGCTCCACTTCCGGAGCGAGCATGGCACCATGTCACACAGGGCAACTGACCGTCGGTACGACGTGTGGACACGGGACTATGCTGCTCCTCCACAGACGGCAGCTGGAGGAGCTCCCACGGAAGTCTAGGCGCAGAACTCATCCATCAAGACACGGATTCTCTCGGGCCACCCTTTATAGCCACAGCCTCCCTCCTGCCGATAAACCGCCAGCTCTGCCCTGTCCCTTGGCTCCGTCGTTTGAGAACAGGATGCAGGCGTCCCCAAACTATGGCCTGTTGGCCGCATGTGGCCCCCTGAGGCCATTTATCCGCCCCCCCCCCCTGCACTCCCGGAAGGGGCACCTCTTTCATTGGTGGTCAGTGAGAGGAGCACTGTATGTGGCAGCCCTCCAATGGTCTGAGGGACAGTGAACTGGCCCCCTGTGTAAAACCTTTGGGGACCTCTGGTAGAGAGAAGCGGACAGCACGTTGCTCTGGGCTCCGCCCACACTGCTGTGTGCATCCACAGTTCGCTCCTTTTCATCGCCGGGTCGTCGCACCTCATCCATCGGGTTCTGATGAGAAACGCACCTTTGACGTTGGATTCTCAGGCACTTTGGACAAGTGACAAATACTTCTGGGCACAGGAACCGCGTCAAGACCTCTCCGTGCCTCTTCTCCCAACAAGCATGACCAGGCTTAGCCCCTCTCCCCTTTAATAAGATGTTTGAAACAGCAAAATCAACCATGTAGACGTGCACGGAAGATTTTTTGTCCCCTATTCTAGTGGTCCCCAAGCCCCGGGCCACGGACCAGTATCAGCCCGTGGGCCATTTGGTACCGGTCCACAGAGAAAGAATAAATAACTTACATTATTTCCGTTTTATTTATATTTAAGTCTGAACGATGTTTTATTTTTAAAAAATGACCAGATTCCTTCTGTTACATCCGTCTAAGATTCACTATTTTTTCTTTTTTTTTCTGAAGCTAGAAACGGGGAGAGACAGTCAGACAGACTCCCGCATGCGCCCGACCAGGATCCACCGGCACACCCACCAGGGGGCGATGCTCTGCCCCTCCGGGGTGTCACTCTGCCATGACCGGAGCCACTCTAGCGCCTGGGGCAGAGGCCAAGGAGCCATCCCCAGCGCCCGGGCCATCTTTGCTCCAATGGAGCCTTGGCTGCGGGAGGGGAAGAGAGAGACAGAGAGGAAGGAGAGGGGGAGGGGCGGAGAAGCAGATGGGCGCCTCTCCTGTGTGCCCTGGCCGGGAATCGAACCCAGGACCCCTGCACGCCAGGCCGACGCTCTACCACTGAGCCAACCGGCCAGGGCCTAAGACTCACTCTTGATGCTTGTCTCGGTCACATGATACATTTATCCATCCCACCGTAAAGGCCGGTCTGTGAAAATATTTTCTGACATTAAACTGGTCCGTGGCCCAAAAAAGGTTGGGGACCACTGCCCTATTCCAAGGAAAACATTTGAAAGCCATTTCAGAACATCGCCTCCTACGCTGTGAGTAACAGGTTGATGGAAGATCGCTCTTCTGTCCTGGATTCAGCAGCACCTTCCCCGTCAACCTCCCTGGAGCCACCCTCCCTGTACAAAGACAAGACGAGGCGTTTCACCACCTCCGTGAGCACACCGACCTTCCTGTGACATTCCAAACCAGCGCTATTTGATGGTATTTGGCGCCATGTCCTAAACAGTGGTACAAACTAGTGCCCTCGGTTAGGCAAGCAGGGTACAGTGTGCCGTGAGGCCACATCTGATGCGGGTAACTCTGTTATGAGAAAGGAGTGTTCGCTGAACGAACAGAGGACAGGCATCCCCTGTGGCAGTGAGAACCCAGAATGCCCGGGGCGAAGAGATGGGAGCCCTTGCTAGTAGCTTTATTAATTAGATCGTCTGTTTCTGGAAGGCAGGGACTGCGCACGAGAGGTCTGTATGTCCCTCGGACCTAGCGCAGGGCTCAGTATGAGGCCCGTGTTTAATCAGTATCGGCTGAATTAATCTCTGTTGTGTTGGAGAGAACTGGGGAATTCGGTTCACAACCGGAAATGCCCTTCTCACAATGCTTTGCTGGGTCTCGTTCCTTTCTTCCCTCCGAGTGGGGTGGTAAACGGGCCCCTTGCCCTTCACGGTCTCCGTACAGAACCCTCCGCCCTGTCCTGGGAGCCGGGTCGCACCACATCCCACCCGGGCTGCCGACACCCTTCCATCACCTGAGCTGCTCTGACGGGAGCCGTTCAACAACACAACCAAACACCGGGCAGCGTGGTGTTTCGTGGTTGCCGATTTCCCTGGTGTAAATGCTCCCCGCGTGCTGAGCTCCGGTGACCAACAAGGAGGCACAGGAAGCAGAACGGAGGGGGACACGCAGACTCGGTTCCGCAGGGACAAGCTGGCTGCACGCTGTCCCCCATCGCACGCTCAGAGGAAGGGACAGGACCGGCGACCCTGGGAGCTCGGCTCTCCCCAGACTCGGCCCTTTCTCTGAGACACCCCGCCGTCTCCTCTCTCCTCCCCACGCTCTCCCAAACACCCAACCCAGCGCTGGGAGACAGGGACGTCAACTCGCTGCCAGTTCCTCTGAGTGGTTCATTTGGTTCGAAGGCTCTCTCTCCCTGAGGCTTTGTGAGTCAGGCATGAGAGCAGCTTTAGGGTTTCCGTGACACGCGCCCCGCCCCAGACACGCCGGCTTGGGAGAGAGAAATCTGTGCGTGCACGAGCCGTGTTCACGTAGCCCGCAGCGGCCGGTCACGGGCCCTCACGAGGGCCTCCGCTGAGGAAGGGGCTTTAACAGGCAGAGAGAACTCACTTTCTGCCCTTTTCCTGTGCTTCTTTTCAACCACATTCACAAGGTTTTATTAAAAGCAACCTGCCCTTCGGCTCTGGCCAGTTGGCTCAGCGGTAGAGCGTCGGTCTGGCGTGCGGGAGTCCCGGGTTTGATTCCCGGCCAGGGCACACAGGAGAAGAGCCCATCTGCTTCTCCACCCCTCCCTCTCCTTCTTCTCTGTCTCTCTCTTCCCCTCCCGCAGCCAAGGCTCCATTGGAGCAAAGATGGCCCGGGCACTGAGGATGGCTTTGTGGCCTCTGCCTCATGCGCTAGAATGGCTCTGGATGCAACAGAGTGATGCCCCAGAGGGGCAGAACATTGCCCCCTGGTGGGCATGCCGGGTGGATCCCAGTCAGGCGCATGCGGGAGTCTGTCTGCCTCCCCATTTCCAGCTTCGGAAAAATTAAAAAAAAAAAGCAACCTGCCCTTCTTTAAGTAGTCATGAGGCCCTGGCTGGTTGGCTCAGTGGTAGAGCATCAGCCCAGTGTGTGGATGTCCCACGTTCGATTTCCTGTCAGGGCACACAGGAGAAGCACCCATCTGCTTCTCCACCCCTCCTTTCCCCTTTCTTTCTATCTCTCTCTTCCCCTCCACAGCCATGGCTCAAATGGTTTGAGCATGTTGGCCCCGAGAGCTGAGGTTGGCTCCATGGCCTCGCCTCAGGCACTAAAATAGCTCGGTTGCAGAGCAATGGAGCAGCGGCCCCAGATAGGCAGAGTGTCCCCTGGAAGGGGCCTTGCTGGGTAGATACCAGTTGGGGTGCATGCCTCCCTGACTCTCTGCCTCCCCAACCCCTCACTTAATTAAAAAAAAATAGTCATAAATGTCTTTGGGAGAGGCCTAGAGGAGTCACTGTCTGCTCTTGTTGGGGGGAAAAATAAATACAAGCTGGAATGTTGTTGATGCAAATGCTCCAGTTCTGGAGAAATCGTCCCAGGGGCTGACAGCGCTTTCGTCAACACCAGCTCCAGCAGCGGAAGCCGGGGTGAGCTAGACGCAGAGCGCTGAGGCCAGCCGCCGCCCCCACCTCAACCCTGCCTGCTTCGCCGGGTCGGAAAGCCGCCCGCTGTGGTGGGTTAAGGATGGGGGCACCAATGGGGGGTCTATAAAGAAGGTTCGAGATCCATGGCACCTGCATTTCACTGGCCGTGTGAGTCACTTGGGGGAGCTTGCTCATGGTTTCCACTTGGAACGCCACCCACCGTGAGAGGGAGCTGAGAATTCAGGCTTGCAATCTGTGCCACTGAAAATGTGAGCCCCAAAGTGGAACCACTGGGGGGGGGGCGCTGGTCAGCAACTGAGAATCTCAGGCCCACCCCAGATCCGAAATCACCATCTCCAAGTGATTTTTTTTATAAGCATTCAAGTTGGAATTGGACTGCTAGACCTCATTGGAGGCCGATGCTAACGCTCCCTAGGTCAGGCTACAGTCGACAAAAATAAAAAATAAATTGGTGTGTTACCAGCAGGCAGCGGAGCAGGAAGAAAATAGTTACTCTGTTTCATTTTTCTCATTCACTAATTCTAAGAGACTTGCCCAGGATACTAGTAAAAGATACAAAGTAACAAATACATTGACCACGTGGCTGAAGTCAAAGATAGGAAGAAGGGCAGGTAGGAAACCATCTGACTAGAGACATGGTACAACAGAGTGAAATGAGCCGGGAGCTTCTGAAGGGCAGAGCAGGCAGGGGAGCAGCCCCCGCAGAGGGTAGAGAAAGAGCTCATTTCGCACCGGCTGATACAAGAAGAACCTGTAGCTTTGCTAGAGGACTCAACCTCTCCTTCCAGGTCTACGTCTGGAGAAGAATTCATTGGAGTCACCCCTACGCGGTGAGGCCTAGGGGACCTGGCTGATGGTTCGGTTGGTTAGAGCATCATCCTGAGAGGCTGTCTGTTCGATCCCTGGTCCGGGCACATACAGAAAGAGAACAATGGTTCAGTCTGTATGTCTCCCCCTTCCCCTCTAAAAATCTATCAATAAATTAAAAAAAAGAAGATTGCTTGGGTCCTGGACCCAGAGATTAAATTAGCTGGTACGGAGCATGGCGTAGCCTCAGCCTATTGAGAGCCCCCAGACGATGAGAATCTGCACTGAAGTTTGAGACCCAGAGTCAGGGGTATATGGTGACTGTGCAGGTGCCACGGTACAAGCTTCCAGTAAGGACAGGGTTAACAAGGGCAGAGCACGCCTCCTGGGGCCACAGGCACCGTCAGGCTTGCAAAGAGTTTTCACAGGAGGGGAAGGTCAGCGACAGCACCCTCTGATGGGTGAAGGCTTGGGAACTTGCCAAAGATGCCAAATCTGAATGTGAGATCCAAGCACAAAGCGTTCCGCCCACGACACATCTGGGTAAGCCGGGCACGTGTCCCCCTCAACTGGGTGCTGATTGCACTCCGCGCGTTTGACAGTTTTGTAATCTGGCTCAACGAGGCAGCCGAGAAATCCGACTTAGACGCAGATGAGCACTTGTGAAAAGTCCCCGAGAAATAACTGAGTTCAGCCTTAATGGCTTTCTAATTTGGCAGCCCATCATCTGGATAAAAGGCAAATTAGCCAGATAATTGCTCAAGCCTGCGCCTCCCTTTAATTGGCCCTGGGTGGTACTGGAGTGACCCACCAGGGTAAGATTCCTCCGCCCCCCCCATCCCCCCGGGGAAGGCCCCTGACCCTGAACCATCAGACGGAAATGCCTCGGGGCAACGCCACCTGGTTCCAGAACCCAGTTCCGGCAAAGGCAGTCACATGCGGAAGGCCACGGGGAAGGAAGGCACCCACTGGTTCTTAGGGATAGTTCCTCCCTTATCAAAATCGGACACTTGGCCCTGGCCAGTTGGCTCAGCAGTAGAGCGTCGGCCTGGCTTGCGGGGGACCCGGGTTCGATTCCCGGCCAGGGCACATAGGAGAAGCGCCCATTTGCTTCTCCAACCCCCCTCCTTCCTCTCTGTCTCTCTCTTCCCCTCCCGCAGCCAAGGCTCCATTGGAGCAAAGATGGCCCGGGCGCTGAGGATGGCTCCTTGGCCTCTGCCCCAGGCGCTAGAGTGGCTCTGGACGCGTCAGAGTGATGCCCCGGAGGAGCAGAGCATCGCCCCCTGGTGGGCAGAGCATTGCCCCTGGTGGGCGTGCCAGGTGGATCCCGGTCGGGCGCATGCGGGAGTCTGTCTAACTGTCTCTCCCCGTTTCCAGCTTCAGAAAAAAAAAAAAAATCGGACACTTGTTAGAACCCAGGCCAGGGAAACCAGACAGCAGAGCTGAGCATCTCAGTCTAGCAGTGACCGGCGCTCTGGAGAGAAGGCGGTGGTCCCACACACAGACCCTGCTCTGGCCACCGCTGCTGTGAGCCTCGGTGACTTACCCCCCCCTGCAGCCGTCCCTCCCCTGGGGACTTGACTGGGGGGGGGGGTTGCTACACTGCATCCACCACCACCTCCAATCCCAGTGACATGGCCACCACCTACCTCCTTGGGGGGCAACCCAAGAACTGACTGATGTGGATATTCTGTCCAGAGTGCCACGTGGGCTGGACTTCACCTGAGCTCTGGCCTTGCTCAGCCCCCGGCCCCTCCTGCTCTGACTTCACAGGTGTTTCCTAGGCAACGCCCCTGCGCTGACTCCCAGGTACCAGGGGCTGGAGCCGTTGCCCCTGTTTGGGGGCTGTAGGGCTCCTCTCTCTCTGTCTCTACCCCGTGACTACCCTCGGGGCACAGCCACTCTGTGGGACCCCTCAGAGCGTTCCGAGGGTGACAGCCCCATTCCCGATATGGTCCTCTATCTCAGGGGACCCAGATACTACGCGTGAACAGACGTAGTGCATTCGAAACGTTATTTTCAATCGATGGAACACCTAACTCAACTTTTTAAATCACCGTTTTTTATAGAAGATTCACGATTCCCCCTGATTCTAAGACTCCAGGCGCTCCGATTCCAATCCACCTTCCTGAGTGGGAGAGAGGGGTGGGAGGCGGAGTCACCAGGGAACTGGACAGCACCCTGGGGGGGGGGATGGCTGGGAGTCCCCACACAGAAGAGCCCCGCTCACAGCACAGGTGAGGACAGGAGAAGAGGTCTGGGAGCACCTGCCTCAAGGAATCACAAGCCATCCGCGCTGATAGGTCAGCCACAGGCCAGGCCATTGCCACGTGCTGTGCTCTCAGCCAGGAGACTCGAACACCCTGACCTCAAGGGACCAGCCTCTCTCGGGCTCTCTCCCTTCCAGGGAGTAGATCACCCAGAGCCTGGGTTGGCTACTGAGCCGTGGCAATCCATTCAGTATAGATACGTTACATACACAGTGCACCCCCCAGACAGGACACACCCAACCAGGCCGAGGGAGAAGCCTCCGCCATCATCATCTCTTACTCACGGCCATGGGGTCTACGACCTGCCGTGGACATCCCGGGATCGCTTTACCACTCAAGGGTCCCGCTGCGTGAGTGACCGATAAGCTGAGACCAACACAGTTTTTTTTTTTCTCCTTCCTTTGTTCAATTCAACTCCCCTGGGGTTCTAGTACGGGGTAATAATACCAAATCAGTTATTTCACCCAAAGGAGTCAAACCATTCCTCTTCTACAGCAAACACGGGGACTTGTGAAGAACAATCACATTACAGCTGGCCCAAGCGAACCAGGACCCGTCCATGTGCATTTCTGAACGGTCCACTGTCTTCTCCCTTCTTCTGAGGATGGACCCCAGGGATTCATGCATCCAACACTTAACTGCCCTCCATTCCCTCGGAGGGTGTTAAAATGATTTTTTTTTTTTTTTTTGGAAAGGAAAATGGGACCTTAAACAGGGAACGCCTAAACTTGTTATTCAAGATTCCCTAAAACGGTCCTCAATTAATTTTTCCATCTTTCTCTTTCAAGTTCAAGCTCTGCCCGCGCGCTTTGTGTATTGGAATCAAGCGTTTCTGAAGAACATTCAGGATTCTCTATGTTCAGATGTTTCATCGCTTTGGCCCTCGGTTCCGGCCCATTTCACCCGGATCTGGTACGTGCCTGGTGCTGTTTCCTGCCTGTCCAGATATAAATGACTGTCCAGGGCGCAGCTGACCAGCCCAGGCCACGGGCCAACCCCTCCTGCCAGGACTGCTGGACGCCTTCCCATTTCCACTGCTGTCTAGCCCGGGTCACTCACGGACGAGCCTTCCTGCTCTCGGGTCCCACACAGCTAGGGGGAGGGCGGGGAGGGCGGGGAGGGCGGGGAGGGCGGGGAGACTGCTTCCCCAGGACCTCACCGGGTCCTCGCTGCTCTCACTCGCTGACCGTGGGGGACTGAAGAGGAACTGGGGTCAGAAACTCATTTGCAATTAGCTCTAGTTGGAAAGATCTGGAAGCGACCTTCGGGATGTGAACGTCGGAGCAGTGATCAACCCCCCCCATCCCCACCCCCGGCCTGGAGCCCCGGGTGGGTAAGTTCCAGCCCAACTCGGAACCTCCCCGGGTACATGTGCGATCTACACGCCAGGCGCCCAACGCTCCGAACGGTGCTGCACAGGAGGGCGCGTCGGGACCCCGAAACTCGGCGGATTATTAGGACTGACGGCCTCAGTTCCCTCCGTGGGCTGCCTGCCCCGTATTCGTCATCTGTGCTGGTCTCTCCAAGAAGGACGAGCTTAGACACTGGAGCTACAGTCTCAAGTCAGACTCAGGTTTCCTTGTGGGACACATGTCAGTCGATGGGCTGGACTTTTTTTTTTTCCTTAACGTTCACAGGTCTGTCAATGCACTTAACTTACGCTTTCGACTCTCTCTTTATTTTAACGCCTGAATTCATATTGAAAAACAGTCTCTGAAGTCCTTCACCGCTGAACGCAGTCCCTGGTTCCTACTTGTACTCAATAGGGACCGAGTGGATGCTCTCGTGCTCCCACTAGCGTCGGAAGTCTTGGGGATTCAGTGATGAGCTGAACCAACCGCGGCCCCCGACGTCGTGGGGAAGCTCACGCACACTGGGAGGAGAAGGCAGAGAAACCGCACACACACACGAAAGACGCTGCAGTGGCGTCTGTCCCAGGGAGTGCCCAGAGGACACAGGACAACCTGTGGGAGGAGGGGCTGACCTCGGCCGGGGGCCAGCGAGACTTTTAGGAGGAAGTGCTCCCGGAGATGGAGAACGGGACGGAGCTGATGAAATGATGGGGGGGGAGGAGTGTTTCAGGCAGAAGGGACAAGCAGTGCGAGGGGCCCGTGGAGGAGCGAGGGAGGGAGGGAGAACCCCCAGACCCAGAGGTCCCAGTGCAGCCGGGGGGCGGGGGACAGGCCGCGTGGCGGTCGTGGGAGGGGGGGCAGTCAGAGAGGCAGCCCTTCCCGGACAGCTCACCGGCGGGAGAGTGAGGCCCGCGGGGCCAGCTCTGCGAATACACCTGTTCAAACCGCGTTGGTGCTGCCTCCTTCCAGGCTGAGCTTCACTCGAGATCGGAACGAGGGCAATGGACTAGAGCCGTTTGGAAATTCTGCTCAATTTAGAAGCGTGGTCGGTAGAGGGGGAGAGCTGAGAGGCGAGGGGGCGGGTTACCATGGTCAGAGCCAGGGGGGCTGATGCAGAGAACGGCTCCCTGTTAGTTCAGCACGTGTTCCTGCTTTCTCCGGCAACGCCTTCTATCGGAACACTTGACTCTTTCCCTGGCGTTGAGGGCTTTTGCTTGGCAAAGCCCAGGTTAGCTCAGGGACTTAAAGAGTTTTTAATTTTTCCCTGGCCAGTTGGTTCAGAGGTACAGCATCAGCCTGGCGTGTGGAAGTCCCAGGTTCGACTGCTGGTCAGAGCACACAGGAGAAATGCCCATCTGCTTCACCACTCCTCCCCTTCCTGCTTCCCTCTCTCTCTTTCTCTTTCCCTCCTCTCCCACAGCCATGGCTCAATTGGAGTGAGCTGGCCCCGGGTGCTGAGGATGGCTCTATGGCCTCCGCCTCAGGTGCTAAGAAGAGCTTGGTTACTGAGCAACGGAGGAACACCCCAGATGGGCAGAGCAGTGCCCCCTGGTGGGCTTGCTGGGTGGTCCCTGGTTGGGCACATGTGGGAGTCTATCTCTCAGCCTCCCCTACTCTCTCTGAATAAAAAAAAATACCCAATAAATTAAAAAAACTAATTTCTTTTTCTTCCCAGGATAAAGACTCACCTATCACACTCAGCTCCGCGCTGGAGAAGATCACGCCGTGCCTGTTCTCTGCCATGCACTGGTACATGCCGGCGTCCGAGAGCTTCACCACCGTGATGTTGAGCGTCCCCTGCTCGATTTGAATTCTATCCTGTGGGGAAAAGAAACATAAAAAATAAAAGAGGAACACAAAACAACGACCTTCTACAACTGAGACCTTCAGGCAATTTCGCTCCCTGTTGTATCAAAGGGCCTTAATGGGAAGAAAATGGCCATCATACAAGCAATTTTCATAATATGATCTATTTATCTGTCAGCCGAATTTGTGGCAGGTCAGATGCTGAAGGGAGCAACCCATAAATCAGCTGGAAAATAGAATTTAAATTGCAAGACCCTCTTGAGTTCCTATTGATTTAATAGTGAAAGCATTCAGATAAATATCTCTGCGGAGTGGATGAACTTAAAATGCAAAATGCTTTTTTAGGCGAAGGCTTTGTGCGGCCTGGGAGTGGGGTGAGGGTCTGAGGGGGTGGGAAAGACAACCCAAGGTACTGTTTCTAGTATTTAACAAAAACACTCAGACTGTGAGCAGGCGACCCCGGTCAGGTGAGTCAGATTTCAACCCTCACGGAGGAAGCGGAGACACAGTCGTTCTCGGTTTAGGTTTATTAAAGATGAAGTGGGAGCTAGTCATTCACTGTCCCCTTTCTCTACTGCAGGGGCCCATGTGCGGGTGACCCGCCCAGCAAGGAAATTTCGGAACAGCAGCCTCTTCTCACTTGTCGGCCGGAGGGTATGGAACTGTGTCATCAATGTTCACGAGTACCAAAAACGATCCCCTCCTCCCCGGGAGACCTGTCATTTAAAAAGTAAAAGGGATGAGTTCCTGGTCGGTTGGCTCAGTGGTAGAGCGTTGGCCTGGCGTACGGGAGTCCCGGGTTCAATTCCCGGCCAGGGCACACAGGAGAAGTGCCCATCTGCTTCTCCACCCCTCCCCCTCTCCTTCCTCTCTGTCTCTCTCTTCCCCTCCCGCAGCCAAGGCTCCATTGGAGCAAAGTTGGCCCAGGCACTGGGGATGGCTCTGTGGCCTCTGCCTCAGGTGCTAGAATGGCTCTGGTTGCAACAGAGCAACACCCCAGATGGGCAGAGCATCGCCCCCTGGTGAGCACGCCGGGTGGACCCCGGTCGGGCGCATGCAGGAGTCTGTCTGACTGCCTCCCCGTTTCCAACTTCAGAAAAATACAAAAAAATAAAAAAAGTGAAAGGGACGAAGACGCGCTGGTGGTGGACGTGCAGAGGGACAGACACCAGACACCAGTCAGGCTTTGATCACATCAGGCTATGTGCTCCCTCACGTCACACAAAGGGGGGAGCGTGCGGCTCCCTGGACACCCACACTCTGGGGACTTCTGTCTGGGTTTTAGAACGGGGAGACCACGGGCCCAGCGGGGGCCCGTCCAATGACAGGAGGGGGTTGGGCACAGGGGCCCCATGGGCCCAGCGGGGGCCTGTCCAGTGACAGGAGGGGGCGCAGGCACTGGAAGGGGCTGGGCACAGGGGCCCCGTGGGCCCAGCGGGGGCCCATCCAGTGACAGGAGGGGCGCGGGCGCTGGAAGGGGCTGGGCACAGGGGCCCTGTGGGCCCAGCGGGGGCCCGTCCAGTGACAGGAGGGGGCGTGGGCACTGGAAGGGGCTGGGCACAGGGGCCCTGTGGGCCCAGCGGGAGCCTGTCCAGTGACAGAGGGGCGTGGGCGCTGGAAGGGGCTGGGCACAGGGGCCCCGTGGGCCCAGCGGGGGCCCGTCCAGTGACAGGAGGGGGTTGGGCACAGGGGCCCCGTGGGCCCAGCGGGGGCCCATCCAGTGACAGGAGGGGGCGTGGACGCTAGGAAGGGTTGGGCACAGGGGCCTCGTTGGCCCAGCGGGAGCCCGTCCAGTGACAGGAGGGGCGCGGGCGCTGGAAGGGGCTGGGCACAGGGGCCCCGTGGGCCCAGCAGGAGCCTGTCCAGTGACAGGAGGGGCATGGGCGCTAGGAAGGGTTGGGCACAGGGGCCCTGTGGGCTCTGTGTGCAGTGACAACCCTGCCTATGCACAGAGCAGGCTCCTCCCCGGGGCCTGTGATCTCGGGGAACCGGCTCTCTTCCCGGAGCCTGAGGACCATGTCAGGTTTCAGCAGACATGCGAGCTCAGCAGGAAGTCGCCATCAGCAGAACTAAACCGGGCCCCAGGGCTCCCCATCCCGCCGGCTCTGCTCCGGTTCTTCCCACGGACGTGCTTGGACCACATCGGGTCCTTCTCTCCCAGGGGCTGCAGCTTCCAGACGCTCCTCTCAGCGCCCAGGGGCTGTTCTCCCGGCTGCCGACTGCGGTGACGGCTCGCAGACCAGTGTGTCTCTGAGACTGCCTGCGCTCGGCAGAAGGAACTTCACAAAACCCCAGGGTGGGTCCCTGCAGGGGCATCAAGACTGAGCACCTCCCTGCCTCTACCGGGGAGACTTTGAAGGCCCTGCCTGCTCCAGAGCGCCGCCCTGGAGGCCTCCACTGCAACTGCGTGCTCTGTGACCTCCCTCCGCTCCTCGGGGACCCCTCCCCCAACTCCTCCCCGGGAGACCCCACAGCACCCCCTCTGCCTCCGAGTCGGTTTTTAGAAAACCCAGAGGCAGAGAGCAATATTTAAAAATATCTTCCAAGAGCATTTACGCTTTTCTTCTCTCTCTCCCTAGACCATCTCTCATCCTGCCCCTCCCCCTTCACCCGACTCCTTTTGCTAAAGCAACTTTCCGTCGAATCGGTTCTGAAAACCTTCTGCAGGGAAACTGGGGTGGTTCTGAGCCCAAGAGGCGTTTCCTCTCTGGATCTTGGCCCCGTTCCTTACGAGTGACGTGATCTCAGGCAAATCGCTCCATTCTGCCCGTTTTACAGACCAGAGTCGGGGTCCTTGTCCGTCCAAGAGGACAGACGATGGCCTTTACTGCTCAGGGCCCCTGGGACTGTCCGAGGGGACGGTGGGTCTGAAGAGGTAGGACCCGTGACCGTTTTGTTCAACTTGTTTGAGAGGCGTGCGCCCACATCCTTTGGAAACATCATTAATGTCACTTATCATCTCTCCTGACAACATGAAGAGTGTCCGTCGAGTCGTCATTGCATGGTTATACGTTTCTAAGGTCCTACATGGTCTTTGAAAAGATGCATCTGCTCATCTTTCCAAAATATCTTGTTTGGCCTTTATGGAAGTGACTCCATGATTCATCCCTTCAAACGTTGAAACAGACATCCCTGTTTCCTCATTGGACTGCCGTGCGGGCGTTGAAACAGACATCCCTGTATCCTCGTTGGACTGCGGTGCGGGCGTTGAAACAGACATCCCTGCTTCCTCGTTGGACTGCTGTGCGGGCGTTGAAACAGACATTCCTGTATCTTCGTTGGACTGCCGTGTGGGCGTTGAAACAGACATCCCTGTGTCCTCGTTGGACTGCCGTGCAGGCGTTGAAACAGACATCCCTGTATCTTCGTTGGACTGCCGTGCGGGCGTTGAAACAGACATCCCTGTGTCCTCGTTGGACTGCCGTGGGGGCGTTGAAACAGACATCCCTGTGTCCTCGTTGGACTGCTGTGCGGGCGTTGAAACAGACATTCCTGTATCCTCGTTGGACTGCTGGTGCGGGCGTTGAAACAGACATCCCTGTGTCCTCGTTGGACTGCCGTGCGGGCGTTGAAACAGACATCCCTGCGTCCTCGTTGGACTGCTGTGGGGGTGTTGAAACAGACATCCCTGCTTCCTCGTTGGACTGCCGTGGGGGCATTGAAACAGACATTCCTGTATCCTCGTTGGACTGCTGTGTGGATCAGTTATTTTCTGGGAGCGCCTGTTTTGCACGTGGTTTGGAATACTGGTTTGCAGGCTTGTCCTGAAAAGGAGCTGTTTTTGTTTATTTGACTTTCTCTCCCCAAATTAGCAGTTTTTGTGGCTGTCGTGGCTTCTCTGAGGCCCTGACCTGTGGGGACACGGGGGTTACTGGAGCTTCTGTCACAGGGCCGGGTCGGGGGCACGGCCAGCGCCGTCCACCCCTCTTCTGGCGACACACGGCATTTCCCAGACCCCTTTGCAGCTGGAGGCACCCATGTGTCTAAGAGCCTGCTGGACAGGGAGATTGCAGGCGGTAGGTAGGTGTGTGTGTTTGTGTGTGGGGGTGTTGGGGGGGGGTCTACACCCCAAACTTTAGCTTTGAAATGATTGATTCTTGTCTCTAGAGAGAAACCTTTGCCTGACCTGTGGTGGCGCAGTGGATAAAGCATTGACCTGGAAATGCTGAGGTCACCGGTTCGAAACCCTGGGCTTGCCTGGTCAAGGCACACATGGGAGTTGATGCTTCCAGCTCCTCCCCCCCTTCTGTCTCTCCTCTGTCTCTCCCTTTCCTCTCTAAAATGAATAATAATAAAAAAAAAAGTCTCTCTGAGAAACCTTGGTGCCTGAGACCCCCGTTCCCACCGCCGGCTCCCAGGCCTCCAGCCCGTCTCCACTTGTGGTTTTTTGCTCTGCTTCTGTGACACGACAGACGCTGCCCTCATGTTTGCTGCATCATGACTGCTCTTCTGGGGCAGAGGTCAGTCTGCCGGGTGGGCGTCCGCACCTCGCTGTCAGGAGTCCCCAGGCAGGGAGTGACAATGTTACACTGTCGACAGAAGGGGGGGTGGTTGGGTGCTTTGAGACCTCACCCGCCTGTGCCTCCTGAGCACACAGATGTGTCTCGGCACAAGCACACACGTCCCAGGCCACCTGCGCCCCTCCCCAAGTGGAAAGTCAGAGACGTTAGCCTGCAACGACCAAGGTCCAGTAGTGACACCGGACAGCCGGGTCTGTGGGCTCCGATGACCAGGGCCAGTAGTGACACCGGACAGCCGGGTCTGTGGGCTCCGATGACCAGGTCCAGTAGTGACACCGGACAGCCGGGTCTGTGGGCTCCGATGACCGAGGGCCAGTAGTGACACCGGACAGCCGAGTCTGTGGGCTCCGATGACCGAGGGCCAGTAGTGACACCGGACAGCCAGGTCTGTGGGCTCCGATGACCGAGGGCCAGTAGTGACACCGGACAGCCGAGTCTGTGGGCTCCGATGACCAGGTCCAGTAGTGACACCGGACAGCCGGGTCTGTGGGCTCCGATGACCAGGTCCAGTAGTGACACCGGACAGCCGGGTCTGTGGGCTCCGATGACCAGGTCCAGTAGTGACACCGGACAGCCGGGTCTGTGGGCTCCGATGACCAGGTCCAGTAGTGACACCGGACAGCCAGGTCTGTGGGCTCCGATGACCAGGGCCAGTAGTGACACCGGACAGCCGGGTCTGTGGGCTCCGATGACCAGGTCCAGTAGTGACACCGGACAGCCGGGTCTGTGCGCTCCGATGACCAGGTCCAGTAGTGACACCGGACAGCCGAGTCTGTGGGCTCCGATGACCAGGTCCAGTAGTGACACCGGACAGCCGAGTCTGTGGGCTCCGATGACCATGTCCAGTAGTGACACCGGACAGCCGAGTCTGTGGGCTCCGATGACCAGGGCCAGTAGTGACACCGGACAGCCGGGTCTGTGGGCTCCGATGACCGAGGGCATCGACGCTCACAGTTCTCACCTCAAGGGCATTTTATTTTGGAAACCGCATGTCTTTTCTTCCTGTTTCCATAGCAACGGGGCCCCACTCGACAGACACGGTAGTCCACGCTGGGACGCAGTCACCGCCCGCCCGCGCGTGTGTGTGCTTACCTGCGTGACCAGCGGCTCCCCGTCTTTCAGCCACCGGTAGGTGGGCCGGGGCCTTCCGTTGGCTCTGCATTCCCAGGAGACATCCTCCTCGATGGCCACGTGGATGTCGCCTATTTTCTGGATCCAGTTTGGCTGAGCTGTGGGCGGTCCGGAAAGCAGAGCAAAGGAAAGAGGTACGTTCAGCGTCTGTTGCATCTACGTTTATCGTAATGCAACCGAGGGACAGAAAAGTAGGCTTTGCGTGCACTTCCTTTCCCAGATGTGCCGCAGATGTGCAAGGCGGGTTAGAAGGTCAGGAGAGCTATGAGAACACCTCCCCCTCCCCCATCCCCACCCCCGGGGTCCAACTCCCAATGCGGCTTGTGTCACCCCTGCGGCTGGTCTTCTTTTATCACTAAAGGCAGAAGGAATAAAATTAGCACTAGTCATATGGAAAAATTCACTGTCCCAGTAGCTCTTCTCTCTCCCTTTTGTGTGGGAGAACCATCCCACAGGGCCCCCTCTATTTTTGGCTGGGCTGACATTTTTTCCTAGCTGCGTACTACATTTCCCAGATGGCTTTGCAGCTAGAGAATGATCATGTGACACAGCTCAGGCCAATGGCTCGCCTGTGAACGTCCCCAGAGCAGCTCCCAGCATATTTACTTAAAGAGACAAGCCCTGGATGGACTCTCACTGCCCCTTCCTGCTGCTGGGAGGAAAGATGACGACTGTTTAACAGCCTCTGGCTCCGAGTTGGAGGCTATTTTGGGGGGAGAGAATGCAGATTTGCCCACCCGAGACCTGGGGTGACCGTGGGGAGTAAAGCCGCCCCTGACTGGCCTGCCTGTTTTTGGAAAGATACGTGAGACAGAAATAAAGTCATTTAAGCCACTGCATCTCGGGGTCTCTGTGTGACGGAGCTTAGCCTCTCTTCTGCCTGGTAATACTGACCCTCACACATCCCAGCCACAACTTTTGTGACTCCTCTCTCTTACGAGACAATCATCATTTCCTCATTCTCGGCTCCTATTTCATTTCGATAGAATGTTACCCACGAGAGCGTGGCGCCCCGAATCCCAAACCTCCTAACGAGTGCGGATTTTCACTAATTTTTTTCCAGCAGACCGAGCCCTGACCACCGTGAGCACCGGAAGTCCAGCTGCCTGCCCTGCCCCCCCCCTCGCCCCAACCTCCAAAAATGTGCTACATTTGTCACGCTTCAGCCACAGGTGCACTTTCTCTCCGTGTTCTTTTAGAGTTTGCTTTTCTTTATTCATTTTTAGAGAAAGAGGAGAGAGAGAGAGAGAGAAGGGGGGAGGAGAAGGAAGCATCAACTCCCATATGTGCCTTGGTCAGGCAAGCCTGGGGTTTGAACAAGTGACCTCAGCATTCCAGATTGATGCTGTATCCACTGCGCCACCACAGGTCAGGCCTCCTTGCTCTTAAAGGAGGCAAAGAGGTGCTCATCCCACGTTCTGTAAAATGTCTTCCCAGATATCAGGACTTCTGGTTCATGCCACCGTTAACTTGAACGACGAACCCAATTAGGCAGAAGGCCTCCAGCCCAGATTTCATACAAGAGAGAAGCTTTCTCTCTCCCTCTAAACTGTTACTACCTTCTCGCGCAGGGCAGTTCGAGAGGGTGACGCTTGCCCAGGCCAACCTGAGCGTCAGAGTGGCTATCGGTATCTCATTAGATCAGGGGTCCCCAAACTTTTTACACAGGGGGCCAGTTCACTGTCCCTCAGACCATTGGAGGGCCAGACTATAAAAAAAAAAAACTATGAACAAATCCCTATGCACACTGCACATATCTTATTTTAAAGTAAAAAAACAAAACGGGAACAAATACAATATTTAAAATAAAGAACAAGTGAATTTAAATCAACAAACTGACCAATATTTCAATGGGAACTATGCTCCTCTCACTGACCACCAATGAAAGAGGTGCCCCTTCTGGAAGTGCGGCGGGGGCTGGATAAATGGCCTCAGGGGGCCGCATGTGGCCTAGGGGCCGTAGTTTGGGGACCCCTGCATTAGAAGATGCCACTCAATATTCTCAACAGGTCCCTTCCTCACCTGGCCTCAGACTCTTCTCCCCTTCCAGCGAGGCTCCCAATGATTCGTGATTTAATTCAGAAAGGGGGTCGGCGCACGAGGAGGTCAAGCTGTCCACCTGACTCTCTTAAACGACAAAGAAAACCTAGAAAAAACGCCCGACAAGTCTCTTAACCAGCAGAGGTCTCCAGGTCCCCGAATAAATGCTTCCTCCTTTCTCCGCATCCCGAAGCAATTTCCTGCGTTTCAAAGAGCCAAGCACAATTTCACAAACCCTCTGCTGGTGGGAGCTAGGCTGCCCGTGAGAGAGGGGGAGGCCGGAAGGGTCAACTTTCAGAAAAAGTTGTAACATCAACAGGCATTAACTTGAAGGCAGGGCCGTAACCTTCCTCCTTGGAGAAGAGGTGGGCGGCCGCCCTTCCCTCCTCCTGCTGCCAGTGCTGGTGGTGCTCACAGAGCCGCTGGCGGCCTCATCAGCTCTCTGCCCAGCGGGGGTGGGCGCGGGGAGGGGGGCGGATGCGGTGTCGCCCTGATTGGGCTGGTGGCAGCATTGTGCCAGAGTGCTCCTTCGACCCGCTGAATTCTTACCCCAGCACAGCCCCGGAGAACAAAGCCAAGGAGAAACTCACCAGAGGGCTAGGCAGCCTGTGAACCACAACGGAACCGCACTGTGCGGAGAGCCGGGTGGGGGGAGAGCAGACATCGGAAGGGCAGATGTAACTTATGAAGCAATGTCAAGTTGAAGTTCAAAAGGGAAACATCAAAAAACCACAGGCGGAACGGAGATCTCAATGTCATAGATTTCCGCTATCTCGCCTGGCTTAGGCAGCGCTTTCTTTCAAAAAACAGAGCACTGGGGGCCAAACCTGGCAATCTGAGACAAGGGGGGGTGGGGAGGGGCAGGGGAGGTCCGCTGGGGGCCAAACCTGGCAATCTGAGACAAGGGGGGGTGGGGAGGGGCAGGGGAGGTCTGCTGGGGGCCAAACCTGGCAATCTGAGACAAGGGGGGGAGGGGCAGGGGAGGTCTGCTGGGGCCAAACCTGGCAATCTGAGACAAGGGGGGGGTGGGGAGGGGCAGGGGAGGTCCGCTGGGGGCCAAACCTGGCAATCTGAGACAAGGGGGGGTGGGGAGGGGCAGGGGAGGTCTGCTGGGGGCCAAACCTGGCAATCTGAGACAAGGGGGGGAGGGGCAGGGGAGGTCTGCTGGGGCCAAACCTGGCAATCTGAGACAAGGGGGGGTGGGGAGGGGCAGGGGAGGTCCGCTGGGGGCCAAACCTGGCAATCTGAGAGAAGGGGGGGTGGGGAGGGGCAGGGGAGGTCTGCTGGGGGCCAAACCTGGCAATCTGAGACAAAGGGGGGTGGGGAGGGGAGGTCCGCTGGGGCCAAACCTGGCAATCTGAGACAAGGGGGGGTGGGGAGGGGAGGTCCGCTGGGGCCAAACCTGGCAATCTGAGACAAAGGGGGGTGGGGAGGGGAGGTCCCCTGGGGCCAAACCTGGCAATCTGAGACAGGGGGGGGTGGGGAGGGGCAGGGGAGGTCCGCTGGGGGCCAAACCTGGCAATCTGAGAGAAGGGGGGGTGGGGAGGGGCAGGGGAGGTCTGCTGGGGGCCAAACCTGGCAATCTGAGACAAGGGGGGGGAGGGGCAGGGGAGGTCTGCTGGGGCCAAACCTGGCAATCTGAGACAAGGGGGGGTGGGGAGGGGCAGGGGAGGTCTGCTGGGGCCAAACCTGGCAATCTGAGACAAGGGGGGGGTGGGGAGGGGAGGTCTGCTGGGGCCAAACCTGGCAATCTGAGACAAGGGGGGGGTGGGGAGGGGAGGTCTGCTGGGGCCAAACCTGGCAATCTGAGACAAGGGGGGGTGGGGAGGGGCAGGGGAGGTCTGCTGGGGGCCAAACCTGGCAATCTGAGACAAGGGGGGGTGGGGAGGGGCAGGGGAGGTCCGCTGGGGGCCAAACCTGGCAATCTGAGAGAAGGGGGGGGTGGGGAGGGGCAGGGGAGGTCTGCTGGGGGCCAAACCTGGCAATCTGAGACAAGGGGGGGAGGGGCAGGGGAGGTCTGCTGGGGCCAAACCTGGCAATCTGAGACAAGGGGGGGGTGGGGAGGGGCAGGGGAGGTCTGCTGGGGCCAAACCTGGCAATCTGAGACAAGGGGGGGTGGGGAGGGGAGGTCTGCTGGGGCCAAACCTGGCAATCTGAGACAAGGGGGGGTGGGGAGGGGAGGTCTGCTGGGGCCAAACCTGGCAATCTGAGACAAGGGGGGGTGGGGAGGGGCAGGGGAGGTCTGCTGGGGGCCAAACCTGGCAATCTGAGACAAGGGGAGGTGGGGAGGGGAGGTCTGCTGGGGCCAAACCTGGCAATCTGAGACAAGGGAGGGGGGGTGGGGAGGGGCAGGGGAGGGGCAGGGGAGGTCTGCTGGGGGCCAAACCTGGCAATCTGAGACAAGGGGGGGTGGGGAGGGGAGGTCTGCTGGGGCCAAACCTGGCAATCTGAGACAAGGGGGGGTGGGGAGGGGCAGGGGAGGTCTGCTGGGGGCCAAACCTGGCCATCTGAGACAAGGGGAGGTGGGGAGGGGAGGTCTGCTGGGGCCAAACCTGGCAATCTGAGACAAGGGAGGGGGGTGGGGAGGGGCAGGGGAGGGGCAGGGGAGGTCTGCTGGGGCCAAACCTGGCAATCTGAGACAAGGGGGGGTGGGGAGGGGCAGGGGAGGCCCCCTGGGGAGGGTTTTGAAAAGACCTTACTGAGTTCTTGCTCATTAAACCCTCCTTCCAGCTGCTTCTGTCTTTGCGGACAGGGTCTGCGGGGGGGTGGGGGTGGGGTGGGGGTGGGGTTAATGCGACCCGGTGGCCGGAAAGCTCACAGGTATTCATCTGTGCCGCCCCCCTCTCAAGGTGAAGTCGGCAAGGAAATTCAGGCTGTGCGGGGACAGTGCCAGGTACCTACGTCCTTAGTTTTTCAAGCGAAAGGGATTCACAGAAGCCCCGTTTGAAACGACAGGCACAGGGTCCTTTGGAAGCGAATGTCTGGACGTGGGCCCAGGGAGGCAAGCCGTGAAATAGCACGTTATGTAAGTGACAAAGAATGGGACGATCGGTCTTCTCACACAGCAGGTGCAGAGCTGCGGGGCCAGGGCCCACACTGGCCGCTGCGGCCGCTCGAGCCCGTAGACTGGACGGGTCGCCTCTCTGTGGGCGAGTGTTCTGTGCTGCACAATGAACGTCTGTGCCTGATGGAGAATGTTCGTATCTCCCCATGTGGCTTTGGGTCACCCAGTTCAAAGTCCTCCGGTTAACACATGGTCCATTTTAGTGCACCACAGAACACACTGTCTCTTTCCTTTTTCCTTTCTTAATCATGCATGTGGCTCTATGGTATTTATCACTTAATCTCTAGACCACCTTTGATAACTCCATGCCTCAATCGCATCTCCAAGGGAGGCCTGCACACGTTGGTTCGGTACTATTACTACGGAAAGACAGTCAAGTCTGAAATGCAGTTTGGGGTCACCTATGCAGACCCCCACATAGTAAACAGGATTAATCACAGCCACATATATATCGCCTATCCCTTGATGGCAAAACGCTGTTACAGTTACACTGCCCTCTGGGCCGATACAGGGGAAGGCAAGTGGACGGCTTCTGGATATATTGCCCTTGACCTGACCCCACCTTCCCTGGTCTGGAGTTTATCAGCGGTCAGGACCCCGAGTCCTCACTCCTGCACAATTGCACACCGACCATTATCTACACGTCCCCAACATGTATCCCCTTGAAAAATTCCAGCGACCTTCTTTACGGGAAACATGGGATGAAGGGGAAGGGAAACAAAAGTTGTCGACCTTCTCGACCGACACTCGGGGAAACGGAGGGCCCTGAGTTCAGTTCTGTTCGGACCAAGGAACAGGCTCTCGCTCTACTTAATGGCTTGTGGTCACATTTTGGTCCCTCTGACCTTGGAGCCACTTTGCAGGGCTATTATCCTAGTGGTCACAGGCAGGCGGCACCCCCGTGGGAAATGAGGATGTTGTCCAGGCGGGCGCCCTGTGTCTAGGTCCACGATTGGTGACCTATTTATAGACACTCTCACACCCATACGGACTGTCACCTGGCCCCCCAGTGCCGCCGTGAGAGCCCAAGGGGACCGAGGTCTAGACAGGCAGTGACCGACGGACTTTGGAGAGGTGAATACAAGCTGCTCCTTCTGGATTCAAGCATCAGGTGAACGTTTTAGAAAATAGAAAGTGGGGGGAAAAAAAAATCAATCGTTCATCAGGATGTTTTCATTTTTGACACTGCTGTGGAAAATATGTAGGGAAATTATCCGGATGATTGATGGGTTTGTTTGTGTTTTTTTTTCTTACCTATTTTGTTAAAATGTGTTAACCGGCAGGAGAAGTAACATATGGTGTATCAACACAGACAGGGAGTTCTAGCCCGCGCTCTGACGCGCAACTCGTGAGATGTGGGGTGAGTCATTATTCGTCCCCGGGTCTTCTTTTTCCTCAACTTTTACGAGTCAATGGTTTGGCCCCCAATTGTTTCTTCCGGGTCAAACATGAAAAAGGATTCAATAAAACACCCAGCTTTATTTTACTGCTCAGCTATTAGACGATTTCCTCGTGGCGAAGACGGTGTTAAATCTCTTAACAATACCGCTGGCACAAAAGACATTCAAGCTCAGAGTCCTCCGGTTCACAATTCATTCTTCCAAACGACGATGAGGACTACAATCCTCTCGGCCCGTCTGTGCCAAAGGCAAGGACTAGGCGGACGCAGGAGGCAGAAGAGGAGCGGTTACCAAGTGAATGAGACCCTTTCCGCCAGGGTTATTACATCCCCTCGCCCCCGCCCCGCCCCTTCTCCCCGCCCCGCCCCTTCTCCCCGGCCCGCGGGCGCTGGCTGGCTGGCAGGACAGGTCGCCCTGGGCGCTCTGGAGCTGTCGGGACACCTCGCCTTGCTTCTCACCGTCCCCCCTGAGAAACGGTGGCCCAGCTAGCGCAGCGTGACGGTCCTTAGCGTGGACGCCCTCCCCTGGGAACGTCACGGGACGCAAGTTCTCGGCCCCCACCTGCCGACTGAGATCCTGCGGGAACGGCCTGGCATTCTGTGTTCTAGTTTCATCCCGGCTGACCCCAACGCACAGCGTGACTTCCTGTGGACGTCAACCCACCGCGTCATCTCTTTGGGAGTCAGTCTCCTTATCCGTAACCCAGGTGATTATCGGAATGACGCAAGGGAGTCTAACTATGGGCTCTAACTCCAAAATATGTCTTTTTTTTTTTTAACAGAGACAGAGAGTCAGAGAGAGGGATAGATAGGGACAGACAGACAGGAACGGAGAGAGATGAGAAGCATCAATCATCAGTTTTTTGTTGTGACACCTTAGTTGCTCATTGATTGCTTTCTCATATGTGCCTTGACCGTGGGCCTTCAGCAGACCGAGTAACCCCTTGCTCGAGCCAGCGACCTTGGGTCCAAGCTGGTGAGCTTTTCTCAAACCAGATGAGCCCACATTCAAGCTGGCACCCTCGGGGTCCCTAACCTGGGTCCTCCGCATCCCAGTCCAACGCTCTATCCACTGCGCCACCGCCTGGTCAGTCCAAAATATATCTTAAAGAGGTATTTCTCTTCATTCCTTGAGTCGCGGCCACCCATGCCTCTCACCTAGATGGCTTCCTGACCGGTTTCCACGCTCCTGCTCCCAGTTCCATAGACTCGACTCCTCCCAACGCAGCCAGAGAGGCCGTTTGAAGGCAAGGGTCAGACCGAGTCACCACCCTGGATAACATCCTTGTGCAGTTTCCCATCCGTTATGCCCAGAATAAGACCCAGACGCTGGGCCGGGCTTACGGGGTGCCGCGTTATCCATCAGCCGCCGGGTTTTCTCACACTTGTGCTGTTTCTCACTGTGAGTGGTGTCGAGGCGTTTCCTGCCCCAGGGCCTTTGCACTTCCTGACCGGCTGTCTGGAACAGTACCTCCCCTCGGAAGGCTGGCTCTCTCCCACCGTGGACAGTTCAGCTCAGAGGTCAGCTGGAGGCACGACCTCCCTGACTCCTTATCTCCGGAGACCTTTCCCTGCCCCCGAGCTCTTGTCTTGCATCACCTTCCTAATTATTTTCTTCATCTTTCTTTATCACAACGAGAACGTTCCTGGCTCGTTTACTTATTGAACAGTAGGCTGTCTGACCACTTCTGGAGCGGTGAAACTCCTTAAGGGCCAGGCTCTGTCCCTGCAGCCCTCCTACTGTAGGAGAGGCAGTGGGGGAAAAAAAAAATTGCTGAACGGATTAATAACACACGAAAATCGTTTTTGGAAAACTCTGACAGTTAGCAAAAAAGATCCACGGTATTTTACCCCTGAAAAGAAACACATCTATTTTTAGGAAGTTTCTGCGCTGAGAAACGTCTGAGAGAGCAGATTGCAATCAGGACACCCTGGTCCAGCACGGGTCATGGTCAAAGGTGACCAGGAAGCCAGGGCTGGGGGATGGGTGGGTAAGCTCTCCTACGTCTGAACTAGTCTCCTTCTTCACAGGAGCCCCAGACACGATGACTAGCCCACGCTGACCTCAAGACCCCTCCGGGTGGGCACACCCCCGCCGGGACGTGGGCTTCCGTCACGTGGACACGGGAGGCAGGGGCAGAGGGACCGCACAGGGGTGGAGGGACCGCACAGGGCCAGGCCTCAGAGGGGCGTGTGGTCTGGGGGCGAGGAGGGAGAGGTCCTCTCGTAACGCGGGGCGGGGGTCAGCACGCCTTGGGCTGTGGCGGTGCAGCTCCGAGGAGCGGGGCGCGACCGTGTGGACCGGAAGTGGCGGCAGGGGCCCCGTCGGAAGCCCAGGGATCGCCGTCCCCGAGCCCCTGCGCACAGCCCGTCGCAACGCCACCACCAGTCTCTCGTTTCTGCATCTGTGACTAGGGGCGCCCCCTCCCCTTCTGTGATCTACGTCGTGGTTTGAATGAGAACATCTCCTTCAGGTTGGGGTTCACGGAGCTGGATATTAGGAACACAGCACTATGGGAAAACCCAACAGAAACCAAACCCCCCCCCAAAACAAAAAAAAACCCCAAAAAGGACATCCAAGCACTTTTGTATAAGTAAGCTCCCCTGTGACAGCGGAAACAACGCCATAGCTTCTGTCCCACTGAGATGCGACGCGAGGGAAAAATAAAAGAACCCACGTGGGTGCCACAGCCGAGCGCCAGGAAAACCCACGGGTCTGACCAGCTTCCAAGGTCCGGGTGGCTGACCGCACGGAGGAGAAGGCGGAGCTACCGCGGAGGGCGGAGGAGAAGGCGGAGCTACCGCGGAGGGCGGAGGAGAAGGCGGAGCTACCGCGGAGGGCGGAGAAGGCGGAGCTACCGCGGAGGGCGGAGGAGAAGGCGGAGCTACCGCGGAGGGCGGAGGAGAAGGCGGAGCTACCACGGAGGGCGGAGGAGAAGGCGGAGCTACCGCGGAGGGCGGAGGAGAAGGCGGAGCTACCGCGGAGGAGAAGGCGGAGCTACCCCGGGGGGGGGGGGGGCGGAGGAGAAGGCGGAGCTACCGCGGAGGGCGGACAGTCTGCACTGACCCCGCCCCCCACGTGGGTAAGCAGAACTTCACGCACAAGAGAAACGGTCAGCGCCCCCGGAAAAACATCTCCCTCCGCAAGGCTGGGGGCCGGGGAAGGCTCGCTCTCAGAACAGAAATTCGGGAGAAGCCTTTTCCCCGTGGGGTCAGCGGCCCCACTAGAGAGCCTGTGTCAGCTCTTGGTCACGGAAGATTTCGTGCCTTTCACGCAGGCCGAAAGCAGGAATTTCGCTTGAAGGAAAGTAACGAAAGCGAAAATGGCTCAACTCAGTGGGTGGAGCAGCTCAGATAACACTTAGGCCTAGGCCCCCGCCAAACTGCAAAGTCTATTCAACTAATAAAGAAATAAAACAAAACAAAAAACTGGCAATTTCCCTGAGTCTTTTCAGGGCTGCCCCTACCTGACATGTAAGAAACAAGGATCCCACTGGAGGGAACAAAAGTACCCTAAATACTTTTACAAAAGCCGGCCACCGGGTCTGACGGAGCGAAGCTAAGGACTCCAGGCTCCTGTTCTTCCAGCCGAAGAACGGGGGTGTCTTTTACTTTCCAGTGAAGTGAGGCGCCAGCTACCACCACAGAACAAAACTGGGCGAGTTTCTGTCGCGTCCAGCCAGTGGGTTGGGCCTGAGTTCAGCGAGGGAGCTGGTCTCCGTTGCTGTGGAGGAGGGGTGAGAGCAGGAAGGTCGCAGGTGGACGCAAACACCCGCGGCCCACGTGAGCATGTGCCGTGCGCTCTAGCACAATCCGTGCCCCCCTGCCTCCCGGGACCCACTGGGTGGACAGAAGTCCAAAGTGCCGAGGGTCACGTGGGAGAGGTCACTGAAGGTGACCTGACTGTCGAAATCCCCACCCCAACCCCCCAGTTTCCAACGAGGGGGGTTTTCCTGTCTTAAAACCAAAGTGCTCTGGAAGAAGAACTGCTGAAATAAACAGACTTCTGTGGTTCCAGTGATTGCAAGAAAGGAGACCCCTTACATCTTTTTGGTACAACGTGTCCCCACGAGAACAACTCTCTCATCACGGGAAGGCACTATTGGAAGGCACTGGGTGTGTGTGTAAACCATTCCTGAATCGTTACCGATCTATAATATATAGCGTTTATTTTCAACAGCCCGGACAGCTGGGATTCGGGAATGCTCCCACTTGGCAGAGCTCAGGGATCCGCTCTATGAAACCCCTTTCTGGACATCGAACAGACACCCAGCAGGCTTCCACGTCGGCTCGCCTGAGGACCACATGCTAGAGCTTTCGCACGGAGAGGACATCTGGCCCGGCGCCCAGGAGCTGATTGGAACCGAGGCAGGTGCACGTGAAGCGTCCTTGGGGGTGAGAGTTCTGTCGCGACCACTTTGCTCCGATCGGAGCTAAATCTGGCAAGTGTGCCTTGCAAAAACAGTTCCCGAAACCACGACCCAAGAGGAGAAATGACCAGGCTTACCACGAGCCCCCAATCAAAACGCAGATGAAGAAAAGCCTGGGTGGGGTTTAAAAACAGAAACAAGCGAAAACAGGAGGCGGGGAGACACAGCACTTCCGGGGTGGGGTTAACAGCTGGCTGGCGGGAGGGAGAAACAGCTCCTTCGCACCTGTGTTCCCTGGAACCCCTGTCCCCAAAGGCATCAGCCTGATGGCTTCCTCTCTGCTCTGTCACGTCCTGGCTCCACCTCCCTCCCCACACCCACCGACACCCAGGGAACAGCCCCGCTCAGGTGGGGGGGGGAGGTTTACAGTCTTAGTTTGCCCCCCTCCCACCACGCTCACACCAGGACGGTTCGGCCAAGGAGGAGCCGTGGTCGGCAACTCACCGTAGATCGTCAGCTGCCCCCTGGCCACGTTCCTGCCCCGGGAGTTTTCTGCCACACATTCGTAGGGGCCGGCGTCCTCCTGCTGGAAGTTGGGGAGCTCCAGGACCCCGTCTGACTCATGCCTCCGGGCCTTCCTTGCGATGGGCTTTCCATCGGCTCGCCTCCAGAGAATCGTGGGCACGGGGCTGGGGGCCGGGACAGAGAGCAGGGCGTCAGGCGAGAGAACGCGGGGCCGTCCACGTGGACGCGATCCCGGGCTCCCACAGCCCCGTCCTTCTCGGTTCTGAACACACAGCCACGCGAGTCTCGGACAGCGCTCCTCCCCCCCCCCCCCCTCCCCCCGACATCAGGCACGCACGTATCACGATCAGGATTTTCTCCGCAGTCACAGCTCGAGTAGGACGGTGCAGGTAGCGTGTCTCACCAACATCGAAAACCCTTCCTAACCTAAACGTCATGTCATCTATCTATCACAGGGGTCCCCAAACTACGGCCCCGCGGGCTGCATGCGGCCCCCTGAGGCCATTTATCCGGCCCCCGCCACACTTCCGGAAGGGGCACCTCTTTCATTGGTGGTCAGTGAGAGGAGCACATTGACCATCTCATTAGCCAAAAGCAGGCCCATAGTTCCCATTGAAATACTGGTCAGTTTGTTGATTTAAATTTACTTGTTCTTTATTTTAAATATTGTATTTGTTCCCGTTTTGCTTTTTTATTTTAAAATAAGATATGTGCAGTGTGCATAGGGATTTGTTCATAGTTTTTTTTTTTTTATATTCCGGCCTTCCAACGGTCTGAGGGACAGTGAACTGGCCCCCTGTGTAAAAGTTTGGGGACCCCTGATCTATCACCTCTGCCCTCCCTATCACCATGGAAATAAAAACAATCGTTTTAAAAAACAATTGTTGTGTTGTTGTTTTTTTTCTCTGAGTACCTCTGTTTTCTTCCAAATCATAAACAGGACAATAAGAAAGACGGCCACATACAATGTAGCAGGCGGAGGATGGTCGGCCACATACAATGTAGCAGGCGGAGGATGGTCGCAAGTCCCTTTATACTCCTCCCATCATGATGCAGTTTACAACCCTTCCCCCTTGAACCTGGTGGGAATGGGGTGGGTGGATGGGGGCGTCTGGACGACCCTGACTACTGAGATAAGGCAGAAGCGACTTGTGTCGGTTTCAAGGCTCCCCTGATAAGAAATTGGCAACTTCTCCTTCTTCACTCCTGGAAGCATCCTTGGGGATCCTTCCCGATTTAGAGCAGTCCATCAGGAGGAGGCTGATTTAGGGAAACTCTATTGAAAATGGTGAGATAAGGAAAAAAAAAAAAAAAGCAGCAGCCAGCGGGTTCCTGTGCGCCCGCTCAGCGGTTAAAACACACCTCAAACTGCAAGAGGGACATCACTGAGTCTGCCAACCTGAGGGCCCAGGGAGCCAACCACAGACATCACTGAGTCTGCCAACCTGAGGGCCCAGGGAGCCAACCACAGACATCACTGAGTCTGCCAACCTGAGGGCCCAGGGAGCCAACCACAGACATCACTGAGTCTGCCAACCTGAGGGCCCAGGGAGCCAACCACAGCGTTTGAAGGTGGCCGCTTCCTAGTGGGGCGGGGGGGGGGCACAGTTATTTACTTCTTTGTTTTCCACCAAAACACCCACCCACAGAGAAGTAATTAGAGTAAAACACTTGCTCATCTTCTCTGGAAAAACCTGAGATGGTATTTAAACAATTAAAGCTATCCTCAGCTGCACTCACTGTACTTCCTTCTGGGGGAAACTCAGGTTCACAAGGAAGACAGCTAACTCAGAACGCAGAAGCCCAGGACCCTGTCTGCGCCCTGGCACGTGCATGTTTGCAAATAACTGCTCAGACGCAGCCTTTCCGCACGTTCGTACGTACGTGGGTTCGTTTTCAGCAGCTGGGTGGCACACCCAGGCGTTTCTCTGCGGGCTGGAAGGGCTCAATTTGGGTCTTTTGTTTTTTATTCTAGTCGCATTCAAGGAGCATGAATAGGGTTTAATGCAATCCCGCCTGGATTGGGTGTATACCGCGAATCTGGTTCTCAAGGTTGAAAAACAAGGTTTTTCAAGATGTCCCCTTTCAAGTCCACCAACCATATTCCTAGCCTCTTATAGCCACACTCACCTTCCCCTGGATTGACCTTCTTGATATATATGTATATAATTTACAGTAAAAATGGGACCACATTATACTGTTTGGCAATCTGCTCCTAGTCTCCTAGCGATCAATCATGGGCGGTTTCTATGTCTTACATTTTTTTTTTTTTTAACTTCACTTTAATGTCCGTACAGAGTTCGGTCGTACGACTATGTCATAATTTATGTAATGTGGAGGTTTTTTGGGACATAAAAAATGGCTACTGTACTAATAATACTGTATCCAAGTCCAAGATACCATATCGGCTTATCCTGTTATGATTTGAAACTATGAAAACCAAAAGCATCCTTCTGCGAGATGTGAAAATAATATTAAAAAGGAAAAAGGAAAACATTCCCTCCACGGCTGCCGTATGACACAAGAACGTCACCTGAATACAGACTGACACTGGTCAGGGCTTGGGGCAGCAGCGGCCTCGGCAGACGCCGGGCGCAGGGAAAGCCTAGGGAGGGACCCTCCCGTGGGTCACCCGGACAGGCAGGGTGGGCGTGGGGGTTCGGTTCGGAGCGCCATGAAAACGCGCAGATGGGTTGAAACGTTCTCATTTCTCACGGTAGTTTTACTGGTTGACGCCAAGCCTTTTCTGCAGGGTTTACTGGTAAAATCGGAACCGACGTGCTTTTGGCCGACCTGACACCCTCGGGCAGACAGGCGCTGGGAGAGCCACCAGGTCCCCAGGTCGGCTGAGCTAAGGACTGAAGGATCGAGCCGTGACTAACTCTCAGATGGCTCCGTTCCACAGAGACGCCCTCCGGTCTTAACTGTCTCTGGTCAAAGCAGAAAGGAGAGACGGGCCATCTCAAGAGAAACTGAGACACATGTGACGCCTTCTCGGTGAACGGGGGCCTGAATGGGAAGTCTGTTTTTCCAAATAGCAGCCTGACTGTCCCACCGTGAAGCCACACACCCCACCCGCCCCCGTGTTCCCATCATCCGGGTCCCACAGGGAGCGCATTACAGGTCACAGCGAGGGGACAGAGGGCTGCCCAGACCTGCCCATCGCCTCTCCTTTCTGTCCACGTCAGGGGCAGCCTGACCCTGCACCGTGGTGGTCACAGGTCCCCGGTCTGTGGAGAGCGGACGTGTCTGCCCAATGTCACAAAGAGAAAGGCTCACTCTGGGGTCCCCTGAGCAGCCGTCACGGCACCCGCCTGCCCGGGGCTGGGGGCGGGGTGGACACGGAGACAGAACCGGAACTTACTTCCCCAGCGCGAAGCACTCCAGCCGCGCCGTGGCGCCCCTGGCGGTCGGCACCGTTTCCGGAAACTGCACCTCGATTTTGGGTTCGTACTCGCCCATCACGCCTGCAAACAAAGAGGAGGAGCTGAGTCCTGCAGGTGTTTTTAACATTTTTTTATCAACTTTTTTTTTTTAGATTTTATTTATTTATTTGAGAGAGAGAGAGAGAGGGAGAGAGAGAGAGAGAGAGAGAGAGAGGGAGAGAGAGAGAGAGAGAGGGAGAGAGAAGGGGGGGAGGAGCAGGAAGCATCAGCTCCCCTAGGTGCCCTGACCAGGCAAGCCCCGGGTTCTGAACTGGCGACCTCAGCATTTCCAGGTCCATGCTTTACCCGCTGCGCCCCCCGCAGGCCAGGCCCTGGAGGTGCTTGTAAACGCAGGCAGGTGTCTTCCTGTTATAATGGTGGGGGCCGCCGCCCCTCCTCGTCGGGCAGGATCCCATCCCTTCATTTGAAACCTGTCCCGCGGCCAGGCCATGAGTGGCGGCGCGGGTCCCAGCAACAGCCAGAGAAAAACGTGTCACCGTGCCACGCCATCTGCTAGGACTGCATTCAGCAGGCAGCCAACTTCGCTTCTCAGAAATGCTTTTTTTTTTAAGAAAAAAATTTTTATAGTCTTTAAAAAAAAATAATAATGGGATCAAGTCTTCGTCGCCAGGGAAGTCAAAGACATTGTGGGGTGTTTTTTTTTTTCGGGGGGGGGGAACATTGCAGAAAAATGTTTACATGTTTTAAAAAATACTTGCATGTTTTCTTATTTCTCTATAAGGAAAAACAAATCTGAGTCATCAGTCTGTGGCCACCAATGACCTTCTCTTTCACGTCCAAGCTAATCCGAAGTCATCAGGAATCAGTCCACGCAAGGTAAGGTCCGAGGCTGGGTTTTGTTCTGTTCTGGGACGACGTGACAAGAAGACGAGGGGGCTCAGTGGAAACACAAGCTTGACGCCCTGCTCACCTGGCCAGGGGCACACTTACCTCGAAGGTCACCCCCTCCCACTGTTCCAGCTCCTGAAAAATGACTCTACGATTACGGCCGCGGAGCACAGCCGAATGACCTGGTCATTACTCCCCATCAGTCTGTGCTGGCCTCGTGACCGCCACTCCCGGTGTTTCAGACTGTTCATTTTTCTACTCAGTTCCCGGTCATTTTCTGCGGCACCTGACTCCGCCGTGCCAACAGAAAGCTAACTCAGACACAATGGGACCCTCCCCACCCCTCATCCCTCCTTTAGGCTCCCCGTAGCGGAAGAAGAGACGAGGGGACGCAGAAGAAGCAGCTGAACGTCGGGGATGGACGGACAGACGGACGGGGGCGGGTGCAAGGACAGAGACACGTCTGCACCTGTTTGGCAGAGGTGACCCTTGTCCTCTGCAGCCTCCGAGTCCGGGGAGTGTGAAGGGGACCGCGTCCATGTGTGGAGCGCCAGCGCGGAACGCTGGGAGAGACACCCGTGAGCCGGGCTCGCCGTGAGGGAGGCGTGTCCTCAGAGGTGCCAGGTGGCCACACCTGTGTACTTCCCTTCACAGGCAGGCGGGAAGGGGGCCGGGTTCCGGAGGGACCCTGGAGCTCCTGGGCTCAGCCTTCTGAGGCTTGGCCACCTGGGGTGCGCCCTCCTCTGCAGAGCAATGCCCAGCCAGCGACCTGGTCTCAAAGAGACGCCCCTGCTCACACCCACTTACATCACACTTCTAACCTGTCCCTGCCCGTCACAAGCAAGCTGTCATCTCAAAGACGTTCACCCCCTCTGTCTGTCTGTCTTCAGCCTTGCAACAAACTAGCGAGCGTTCAAGGTCGCCGCTCTGGTCCCCGAGTCCTTTCACCGCTGCGGGGAGCCCCCTGCCCCGGATGGGACAGGCTCAGATACAGAAGTGGACCCTCCCACTCCCGCTCCTGGGCTTGCCTTCCTGTGAGCCTTCCCCAGGTCCCGTCCCCACACAGTGATCCTGCAGGGCACGGCTGTGGACCTGCTGCTCGGAGCCGTGCCCTGACGGCCCCTCGCACAGCAGACCTGTGGCTCTGAGCACAGGGAGGGAGTTAACACCTCCGAGCTCCGTGTGTGGGGCCGCTGCCTGCACAGAGCACGGCGCTAATTAAAAACAGATCCAGAGAGAGAGAGAGAGAGAGAGAGAGAGAGATCTGTGTGGGGGGCCACTGTGTGCGCAGAGCACGGCGCTAATTAAAAACAGATCCAGAGAGAGAGAGAGAGAGAGAGAGAGAGAGAGATCTGTGTGTGGGGCCGCTGCCTGCGCAGAGCACGGCGCTAATTAAAAACAGAGAGAGAGAGAGAGAGAGAGAGAGAGAGAGAGAGAGAGAGAGATCTGTGTAACGCCCAGGAAAGCCAGACAGTCTGCATGGCAGGGCAGCCCGTGTGGGAGGGGCCAAGCCCAGGAGGGGACCCTGTGAGGGTGGGGGCCGTGTGGTCCCCCCCAGCTCCCCCGTCCCCCGCCTCCTCTTCATAAACAGGGCCTATGAGTCACGTGTCTCTGACCAGCTGTAAACTATCACCACGGGGCACGGACCTCTCCCGCAACCTCGTCCTGAGCAACCGAAACGTGACTGGGACGCAGACTCGGGTCCCCAGATCCCCTGAGCTGTGGTGTCCCCGTCCCAAAGCCTGCCTGTGAAGACCCACACTCTGAGTCCACTCCTGGGGTGCCCTTCGCCCCCCACTCCCTGCCCCTGGGACCCGTCGGCAGCCCACAGTGGTCTCCAGGGCCCAGGGAGGGTCAGTCCTTTCTGCCTGTCTCTGTTTCCTAGCACTTCTTAAAATAAAGAGAGATGCCTATTGACGTACTATTTATAACCCAAGAGACTGAGCCGTGTTAAGTGCCCGATTCCACGGCGGTCAGTAAACTGGCCCAGTGGTGAGCTGTCCCCAGTGCCGGTTTGAGAACATTTCTGTCCCCTGACAAGACCCATTATGCGCTCGCCTGTTCATCCCCAGAACGGGTCCCTGCCCAGCAACAGGGTCCTGTCCCTGCACCCCGACATCCTCTGGACACTCCACATAAAGGGGATCCGACAACACGGGGTCCTCGCCCCCGAAGGAACCGTGGAGGGTCCTCCCCGCCGTAGCAGGTGTCGGTGGTCCACCGTCTGGAGGCACCGTGTTCCCGGCGCCCTCTGCTGGGTGCGTTAGTCCCTGAGGGACACTGTAACAAAGGGACACAAACTGAGTGACCAAAAGCAAAATAGAAGTATTCTCTCAGCGTCCCGGAGGCCGGACGCTGGGCACAAAGGTGCAGACAGGGTTGTGCTCTGTCCTCAGACTCGGGAAGGGTCATTCCCACTTCCTCCCGGTGCCTGGCGGTGGCCCTCAATGGCTGGTGTTCCCCGGCTCCCAGCGGTGACACGCCAATCTCAAACTCTGTTGTCACATGGCACTGTCCCTGAGTCTCCCCACCATCTTTTCTTTTTTTTAATTTTTCTGAAGTGAGAAGCGGGGAGGCAGACAGACAGACTCCCGCATGCGCCCGACCGGGATCCACTCGTCATGCCCACCAGGGGGCAATGCTCTGCCCATCTGGGGCTTTGCTCCGTTATAACTGGAGCCAGTCTAGCACCTGAGGCAGAGGCCATGGAGCCATCCTCAGCGCCCGGGCCAACTTTGCTCCTATGGAGCCTCGGCTGCAGGAGGGGAAGAGAGAGACAGAGAGGAAGGAGAGGGGGAGGGGTGGAGAAGCAGATGGGCGCTTCTCCTGTGTGCCCTGGCCGGGAATCGAACCCTGGGCTTCCACACACCAGGCTGATGCTCTACCGCTGAGCCGAAAGGCCAGGGCCTACCCACTGTCTTCTTTTAGGGACACCAGTCACACTGGATTAAAGACACACCCTCCTGCAATGACCTCATTTAAACCAGGTACCTCTGCCATGGTCCTATGTCTCAATTAGGTCATATTACAATATTACGTTATCTTTTGGGGGGACATAATTCACTCCTCAGCACCCCTCGATGGGCATGAGGATGCTCCCCCCGTGGCTCCGGCGGGTCCTGTTCCACGGACATTCGCACAATCCGTGGACATCTGCCTCTCACTCCCCGTGTCGTCCGCGTGGCCGGCCGCTCTCCCGCCTCGGGTCTCAGCGCAGCGACCCCGTCTCCCAGGAGTTCTCTCTGCTCGCCCTGAGCCGGGTCCCCGCCGCTCTTCCCCGCGAACGCCTCTCTCCTTTATCTCCCACGAGGTATGACCCCCTTGTCTGTCACGGGCGAGACTCTCTGCCTTCCCTCTGGATCGTGACGTGCGTGCCGGGAAGGACCGTCTCCCGCTCAAGCATCTTTCTAGCCCAGGGGTCCCCAAACTTTTTACACAGGGGGCCAGTTCACTGCCCCTCAGACCGTTGGAGGGCCAGACTATAAAAAAAACTATGAACAAATCCCTATGCACACTGCACATATTTTAAAGTAAAAAAACAAAACAGGGCATCGGCCTAGCGTGCGGAGGACCCGGGTTCGATTCCCGGCCAGGGCACACAGGAGAAGCGCCCATCTGCTTCTCCACCCCTCCGCCGTGCTTTCCTCTCTGTCTCTCTCTTCCCCTCCCGCAGCCAAGGCTCCATTGGAGCAAAGATGGCCCGGGCGCTGGGGATGGCTCCTTGGCCTCTGCCCCAGGCGCTAGAGTGGCTCTGGTCACAATATGGCGACACCCAGGATGGGCAGAGCGTCGCCCCCTGGTGGGCGTGCCGGGTGGATCCTGGTCGGGCGCATGCGGGAGTCTGTCTGACTGTCTCTCCCTGTTTCCAGCTTCAGAAAAATGAAAAAAAAAAAAAAAAAAAAAAAAACAAGAAAGAAAAAAAAAAAACAGGAACAAATACAATATTTAAAGTAAAGAACAAGTAAATTTAAATCAATAAACTGACCAGTATTTCAATGGGAACTACGGGCCTGCTTTTGGCTAATGAGATGGTCAATGTCCGGTTCCATATTTGTCACTGCCAGATGTAACAAGTGATGTGACATGCTTCCGGAGCAGTGAGGCGTGCATCCCACGTCACTGGAAGAAGTACTGTATGTGAGCGATGCCATGCTTTGCGTCTCTCACTGACCAGCAATGAAAGAGGTGCCCCTTCCAGAAGTGCGGCAGGGGCCAGATAAATGGCCTCAGAGGGCCGCATGTGGCCCGTGGCCGTAGTTTGGGAACCCCTGCTCTAGCCTCTCCCTCCGCCTCCTCAACCCATGGCCATCAAGCACCATGTGTAGACACGGGGCTGCCTGGCAGGCGACGGGGCCATCTTCAGGGACCCGGATGTGCCTGTCCCGGTGCGTCCCTTCCCTGGGCGTTCTGTGTCCCTCGCCCGTCCTCGCTCGGGACAAGATGCGTGGAGAACAAGTGTGGGAGGGAGGAAGAGACGCAGGAAGGTGGACCTTGACGCTGTGACATGTCACAGCCGACAGTCGAACGGCTGTACCTCTTCCCCCCAGCACGGAAGTCCTTCTTAAGTGTGATCACGGCTCCTTGTCTGCTGCGTCCGCTCAGAGGAGATGATGTTTCTCGACAGGGATCCACGCAGGTGGTTTATGTGGTCAGGCGGAGCGGTTTCCGGGTTGTGTCACGTCTGTTTCTGACCGGAGACGGTGTTTCCAGCGGCGACACAGTATGGTCTGCATTTATCACACCAGGGCCGGTGCCGGGACACAGAGATACAGATCGGAGATGGACAGGAATGTGTCCACAGCTGCTGAAAGCACGTCCGCTCCTATCCAGGCTGCCTTTATTTATGAAAGCCATAAAAAAAAAATGAAGAAAGCCGTGTTCTCCGCCCGCCTGCGACCGTGTTTAGGGAACACCTGTGAGCCGAGCCGTTTAATTTGGCGACATCTGCCGCGGGCTACGTCTTGATTTGACCGTTTCTCTCATTTTTAACTAGGTTGGCCTTTATTTTCTGCATTACATCGAAAAAGCTGTTGCCTTTTTAATTTTTTTTTTTTTTTTTTTTTTTTTTTAAGAAACAAAGGCCCCTTTAACAGGAGTGCACTTTCCAAGTCATTTCTCTGACCACCTGCACACGTTTGAACCTAATTGGTGTGCAGCTGCTCCGGCGAGCCACAGAACATTAGGCAAAAAGAGCGAGGCCATCGATGGAATCGGTCCCCAACCCGTTCTCCGTGCTGCAAACGACTTAAAAACAGGAGAGAAGACAGGAAGGGCGGGCCTCCCTGGGTCTACGCAGCCCAGGAGAAGAGGCAGAGGGCGTGGAGTGCTGTCAGGATAGACCAGGATATACACTCGCCGTGACATTCTTTTTCTCCTGCGTGATTTGTACCACCTGCCTGCAGAGAAAACTCGGGCTTCTCATTCTAAATAAAGACACCTCCTGTATACCTACTTTTAAACATAAAGTACGGCCCTGGCCAGTTAGCTCAGTGGATAGCGTGTCAGCCCGGCGTGTGGAAGTCCTGGGTTTGATCCCCGGTCAGGGCACACAGGAGAAGCGCCCATCTGCTTCTCTTCCCCTCCCTCTCTCCCTTCTCTCTCTCTCTTCCCTTCCCACAGCCAGTGGCTCAGTTGGTTCGAGCGTTGGCCCCTGGTGCTGAGGATAGCTTGGTTAGCCTGAGCATCGGCCCCAGACAGGGGTTGCCAGTTGGATCCCGGTCGGGGCACATGTAGGAGTCCGTCTCACTATTCACTCTCTCCCCTCCTCTCAGTAAAAAAAAAAAAAAAAATCAACAACAAAAATCAAAACATAAAGTGAAAAAAAAAAAGTCTTAATTCATTAAAACACATAGTCCGTGTTTTCTGTTTTTCTGAGTAAGAGAGTCACCGTAACAATAGTGAGATACAGCACTTGCCGTTCTGTGCAGTGGGGTCCTCAGGAGTCCAGGGGCTCAGCTATACAGACATTCCAGTGAATCAATTCAACAGACAATCAGTGAACAGCAGCCGCCCGCCACGCACCGACTGCGCCCGGCGATGTGCGGGATGGGGCTGACTCAGCCCTGACCGCGATGTGCGTGACCCTGGGGGACAGGGCTGACTCAGCCCTGACCGTGATGTGCGTGACCCCTGTGGGACGGGGCTGACTCAGCCCTGACCGTGATGTGCGTGACCCCTGGGGGACGGGGCTGACTCAGCCCTGACCGCGATGTGCGTGACCCTGGGGGACAGGGCTGACTCAGCCCTGACCGTGATGTGCGTGACCCCTGTGGGACGGGGCTGACTCAGGACCCTGACCGCGATGTGCGTGACCCCTGAGGGACGGGGCTGACTCAGGACCCTGACCGCGATGTGCGTGACCCCTGCAGGGTGGGGCTGACTCAGCCCTGACCGTGATGTGCGTGACCCCTGAGGGACGGGGCTGACTCAGGACCCTGACCGTGATGTGCGTGACCCCTGAGGGACGGGGCTGACTCAGCCCTGACCGTGATGTGCGTGACCCCTGCATGCGGGGCTGACTCAGCCCTGACCGTGATGTGCGTGACCCCTGAGGGACGGGGCTGACTCAGGACCCTGACCGTGATGTGCGTGACCCCTGGGGGACGGGGCTGACTCAGCCCTGACCGTGATGTGCGTGACCCTGAGGGACGGGGCTGACTCAGCCCTGACCGTGATGTGCGTGACCCTGAGGGACGGGGCTGACTCAGCCCTGACCGTGATGTGTGTGACCCTGAGGGACGGGGCTGACTCAGCCCTGACCGTGATGTGCGTGACCCTGAGGGACGGGGCTGACTCAGCCCTGACCGTGATGTGCGTGACCCCTGCAGGGTGGGGCTGACTCAGCCCTGACCGTGATGTGCGTGACCCCTGCGGGACGGGGCTGACTCAGCCCTGACCGTGATGTGCGTGACCCTGGGGGACGGGGCTGACTCAGGACCCTGACCGTGATGTGCGTGACCCCTGAGGGACGGGGCTGACTCAGGACCCTGACCGTGATGTGCGTGACCCCTGCATGCGGGGCTGACTCAGCCCTGACCGTGATGTGCGTGACCCTGAGGGACGGGGCTGACTCAGCCCTGACCGTGATGTGCGTGACCCCTGAGGGACGGGGCTGACTCAGCCCTGACCGTGATGTGCGTGACCCCTGGGGGCCGGGGCTGACTCAGCCCTGACCGCGATGTGCGTGACCCTGAGGGACGGGGCTGACTCAGCCCTGACCGTGATGTGCGTGACCCTGAGGGACGGGGCTGACTCAGCCCTGACCGTGATGTGCGTGACCCTGAGGGACGGGGCTGACTCAGCCCTGACCGTGATGTGTGTGACCCTGAGGGACGGGGCTGACTCAGCCCTGACCGTGATGTGCGTGACCCTGAGGGACGGGGCTGACTCAGCCCTGACCGTGATGTGCGTGACCCCTGCATGCGGGTCTGACTCAGCCCTGATCGCGATGTGCGTGACCCCTGAGGGACGGGGCTGACTCAGCCCTGACCGTGATGTGCGTGACCCCTGAGGGACGGGGCTGACTCAGCCCTGACCGTGATGTGCGTGACCCCTGCATGCGGGGCTGACTCAGCCCTGACCGTGATGTGCGTGACCCCTGAGGGACGGGCTGACTCAGCCCTGACCGTGATGTGCGTGACCCCTGAGGGACGAGGCTGACTCAGCCCTGACCGTGATGTGCGTGACCCCTGAGGGACGGGGCTGACTCAGCCCTGACCGTGATGTGCGTGACCCCTGCAGGGTGGGGCTGACTCAGCCCTGACCGTGATGTGCGTGACCCCTGCATGCGGGGCTGACTCAGGACCCTGACCGCGATGTGCGTGACCCCTGCGGGACGGGGCTGACTCAGCCCTGACCGTGATGTGCGTGACCCCTGAGGGACGGGGCTGACTCAGCCCTGACCGTGATGTGCGTGACCCTGGGGGACGGGGCTGACTCAGGACCCTGACCGTGATGTGCGTGACCCCTGAGGGACGGGGCTGACTCAGGACCCTGACCGTGATGTGCGTGACCCCTGCATGCGGGGCTGACTCAGCCCTGACCGTGATGTGCGTGACCCCTGAGGGACGGGGCTGACTCAGCCCTGACCGTGATGTGTGTGACCCCTGAGGGACGGGGCTGACTCAGCCCTGACCGTGATGTGCGTGACCCCTGAGGGACGGGGCTGACTCAGGACCCTGACCGTGATGTGCGTGACCCCTGGGGGACGGGGCTGACTCAGCCCTGACCGTGATGTGCGTGACCCTGAGGGACGGGGCTGACTCAGCCCTGACCGTGATGTGTGTGACCCTGAGGGACGGGGCTGACTCAGCCCTGACCGTGATGTGCGTGACCCTGAGGGACGGGGCTGACTCAGCCCTGACCGTGATGTGCGTGACCCCTGCAGGGTGGGGCTGACTCAGCCCTGACCGTGACGTGCGTGACCCCTGAGGGACGGGACTGACTCAGCCCTGACCGTGATGTCCGTGACCCTGGGGGACAGGGCTGACTCAGCCCTGACCGCGATGTGCGTGACCCCTGAGGGACGGGGCTGACTCAGGACCCTGACCGTGATGTGCGTGACCCCTGAGGGACGGGACTGACTCAGCCCTGACCGTGATGTCCGTGACCCTGGGGGACAGGGCTGACTCAGCCCTGACCGCGATGTGCGTGACCCCTGAGGGACGGGGCTGACTCAGGACCCTGACCGTGATGTGCGTGACCCCTGGGGGACGGGGCTGACTCAGCCCTGACCGTGATGTGCGTGACCCCTGAGGGACGGGGCTGACTCAGCCCTGACCGTGATGTGCGTGACCCCTGGGGGACGGGGCTGACTCAGCCCTGACCGTGATGTGCGTGACCCCTGGGGGACGGGGCTGACTCAGCCCTGACCGTGATGTGCGTGACCCCTGAGGGACGGGGCTGACTCAGCCCTGACCGTGATGTGCGTGACCCCTGGGGGACGGGGTTGACTCAGCCCTGACCGTGATGTGCGTGACCCCTGAGGGACGGGGTTGACTCAGCCCTGACCGCGATGAACGTGACCCCTGAGGGACGGGGCTGACTCAGCCCTGACCGTGATGTGCGTGACCCCTGGGGGACGGGGCTGACTCAGGACCCTGACCGTGATGTGCGTGACCCTACGGGCCGCTCGCTGTCAGCACCCTGCACGGGAACCTGGCCTGTGCCGGCGATGGCTGCTTGCTGAGTCAGTCACAGTGCAGCTGTCTGTTGAAGACACCTAGAAACCCGACCTTTTCCCTAAACCAGGGGTTGCCCGTTGCCCAACGTTACACCTCCCCGAGGGCGTGAGTTTCTGACTCAGTCTGTTGAGAGGGAGTCCAAGAACCTGCACCTCTACCACGTCCCGAGCTGACGTGAATGCTGCTGGCTGTGGGATGACCCTTCAGGGACATCTGTGGTAGCCACGGGGTTAAGTTACAGCAGGAAGACCCCCCCTTGCCATCAGTGGACACTACGGGCTAGTCCCTGGAAGAGGACTGTCCTAGGGTCCCCCCTCTGGGAACAATGCCCATCAAAGTGCTTGGATCCAGTAGACGACCTTGTGGCAATAACCGACCCCTTTTCAAAGCCTGGAACACGGGGACGGCTGACGGCCAACGTCTGCAAGAACACGGCGTTGAACAAAGTCCCTGGCAGCATTGCGGAGGCCGAGAGAGAAGTCAGGTGCGCACCACGCCTGGACAGCTCCCGTGCGCAGGGCCTGTGTGGCAGAGCTGCTGCCACAAGAGTTGGCCAACACCTGCCTGCGCTGGAATCCGTGCTTGCTCAAAAAAGCCCCAGCAGGGACGGCTCCCGACACCCCCAGCGCGGGCTTGTCTGCTGAAGAGAAGAGATCGCAGAGAGGGTCCTATGAGGAGTGACCACGTGCACTTCCTTGAGAAACACGCTGTCTCGTCCATCGACGTCAAATGTCTGCAGATTTCTGATCAGTCCCACCAACGCCCTTGTCCGAGTTCACCGTTGCGCCCCTTCACAAAAAGGCTTGTTTTGCTCCGGGTGGAAGGAGACATTGTGGGGTCTAGGGGGCTGTCCAAAGAATCTCTTCCTCCACGATTCACCGTCCCGTAGGATAAGCTGTCCCAACAGGAGCCTTTCCCCCCCCCTCCCCGGCTGGAGAGGTGAGGGGGTGGGGCAAGGGACCTGGGGGCTGGGTATCGCCTGTGAAACTCGGGGTTGCAAGCTGACCTCAGAAACCTGTGCGTTGTGCAAATAAACGCCAGGAGGGGACCCCCATCCAGCCTGCCTCCCTCTCCTCCCTTCTCAGTCACCTGCAGAGAGGTAAGGAATCGGAGTTACCCCAGAAGGGGCCTCCTTCCTGCAAAGGTAGAGCCATTCTACCTCTCCTGGGACAGTCAGGGGTGCGTGTGAAGTCCCTAGGTCAGGTGCTCCCGGCTGCCAGTGTGGGCGATTCATTACAACGGTCACCACCGTCTTTCAGGTCAAAGCAAGCCCGCGGCTGTCATCCCCTGACGAAGAACTCTTCCGTTCCCCCTGCGAACTAGTTCTCGGTGGCGTGCTGAACTCAACAGCGCCTCTGCCCTCAGATGAGTACACCTGGGTCCTACGTCCGTGTTGGCGGAATCCCCCCGGACGAGGGTGTGGCTGGCTGGATGGTCCTCAGGTGTTTCAAGATATTACTAAGTGGTCAGTATGGGCACAGTTTTTCTGTGCAGGGACAGACAGCAACGGTCCCATTCACGTTCTGTGAGCCACGTGGTCTCTCTTAGGACCGCGCGCTGTCAGTGCCACTGGGAAGCAGCCGTAGACAATAGGCGAAAAAAGGGGGCGGGGCTCTGTTCCAATAAAACTTTATTTACAAAAGCAGTGGTGGGTGGGCTGTATTTGGACGCACGCCTGAGTCCCTGGTTTAGAGGAAATGGGGCGACAGGCGAGTCTGGGAGAATTGGGAGAACGCACGGAGAAACTATTAGAACTCACAGAAGATTCCAGCAAGCTTGCCAGACATTGGATCACAAGAACAGTAGCGTTTCCACACATCAGCAATAACTAATTAAAGAACGCTATTAAAAAAAAAAAAAAATAAGCTGCCGTTGACAATGGCAGCCAAGATGACAGAGAATCTAGGAATTATCCAAACGACTTAGCATTTCAATGGAGAAACATTTTAAACTTTATTTATACAAAAACAGGCCACGGGCCCTGGCTGGTTGGCTCAGCGGTAGAGCGTTGGCCTGGCGTGCAGGGGTCCTGGGTTCGATTCCTGGCCAGGGCACACAGGAGAGGTGCCCATCTGCTTCTCCACCCCTCCCCCTCTCCTTCCTCTCTGTCTCTCTCTTCCCATCCCGCAGCCAAGGCTCCATTGGAGCAAAGTTGGCCCGGGCGCTGAGGATGGCTCCATGGCCTCTGCCTCAGGCACTAGAATGGCTCTGATTGCGGCAGAGCGAGGCCCCGGATGGGCAGAGCATCGCCCCCTGGTGGGCGTGCCGGGTGGATCCCGGTCGGGCGCATGTGGGAGTCTGTCTGACTGCCTCCCTGTTTCCAATTTCAGAAAAATACCAAAAAAAAAAAAACCCCACAAAAAACCAGGCCACGCACTGGCAGGGCAGGGCAGGGCTGGGCTGGACTGGCCGGCAGGAGGGGGAGGAGTATGCCCACCTGGGTGACACACACTCTGGACCTGCCGCCCGGGATTCCTGTTCTCTCGCTCACTCGGGTTGGACATCCCTTCATGGAAGGAGGAGCCGACTCCCAAGCTCAGGTTAGGTTCCCTCGTGCCCGCCGCCCCGGGGCCACGCCTGTGGCATAAACTCACTGCAGCCTGGGAGCTCTTAGCGCAAGAGACACTTCCGTGCGGCTGGGCTGTGTTACTCCGCTGCTCTTCCCGGAAGGGCCCACTGGCGTCTCCCAATGCGACCCGGCTCCTGGGCCAGACGGAACGGCGGGAACCTAGACTCCAGTGTCCCTGGTGGCGAGTATAGTATGCAGCAGGTGCTCAGTCGTATTTGTAGGTGACGAGCAGAAGCCAGCAAATGCCCTGTGTCGCCTCTATTCTGGGCTGGACACCTCGGCCCCTTGCTGTCCATTCCAGATCCCTCCGTCTGTCCATGTGTTTCTTGGGACTCAATTCCGTGATTCCAATGAAGAAACAAGACTTCAGACTCATCATTGATTGGGATTTCTCTAAGACTGCGGGTTTGCAGGGGCTGAGCTCACGAATGCTTTTATTTCATAGTGTAACACACACAAGTTCTATACAGGTGCTTCCTCACGGTCCAGCTCAATGACCATCTGAGACCTTTGGTCCCTGTGGACCTAAGATGGAGTTGATGGGAATTAGAGGTTCAAAGGTGACTGCCAAGTTCCTAAGCTTGCCAAGCCTTCAAAACATCTGAAGCCAGGAGGACACTATTTTATTTTTAAGTGAGAGGAGGGGAGATAAACAGAATCTCACATGCATCCCAACAGAGATCCACCTGACAACTCCTGCCTAGGGCTGACGCTCAAATCAACCAAGCTATTTTTAGTGCCTGAGGCTGATGCTCGGACCAACAACCTATCCTCAGTGCCTGGGGCCAATGCTCAAACAAATTGAGCCACTGGCTATGGGAGGGAAAGAGGGAGAGAAGGGGGAGAAGGGAGAAGAGAAGGAGATAGTCACTTCTCTCCTGTGCCCTGACTGGGAATTGAACCAAGGATGTTCATACTCCAGGTCGACGCTCTATCCACTGAGCCAAACGACCAGGGCCCGAGGACGCTACTAAGTCAGATTAGCAATGCCAGTTTAGCGAAGTATCTCACATCCGTTAGTCATTTAGATGTTCTCATCCAACAGGTCCTACACCCACAGTCCCTCAACTGCGATGTTAGAGAATTAACAGCAAGACGGGCTCACAGTGACAGAGCCACACCACAGGTGCAACTAGAAGTGAAAGCAAAACACAGCCAAGTGTTTCGGTAGAAAGTCTAGACCTTAAAGCGACATAAAATTCTGTCTAAGTGAAGGGCGCCCCTCCTCCTGTTGCCAGGCAGAAGTTGCATCCTTGCCGTTTAAATGACAGGTTGTCCATCAAAGGCTGTGGATCCAGTTGACAATCAAAGGGATCCTCTTCTCGAGCGGGTTTTAGATGTGACCGCTGGGTTCGTTATGTGGCTTAAAAATGACGTTGATCTGCTCCCGGAGACGCACACTTGTTGCTAAATCTCCCTGGAGGGCCTCGGGCAGTGTGGGCAGCATTTGGAGCAGGGGTAGTCAGCCTTTTTATACCTACCGCCCACTTCTGTATCTCTGTAAAATTTTCTAACCGCCCACCGGTTCCACAGTCATGGTGATTTATAAAGTAGGGAAGTCACTTTACTTTATAAAATTTATAAAGCAGAGTTACAGCAAGTGAAAGCATATAATAATAATCACTTACCAAGTACTTTATGACGGGTTTTTGCTAAGTTTGGCAGAATCAATCTTTATAAAACTTACTATAGTTCAATCTATCTTTTTATTTATACTTTGGTTGTTCCTTCCGCTACCGCCCACCATGAAAGCTGGAGCACCCACTAGTGGGCGGTAGGGACCAGGTTGACCACCACTAGTGGGCGGTAGGGACCAGGCTGACCACCACTAGTGGGCGGGAGGGACCAGGTTGACCACCACTAGTGGGCGGTAGGGACCAGGTTGACCACCACTAGTGGGCGGGAGGGACCAGGTTGACCACCGCTAGTGGGAGGTAGGGACCAGGTTGATGACCACTAGTGGGCGGTAGGGACCAGGTTGACCACCAACTAGTGGGCGGTAGGGACCAGGTTGACCACCACTAGTGGGCGGGAGGGACCAGGTTGACGACCACTAGTGGGCGGTAGGGACCAGGTTGACCACCACTAGGGGGCGGTAGGGACCAGGTTGACCACCATTAGTGAGTGGTAGGGACCAGGATGACCACCACTAGTGGGCGGTAGGGACCAAGTTGACCATCACTGGTTTAGAGAGTCTCCCGTGAGCAGCAGGCAGTGCCATGATGGAGCCTACATTAGAACGTAGCCTCAGATTACAGGATGACCTGGGGATTCTGGTTTTCCCTGGTTTTTTTTTAGGCTTCCTTTGGTCTTACAGTCAGAACCTTGAGGGGAATGTGGTCTGCTGAACCATGAGGAGGGCATGGAGGTGAAGGCTGAATGAGGGGAGGCACAGGCACTGTGCCCGGGCGTGTCCTCTGCCCAGGGAGCGGCAGGTGCCCGTGTGGCAGTGTGTGTCATTACCCGGCCCGCATGGAGCTGAGACTGTACTACAGTAAAGTGGAGTTGAGACTGGAAGTCAAGAAGACGTCTAGAAGGAACCTCAGTTATAGCTTGTAAGTTGCCCAGCTTTATTTTATTTTTTTTTGTATTTTTCTGAAGTTAGAAGTAGGGAGGCAGACAGACAGACTCTGTATGTACCTGACCAGGATCTACCTGGCATGCCCACCAGGGGGCGATGCTCTGCCCATCTGGGGTGTTGCTTCATTGCAACTGGAGCCATTCTAGCGCCTGAGGCAGAGGCCACAGAGCCATCCTCAGTGCCCGGGCCAACTTTGCTCCACTGGAGCCTTGGCTGCAGGAGGGGAAGAGAGAGAGAGGAAGGAGAGGGGGAGGGGTGGAGAAGCAGATGGGCGCTTCTCCTGTGTGCTCCCGCTGGAAATCAAACCCGGGACTTCCACACGCTGGGCTGACGCTCTACCACTGAACCAACCAGCCAGGGCCTAGGTTGCCTATTTTAATAGCTAAGAAAACTGAGGACCAAAGAAGTGATGTGGTTTGTGTTTGTAGTTGGTCTGGACAAACCCCCAAATTCCCATGACTTTTTTTTCTTTTCCTTTTGTTTCCTTTCGATCCTTTCTCTTCCTGTCTCTTCCCTTCCCTTCTTTTCTTTCATAAGAGGAAGGGAGATAGTAAAGCAGACTCCTGCATGCACCCAGACTTGGGTCCACCTGGCAATCCCTGTCTGGGGCCGATGCTTGAGTATCGAGCTATTTCTAGTGCCTAAGGCTGATGTGCTCCAACCGAGCTATCCTCATTGCCTGGGGTCATGATGGAACCAATCAAGCTGCTGCCTGTAGGAGGGAAAGAAGGAGAGAAGGAGCGGAGGGTAGGAGGGATCCATGACTTCTTGACTTGTAGTCCTGCCCTGCACTTAGGTGAGGCCACAGCAAATAAGTCAGGCTGGTGGGCACAAACCAGGGATGCTGTCACCGCACGTTCAGCACGTGACCTTCTGTCCCCTTCCCCCACACCGTCACCCTCTAGCTGCAGGGAGCTGGGGTTCTCTGTCTGGTCCTCCAGGTTACAAAGCTGGACCTCAGGTGTGAGGACGAAATGCTTCGAGGCTGACCTTGACCGGCATTCTCACGGCTCGATAAAAGAAGGCTGGGGGAAGAGGTGAGGACGTGGAAACATCCGGTCTGTGGTCCTGGTTGTATCAGAGGACACACGTTTTAAACGAGTCAAAGTTATATCGAAGTATAACAGACATTCAGAAAAAGGAAGCTTACATTTTTCACTTCCCAGGACTACCTGGTGTGTATACAGACACAGTGTACATGTGCAACAAAGTATATAAATACGGGAACGGGGGGGAGAGAAAGACAGAGAGAGAACAGAAGGAGAGAGAGAGGCAGAGAGACAGCCGGATCGGCAGGAAGAGAGAGAGGAACTGGCACTCGAAGACAAGCAGAGCCCTTGTGCCTGTCCCCTAGTGTCCCTTCTGTTTAGAGTTCCCATCGGGGTGGCTGGTCAAGACCAACACCCCGGGTGCCGAGCACGAACCGTCCGGCAGACCCTACTTGCACGCTGCTCCGTACTTGCCTCGGTTCCTAGAAGCACTGACCAGTCCTCGGCCAGCCTCAGGCTTTAAAAGTGAGAACATGGGTAAAGGCCAAACCATACCTTTCTTGCTCCACCAGTACCTGTGTGCCCGTGAGGTCCACAGACACTCTCACGGGCATGACCTCTGGTCCCCCCTGGGGACGCAGGCAGGAGTGGAACTGGGAGAGGGCCCGGGCGCGCCAAGGTCACGCAGCCCTGGGGCGTGCTGGTGGCAGGGACCACACAGGCTCCCTGGGACCGACAGGGGCCGCATCACCCTTGATCTGTCTCAGGCCCTGAGCCAACGTTCGCGCTGGACTTTCTACGACTCGCTGTAACCTTCTGGGCTGGAAACAACGGCTCACAGACCAGCACCGCTTAGCTGGACCTCAGGAAATAACCTGCAGTCTGAGGACGTCTTGTCCTCCAGGGTCCGGCTGACCGCACGTAGCGAGGGGCGTGAGCGGCCGTGGCAGGTGGCTCCGGGCGGGCAGTAAACTCCTCTGCTCAGTCACATGTTGGAGGCATCTGAGTGAGCGTCCAGGATCTCGGTGACCACGTGCATCCTTCGCTCACCTTGCACTAATCCATCGAGCGCAGAGTCCCCGAGTCCCGGAAACCATGTGAGGGCAGCGACGCCGGCTTCGCTCTCCCGGAGTCCATGCGAACAAGATCATCTGTATTTTGCAGCCTCTTCTTGATTTATTCTTCCCCTTTCTCTTACTCCAGACGAGAGCTAATGAAAGTACCTATTTTGTGCTGAGTGGTGGGGTTCGAGCACCCACCGTAGGCGCTCCTGCCAGAGCAGGAAAGACACACAGTGAGATTTCTCTGTGCAACTCCCGTGGAAATTAAGCACGAACGGGCATGAATTGCTCAAGAATGGGATCCTCAGTCAACTCATTTTTGGATAGAACGTTCCAACGACGAGCATTCATCATCTCCCGGCAGGTGTAAGAGAAATGCGGACAAATCTAAGAGCTGAGGCACCGGATGGCGCTGGGGTCCCGTGGTGCCATGGTCCCGAGGTCTCTCCTTCCTGCCTCTGAAGCGGCAGCCCCATGACGTGTCTCCTCGGCTGCGTTTGGGTGCGTCCGCATCAGCGTGTCACTGAGTTTCTTACGATGAGTCGTCCAACAGAGCCACGGCACGGGGCAGACCCTGTGGCATCCATGCCCTGTGGGCAGAGGCCCGAGAGGCTGCCTTTGTAAATCAATTCTGTACAGAATACCCCTGCAGCACGTGTCTGTGAAAAACCCCTTCATCCTTAGATCTGGGGAGGCCGGAGTGACAGTCAGGGACAGAACTGGTCCCTGGCCGGCCTCACTCTGCAAACGGATGCGTTTCCACGTTTGTTTGACAGGATTCTGCTTCACTCCATGTGTTCATTTGCCACGTGGCCAGCGCTGGATGGAAACTGCTCTGTCCTGGACCACGGAGCAGGTCGTGTGGGTCCTGGGTCACGGCGTCAGGGGCGTGGGTCCTGGGTCATGGGGTCAGGGGCGTGGGCAGGGCAGGCTGACATGGAATGCACACACAGCAGAAGGACCCTCTGCTGGAGAGAGTCCAGCCCCCACCACCCAGAGATCCCTTTCTGTCGCCACGGGAGAAGCCATGCATCCGGCTCCACAAATAACGGCTGAAATAATATTCCTGATTTCCGCTTACGGCCTATTTAGTAAAACCAGGTCAGCACAGGGGCTCCCGTAAGCCCAGCTGCTGCCCCAGGAACCTGAGTCACCCCGATCCCCACCTCGTTGTGTCCCACGCCCGGTATGTCTGGGTCCCGCAGCCTGGCCTGCAAACCATCCTCTGCTCCATGCGCTTCTCGCCTCCTCCTTCAAGCTCCTCTCCCAACTGAGTCACCACAACCGTCTTCCGGATGGACCAGCGTCCATGCACACTATTTAAAGGTCAGCTTCCCACGGAGCCAAGATTTCTTTTTAAAAACACACACCTCACTCTCTTGCATGAAATCCCCGGAGGGCCCCACATGGCAGTTGAAGTAACACCCAGTCTTCTCCCCACGGCCTCGTGAGCTGACCCGATTCCCTCCCAGCCTCCACGCAGACCGCCGTCCGCCCCGCCCTGCTCACTGCGCTCCGACCACGCTCACGGTCTCCGTGCTCCCTGGACTAGCCGGCCGTTCATTCAGACCTCAGGGCCTTTGCATGTGATGTGAACGCACTTCAACGCTCCTCCCTCTGAGGCTCTCGGGTGACTTCCTATCACGTGGGACTCGGTAGATGTCACCTCCTAGGAGGCTCTTCCTGACAGCCCACCGCATGGAGCTCCAGGGCTCCCGTCCGGGCCTGTTTATTCCTCGCTAAAACAACCAGGACCTTGCTTCTACCTCTCTTTCTTTGTTTTCACCAGTATGCCCCGGAAAAATATGTAAGTGCCATGAGAGGGGCCTTCCTGTTCTCACACGCTGGCTCCCGGGGGGGGAAGGTCACAGGGCAGGCGTCACGTAAGCACCTGTTACCTGCACGGCTAAAGGAGCGAAAGACGGGAATCGACATTATCTGCTCAAAACTGTAACAGAAGGCGGATGCTGTTGAGGTGCCGGGGCCCCTCTGCTGACGTAGCTGGTCTGCAGACCCCCAGGGCTGGGGTGCAGGGTCACAGCCACACTGGGCAGAGACACCGGGCTCCAGGTGTGAACTGCCAAGTTTGTGTTGCATAAACCCAGGTCGGCGGCGGCATTGTGAAACACGGGGGTGGGGAGTTCCTGCACTGGGCTCTGGGGTCTGTAAGGCCAGGTGCTGGGTGTGGACCTTAGAGCCATTATTTATTTTTTTCACTAGCTACGTGGGTTTGGGGTTTGTTATTTACCCTGCGGTCCAGTTCATGCTTCTGTAAAAGATAACAGAGGCTATTCCATCAAGACAACGGCTGGATGTTTGAGTGAGATCATCCAGGGGAAATCCTGACCCCTCAGCGACCCGTGAGGAGCGCGAACGAACCAGGCGCTTGGTACCAGGGTTCTGGGCTGGCGGCTCGCTCACCCGGACGCGGGGTCCGGCACTTCCTGTTCACCACGAGGGAAGGCTGGAGTGTGAGGCCGACGTCAAGGAGACAGAAAAGGAAGAGAGGCTTCCAGGTGGGGACGGCCCCTGCTTATGTCACTGCCTCCGCCCGGATGGAAGAGCTGAACGCGGTCTGTGCTGCTCGACGATCACCCTGGGCATCTCCTACGTACCAGAGACGGTGCCCGGGGCCGGAGATACAGGAGGAGTGACCAGCACGGCGGGCGTGCGCTTTCAGAAAAGCAAGTGTGTCGCTGGGGAGACGGTGACACGCACCAGTCACAGTGACAGGGGTTGAAGTGTTCTCGGGGCGCAGGGCTAGGCTACTCTGGAGTTGACAGAGAAGGCGCCCAGCCGAGTTGGGGGAGGGGGTCAGACGGAGAAGTCTTCCTGGAGGAAGAATCCGGAAGGACCAGTGCGAGTGAGTCAGGGGACGGAGGGGAGGAAGCGTGTTCCAGGAAGAGGGAACAGAAGACGTCCAAAGACTCAGGGTGGGGACGGGGCCACGGGAGCTGGACAGGCCATCGGGTAAGACTGTCTTTAAAGAGCGCGTGACGAGTCACCACCCCCTCCTGCCATCTCATCTAAGGAACGGGGTGTGATTCACCGATTTCTGGTGATTCTCTCCCAAAAGTGCAGGGAATAAAATAATCCGTCCGCAGTTAGCCTGGATCGCCCCGCGTCGCGCCGTGGTGGGGTCCTGTTTCCAGGGTCATAGGTCTGGTCAGGTCACGGCTCGGGTCACTACGCCCTTCTTCCTGGACACGGGATACTCAATGACAGAGATGATTCCTGAGCCCTGAGCATCCAAGCTCCTGCAGTCTGCCTCGCACCGCACGGCACACACGTTCAGTGGGAAAGAAAGGAGACGTAGCTTCCTTTGTTATTTCTAGTCACCCAAAGGCATGTCCCCTTCCTGGTGAGATGGAAGCCACCAGGGTTTTCTAATTAATTTTCCAAAACAGAGTCGGGGGTTTATTTCTTCCCCCTGCGGAGGAGACACGGACACCAAAACCCGAAAGCATGGATCTATTTTACAGTCCCGTTCTGCGTGTCACCATGGCCAGGTCCCACGCTCACCCGGGGGTCGGCAAGAGCGCGCTCACAACACCCCTCGGGACACTCACCGTCGTTTCTCAGGATGAGGGGCGTGGGCGGCCCCAGGACCCGGTGGTTCGTCACCGTGTTCGTCACCACGCAGGTGTAGTTCCCCACGTCCGACTTCTCCACCTTGGCGATGTACAGGTTCCCCGTCTCCTGGGACACGAAGCGGCGGTTGTCCTGGGAGGAGGGGTACTCGTTGAAGATCCAGGCGTAGCTCAGCTCTGAAAGCAGAAAAGGGACCGTCGTTACACAGGGCGCGCCGAGCGCCGAGGGCGTCAGGGGCGAAGCAGTTGAGGGAGCTGTTCCTGCCGTCGCCCAAGGACGTTTTTGTTTTTTTTTCTTTCAGTCTGCTGAAGATACGCAGAAAGTAACCACAGTCCCCTAAAACATTTTACCCGTCTTCCTGCCTCGGTGGTCACATTTTAATTCCAGGGTACACTGACAGTCTCTTCAGAGACGTCCGATGTCTATACGCCAAGAGAATGAGCGTGTCGAGTTTGTAAGCACGTGCCTAACACCATGCAATCCTTACTGCGCTAATACTCAGCCACCCACCCAGGGAGTCTGTCATTGTGAGCCAGCAAGGCGGGGTCCCCCGGACACTGGGCAGCTCACCGTCCTCATGTCCGAGGTGACAGCCATCACAGAGTGTGTGGAATACTCAGCGACCCACCCAGACAGTCTGTCATCGTGAGCCAGCAGGGCGGGGTCCCCCGGACACTGGGCAGCTCACCATCCTCATGTCCGAGGTGACAGCCATCACAGAGTGTATGGAATACTCAGCCACCCATCCAGGGAGTCTGTCATCGTGAGCCAGCAGGGCGGGGTCCCCCGGACACTGGGCAGCTCACCGTCCTCATGTCCGAGGTGACAGCCATCACAGAGTGTGTGTAATACTCAGCCACCCACCCAGGGAGTCTGTCATCGTGAGCCAGCAGGGCGGAGTCCCCCGGACACTGGGCAGCTCACCGTCCTCATGTCCGAGGTGACAGCCATCACGGAGTGTGTGGAATACTCAGTGACCCACCCAGACAGTCTGTCATCGTGAGACAGCAGGGCGGGGTCCCCCGGACACTGGGCAGCTCACTCCCTCATGTCCGAGGTGACAGTCATCACGGAGTGTGTGGCAGAATACTCAGCCACCCACCCAGACAGTCTGTCATCGTGAGCCAGCAGGGCGGGACCCCCGGACACTGGGCAGCTCACCGTCCTCATGTCCGAGGTGACAACCATCACAGAGTGTGTGTAATACTCAGCCACCCATCCAGGGAGTCTGTCATCATGAGCCAGCAGGGCGGGACCCCCGGACACTGGGCAGCTCACTCCCTCATGTCCAAGGTGACAGCCATCACAGAGTGTGTGGAATACTCAGCCACCCATCCAGGGAGTCTGTCATCATGAGACAGCAGGGCGGGGTCCCCCGGACACTGGGCAGCTCACCGTCCTCATGTCCGAGGTGACAGCCATCACAGAGTGTGTGGAATACTCAGCGACCCACCCAGGGAGTCTGTCATTGTGAGCCAGCAAGGCGGGACACCCCCCGGACACTGGGCAGCTCACCGTCCTCATGTCCGAGGTGAAAACCATCATAGCACGTCAGGGCGCATGCCACACACTTGCATAACAGGTGGCGGTTTCCCACGCAGCTTATACGCGTTACAGTTTTCTATTAACCGAGAACCGTGGCACGCAGACAGCAGGTAGCTGAGGCAAGCCCTCAGTCCCGCCCAGAGGGAGAGGAACTCCCGCCTGTCTGTCCATCTGCTCTCCCGCTTGCTCCCGTGCCCCCACCTCCTGTCTTCTTTCCTGTACGTCTGAACCCTCATTTTAGGGAGATGCTGGTTTAACGCCGCAGCAAATACACGCACAACACACGTAGACGGGCTGACTGGTGGGACAGTGGGTGGGTGGGTCCCCTACGTGGAAATCTGTATTTTAAAAAAACATTAGCTGAAAAACTATCCTATCCACCAGAGAGGGAATAAAAGTAAGAATTGAAAAGCGACCTTTTCACAGATCTTGTCCAGCCCGGCACGCTGGTGGGACGAGTGTAACAGGCGGTCACCCCTGAAAACGCACTTTGGAAGCTCTAGCTTTTGGACGAACGAGGGGAGGGTTCTGTGAGCGAGCGCGTGAGCCCAGGTGGCTGTCTGTCCCGGAGAAGACCGTCAGAGACAGCGAAGTTCAACGCCTGCCCGCCGCAGACCACTGCGCGCCCAGGACATCGACCTCCTCAGCTCTGCCCGAAGCGGGAGTGCTGATTCACCAACACGTCCGTTTTCAGAAGTTATTCTGGTGGGGGCGGGGGAGGGGAGACTACAGGCACAGGGCCGTCCGGTTCCAGCACTGGCCAGCGGGCGGAGTCTTTATCCGTTCCCTTCAGTTCCCTTCAGTAAGATCCCGAACCACCGTCGAGGGGCAGGGAGTGTCCTTGGAAAACGGCAGAAGGGTCACTCCAGATTTGTACACAGGACACGAATTGCTCTGAAAGGCATTTATTGCCCTCAGACGCTTCGGTGAGGCCCGGCTGGAGCTGACCTGGTACAGGAATGTGACAGAGGAGGCGTCCTGCCTTCCTAATCCGCTGTTTACACACAGAAAAGGGTGAGGCAAGGGGCGGCGCGCATTGTCAGGGGGGTTACGCCACCTTCCGCTGCCTCGGCTGAGAGATACAATGATGCCGCTGCCTCAGCTGAGAGATACAATGATGCCGCTGCCTCGGCTGAGAGATACAATGATGCCGCTGCCTCGGCTGAGAGATACAATGATGCCGCTGCCTCGGCTGAGAGAGACAATGACGCCGCTGCCTCGGCTGAGAGATACAATGACGCCGCTGCCTCGGCTGAGAGATACAATGATGCCGCTGCCTCGGCTGAGAGAGACAGTGATGCCGCCGCCTCGGCTGAGAGATACAGTGATGCCGCCGCCTCAGCTGAGAGATACAGTGATGCCGCCGCCTCAGCTGAGAGATACAGTGATGCCGCCGCCTCAGCTGAGAGATACAGTGATGCCGCCGCCTCGGCTGAGAGATACAGTGACGCCGCTGCCTCGGCTGAGAGATACAATGACGCCGCTGCCTCGGCTGAGAGATACAATGACGCCGCTGCCTCGGCTGAGAGATACAATGACGCCGCTGCCTCGGCTGAGAGATACAATGACGCCGCTGCCTCGGCTGAGAGATACAATGACGCCGCTGCCTCGGCTGAGAGATACAATGACGCCGCTGCCTCAGCTGAGAGATACAATGATGCCGCTGCCTCAGCTGAGAGATACAATGACGCCGCTGCCTCAGCTGAGAGATACAATGATGCCGCTGCCTCAGCTGAGAGATACAATGATGCCGGCCTGAGACTAGCCGACCCTTTCATGTACGCATGTGCATACAATGCTAAGGAGCCTGATGATGTTGAGAGGACCCTGCGTGTAAATAAGGGAGCGCTTCCCAGCCAGCCGGTGACTTTCTCCAGGAACGAAAGTCTGGGGGAAGGAAGCTCCCTGGCAGAGGTGGGGCAGAAGTGCCAGTGTGACCGGGGTGGCGGGGGGTTGGGGGGCAAGGTGGGGGGGGAGGGTGTGTGTGTGGGGGGGTGCCAGTTTTCCCATAAAAACTGGAGATGTTTATCAAACGGCACAGCACGCCTCCCTGGAGCTGGTGAGTTTCCTTCTAGCAAACCAAGTCACCTCCGGGCACCTCGGTCCCCTCCTCTGCAGGGCGAGAACATGGCCTGTCCCCTCATTAGCAGCCAGAGAGCTCTCAGAACCCGTCAGCATCTCCGGAGTCCCGGGTAGGAGTCAGGACCTAGTCATTCACCAGCGCAGCGTTCAACCACCCACGCTTCTCCGGGGAACCGAGGCTGTGAAACTCTTATTTATTTGTTCCTGAAGACAGCTTTCAAAAGAGTTGCTAGTGGCTACCTTGTGGGAGAAGGCTGCAATAGAAACTGGAAAGTTGTACGGACCACAGAGATCAGAAAAAAAAATACACCTGCTTTGTTATTTTTCTAATTGAAATAAATAATAAATAATGATGAAAAAAAGACCAGAAGACCAAGATTCAAATCTGTGTTACAGGAGGAAAGCCCGTTTAGCACGCACTTTCAGCTATTAAATCCACGGAATGGGAATAATAACAGGTGTGACGCAGGTGTGCGGAGGTGGAGTGTGTAAATATCTGAATCATAAACACAACTGAATCATGAAAAGTGAATCATTTTAATCTAAAAAAAAACCCCACATTCAATTAACATGCTGTTTAGCCTATTTAAAAATAAACTAATCCTTGTGGTTGCACAGCTTCTGTGACATAGCTCAGTGGTCCCCAACCCCCGGGCCACAGACCGGTACCGGTCCGTGGGCCATTTGGTACCGGTCCGCAGAGAAAGAATAAATAACTTACATTATTTCTGTTTTATTTATATTTAAGTCTGAACGATGTTTTATTTTTAAAAAATGACCAGATTCCTTCTGTTACATCCATCTAAGACTCACTCTTGACGCTTGTCTTGGTCACGTGATACATTTATTTGTCCCACCCTAAAGACCGGTCCATGAAAATATTTTCTGACATTAAACCGGTCCGTGGCCCAAAAAAGATTGGGGACCACTGACTTAGGTGACTCAGCCCTCATGTGGTAGATGGAAATAACCTTGAGACTCACGGTGCAACGTTTGCTAAACTCTGGTCTTCGCAATATTTATTTCCTGTTAATCAAAGTTCTCTCCTTACCCCCCTGCAACCTAACCAATTTAAAATGGTTACACAACCAAATAATTTTGAGAGGCACTAGATGAAGGGAAGTTTATCAGATTGTTGAAATCTCTTCTTTCAAAACTTGCAGGAGATTTCTGAAATCATGGCAATGATCTTGAGATTTCTCAGAGCGTGTTGGAGCACGCTCTACAATCCCCACCTCTCTCCCAACCCTCTTTAAATATACCTAACTTTTCTAAACATTTATTCATAGCTCACAGAACCTAGGGCAGGAAACCCAGAGAAAATAATGCCATGACTTTCAAGAAAGAGTGGAGTACAGCATAAAGACTACGAACTCTTATCACTTTGGTTTTGGAAAGATCATTATGTAACAAGAAGCATGAGAAAACCACAAAATGTTACGCTGATGTTGTAGTAAGTTTCCCAAGTTGTAACAAAAATTGAACACTGTAACCCGGTCCTATGCTGCAGATAAAGGACAGTAGCTGCTGCTAAGAAGAGGCTCCCATGGAGTCTGCCAAGGACAGAAGCTAACAGCAGTTGAACATGTGACCTTCGCTCAGTTGAACTGTGACCTTGATTGCCAAGGTTAACCAAAACACCTTGGCAGGTGCACCGGCGAGATCATATTGAGCTAAGTGCTGAGCCCCTGTAGGGGGAAAGAAGGCTATAAAAATATATATATATAGCCCTGGCTGGTTGGCTCAGCGGTAGAGCGTCGGCCTGGCGTGTGGGGGACCTGGGTTCGATTCCCGGCCAGGGCACATAGGAGAAGCGCCCATTTGCTTCTCCACCCCCGCCCCCTCCTTCCTCTCTGTCTCTCTCTTCCCTTCCCGCAGCCAAGGCTCCATTGGAGCAAAGATGGCCCGGGCGCTGGGGATGGCTCCTTGGCCTCTGCCCCAGGCGCTAGAGTGGCTCTGGTCCCGGCAGAGCGACGTCCCGGAGGGGCAGAGCATCGCCCCCTGGTGGGCAGAGCGTCGCCCCTGGTGGGCATGCCGGGTGGATCCCGGTCGGGCGCATGCGGGAGTCTGTCTGACTGTCTCTCCCCGTTTCCAGCTTCAGAAAAATACAAATATATATATATGTATATATATGTATATACACATATATATATTAATTTATTTTTCTTGACAGTAAACATCACTACCTAAATTGTCCTTTTTTTAAAAATTTTATTTCTCCATCCCAATGAGGGAGGAGCATTCAGAAATATAATGAGATGATAATGCAGACATCAAAGCAGGCGGAACATGTAGGAAAATGTGCCCAGTGAATCACTGTCCTGTTTCTTCATTTTAAAGTACGGGAGGAGAACAGAGCTGGAGGCATTACAACCCCCAATTTCAAACTTTATTACAAAGCTGTGCTAATTAAAACAGTATCGTACTCGTATAAAAACAGACACACAGCTCAATGGAGCACAACGGAGAGCCCAGAAATGAACCCACACACATATGGTCAATTAATGTATAAAAAAAAAGGGGGCCAAAAGCAAAAATTAAACAGATGGGACCACACAAAAACCAAGACATTCTCCACAGCAAAGGAAAAATATCAACACCATGAAAAGGCAGTCTACTGAATGGGACGAGATATTTACAAATCACGGAGCAGACGGGGATTCATATCCAAAATGGATAAAGAACTCAGGACAAAACCCAATAGCCAAGAAAGGAAGTCATTAAAAAGCGGGCAAAAAGCTCTGAACAGACATTTTTCCCGAACAGAAATACAAATGGCCAACAGGCCCATGAACAGGGACTCCACATCACTAATTATCAGGAGAAAAGCAAATCCAAACCACGATGAGATATCACCTCACACCTGTCTGAACGGTTATCCTCAGACAGGCAAGACACTACAAGTTTTGGTGAGGATGTGGAGTTCTGTTGTGTGTTTTGTTGGTAGGACTGTTAACTGGTGCAGCCACATGCAGAACAGTATGGAGATTCCCCAAAGAAAAACGAAGAAATAGCACTACCATATGATCTAACAATCCCATCTGTGGGTACGGATCCGAAGGAAACCGGAACAGGAATTCAGAAAGACACATGTACCTCCTGTGCTCACTGCAGCATCATTTACTCTAGCCGAGACGGAAACCATGTGGGTGCCTATCCATCGATAGGCAAACAGATAAAGAAATGATAGTATTTATATGCAATGGAATACTATTAGTAAGAAGAAAGAACGAAATCTTGCCATCTGCAACAGGCTGGATGGACTTGGAGGGCCGGAGGCTTAAGTGGAATAAATCAAAGACAAACACGGTCTGTCTCTCTCATACGTGGAATCTAAGAACCGATCAATCAGGCAAGCTCGTAGGTGTGGAGCATGGGATGGTGGCTGCTCAGGGTGGGTGGGGGAAATGGCTGAAGGGGCTCAAAAGGTAAAATAAAATAAAATAAAAAAGGTTTTTAAACCCATCAACACAAAATTTCCTAGTCTTTCCATCACGCCCACAGAACGATAGCCACACCCTGGTACACTTCTCCGGTTCTAGCCCACACGCCTGTAGCTCTTTGTCAGTTGAACCACCACAGAAATGCCATTAAGAAAAATCAAACAACAAACAAAACAATTCTGAGGTCTAAACTGGGTACATACAGGTGGATAGTCAAAGCCGGCCAGGCAGACTGGACGCTCCCTAGACCAGTGGCCCCAACCCCCGGGCTGTGGACCGGTACCGGTCCGTGGGCCATTTGGTACTGGTCCGCAGAGAAAGAATAAATAATTTACATTATTTCCGTTTTATTTATATTTAAGTCTGAACGATGTTTTATTTTTTTTTTTTAATTTTATTTATTTGTTTTTTTTTTGTATTTTTCTGAAGCTGGAAACGGGGAGAGACAGTCAGACAGACTCCCGCATGCGCCAGACCGGGATCCACCTGGCATGCCCACCAGGAGCGAAGCTCTGCCCACCAGGGGGCGATGCTTTGCCCCTCCGGGGTGTCCCTCTGCTGCGACCAGAGCCACTCTAGCGCCTGGGGCAGAAGCCAAGGAGCCATCCCCAGCGCCCGGGCCATCTTTGCTCCAATGGAGCCTTGGCTGCAGGAGGGGAAGAGAGAGACAGAGAGGAAGGAGGGGGAGTGGAGAAGCAAATGGGCGCCTCTCCTGTGTGCCCTGGCCGGGAATCGAACCCGGGCCCCCCACACGCCAGGCCGATGCTCTACTGCTGAGCCAACCGGCCAGGGCCCGATGTTCTATTTTTAAAAATGACCAGATTCCTTCTGTTCCATCTGTCTAAGACTCACTCTTGACGCTTTTCTCAGTCACGTGATACATTTATCCGTCCCACCCTAAAAGCCGGTCCGTGAAACTATTTTGTGACATTAAACCGGTCTGTGGCCCAAAAAAGGTTGGGGACCACTGCCCTAGACCCTGGAGCGACCCTGCCACCCGGGCTGGGCTCCCTCCGAGAAGCCCTAAGAGCCCTCCACGCCAGGGAGAAAGAGCTGGCACTGTGGTCTCAGTCCACAGACGACACAGTTTCCCCCTAAGAACCAAAGTCTACTGAGATCAGAGCAACACATGAAGGCAGTGGGTGAGGTGGTGGGCTCTCTGCATTCTGCAAACCGAAGCCCGGGAAACACAGCAGTTCATTCCCCGGGCGCCGCCTGTCCCTACGAACGGCAGCCGTGTCCCCCACGCCTCGCCGCTGCGGTTTCCTTGGGGGGCTCCACGCGGTATTTATCCTCACTCAGACTCCGACAGATTTCTTTTGGTACGTTTTCCCCCGCTAATGGCTCTGGAAGTGACAGGCCGTTCCTGTCCCGGTGGCGATGTGTGACACCGCGGAGTCAACGCACGCTCGGAATGCGCTGTTTAATAAACCGTGAGGCTTCGGATGCCCAGCTGGAGATTCAGGCGGAGATGTTTATAACGAGATATCTATAGCCGTTAGGGCAGAAGGACCGAGGGGTGGTTTTTCTCTGACTTGCAGCATCCAAATCCACAGGAAATTTAACTAGAGAAATGGCACTCGCTCAACTGGCTCCTGTTTTCCCCAGATCTTTGGGCCAACAGCAAAGGATGTTCGGTTATTGTTTTTAAAAAGAAGACACCGATCGAGCCATTTTCAAACTCAGGGATGTGTGGAGCCAATTCTCCCGACCACGGCCCTCTGGCCCGGTGCTCCTAATGTGTTCCGGTCACTGGTCACCGTTCAGTTTCTCTCTGGAGTTACACTGTGCTACCCTATTCTTAGAGCTCTCTATCCCAGGGGGCACCCAGAGACGTCAGTGTTCAGAGACGCCTGCCTGTCTTAATCCGCAAAGTTGTAGATCCGACAAGAACCTCCACCCACCGCTTCCGTCGCACAGATGAGGAATCGGAGGTCCAGAGAGGCGAACGGATCACGGTCACACCCCGAGGGCGGCGGCAGAGGTGGGGTGACCAGGCTGTCTCAGGACACCTGCTGTTTTTTTTATCATCTTTGCAAAAGTGACTGAGGAGAAATGAGGGGGTGACCAGGTGCAGCGTGGGTGAGATAACCTAAGGGGAGCGGATTCCCGTTCAAACCTGCAGCGACATCTGTCTCTACAGCGAAGCGCCCTGACCTGCCTCCCGCCTGCTCGCTGAGCTCGGTGACGCGCTGCACACGCTCCATGTCGCCCCGATGGGCCGGCGGGGGTGTGAGAAGCAAGGTGGTGAAGGTGGCATTTCCAAGTCGGGTGCACACCGCCCTTGAGCACTGAGCTTGGGAGCGGCTTCCAACCCCCACGTATGGGTCACTCCTGTTCTCTGGCCTCTATTTTCTTGGGTAAGTTGGGGTATAGATTTTCTTTTAAAAAAATGTATAGTGGGGCCCTGGCCGGTTGGCTCAGCGGTAGAGCGTCGGCCTGGTGTGTGGGGGACCCGGGTTCGATTCCCGGCCAGGGCACATAGGAGAAGCGCCCATTTGCTTCTCCACCCCACCCCCCTCCTTCCTCTCTGTCTCTCTCTTCCCCTCCCGCAGCCAAGGCTCCATTGGAGCAAAGATGGCCCGGGCGCTGGGGATGGCTCCTTGGCCTCTGCCCCAGGCGCTAGAGTGGCTCTGGTTGTGGCAGAGCGACGCCCCGGAGGGGCAGAGCATCGCCCCCTGGTGGGCAGAGCGTTGCCCCTGGTGGGCATGCCGGGTGGATCCTGGTCGGGCGCATGTGGGAGTCTGTCTGACTGTCTCTCCCTGTTTCCAGCTTCAGAAAAAATACAAAATAAATAAATAAATAAATAAAAATGTATAGTGGAAGTGAAGGAACTTAACCAGAAAGCAATTTTACACATTGTTTTTGATAAGCAGCCCAGGAAGAGTGTAGACGGGATAGACACGAAACACACACACAAGTGAAAGGCAAGCAGAAAGGGTTCCCAAACGTCGCGGGCCGTGGGCGGGCCCTGCTCACCCCCCGATTCGCTCCCCGCCTCCCGAGAGTGGAGGCCGAGTCTCCTTCGCCCTCAGAGACGCATCAGTGAAAGGGTCTGACCCTGCCTGGGCCCGGAGTCGGCGCACGCCACGCTCTCAGGGAGGAGGGCGTCGATTCTTAAACAGAAAAGCATCCTTCTGTTTTTTTTTTTTTTTTTAGCATGTCAGGCTCTCCAGGAGGCCGGTCGGCGCCGGCACCTAGAATGGGTTTCCCTCGCCCGCACGGTGTCCTCCACGGTCTCACACGCTTTATAAACACATCAGAAATCAAATAGACGTGTAGAGAGTGGAATGCATCTTGAAGCTCCGACAGAGTTCTCAGCCGTCCGTCCTCAGGGGGCCTCCGGGGGGCGCCGCCCCATGCCTACGGCCACACTCAGAGGCTGTCCAGCTGCTCTGGGCCCTGGCATCCCCAGGAGAGCCGCGGCCACGCAGAACACAGGGTCCTGCCCCCAGTCCCCGTCCAGGAGGGTGGGCGGGGGGCCGCAGGGGAGGGACCCTGCAGGAAGAGCTCCGAGGGTCACACCAACGCTCAGAGCCAAGGAGCCTGCTGCTTGCCAGGTTCCGGTCCCCGCCCGACCCGACTGGGCCAGGGCCGGTTACTCAGTGGGCGGTTTAGCTTGTGGCCCCTGCTTTGGGGTCCGGGAGTAAAGACCCAGACCAGGAACGGACCCTGGGTTGTGCCCTTTCGTGAGCATGAGGCTGGCACCGGGGACTTGGGACGCGCCAACCTGGGGACTTCGGGTGGAGGGGGCACTGGAGCCACGTGGCATGGACACGAGAGCTTTGTGTGATTGTGACAAGGGACGGCCCCGCCCGCTCCGTGTGGTCAGTCCTCCGAGGTCACGGCAGAGAGGCAGCGTCCGTGGACAGTGAGGGGCAGGGGAGGACACTGCTCCGGGGGGTGAAAAACCTCCCAGTTACCTGCTTGTTGGCATTTAAAGGAGTTAAAAGCCCTCTCCTATTTCGTGAAGGGCTTGAACACAACAGTCCAAGTCCATCTGCAAAGGATGAGCATCCTGCAGCCTCGATGCCCTGTGGTGGCGGAGTTGAAGACTCCAGACAAGGTGAAAGTGGCCGGGATGAACACCGCTCTTCCTGGGGGGCGGGGGGGGCTCAGAGGAAGTCAGGTCACAGCACTCCGGCCAATCAGTGTCCACGCCCACTTCACACGACGCCCCCTGCCAGGTCTCGATTCTCTTCACGAAGACAGAGGTCCCTCCATCAGGGAGGGGGGGACGGGTCTGTCTGATCAGCAGGCATGTCTGTCATCGTGGATTCGAATTCTACGAGTATGTTGGCTCCTGTGACGTTTCACCGTTCCTTGTCGTGGGTCCAAGAAGGTCCCGCTGTTCTGTCAACTCTAGGCTCACCGCCATGTCGGCACCGCCCACACAGCACTGCCAGGCTGGGACTTGTGAAGGGCAGCTCTGAGTCACGTCTCTGCCCACGCGAGTCCTCCCCGAGCCCGGTTTCCTCCCGGTCTGAGCAAAACGCACCCGTGTCCCTCCAGAGCAGAGCTCCAAGCCATCTCGTGTCGGCCTCCCACCTTCTCTCCATGCACGACCGTGTTCCCGCACAGCGTTCGCACGCCCGGCGGGCGGGGCAGGGCTCTCGGGAGGCCGAGGAGCGGCGATCTTGATGAATTTATCCCCTCGGGGACCGCCTGGCGAGGTGAAGGTCAGGCACCTGGGCGAGGCTGGGCCAGTGTCAGCAGAGAGCCCGGTTTCAATTCTTTGTGTGCGCATGTGTGTGTGATTTTCACTTCCCCCAAAACACCGCCGTGTTTCCAGAAAGGTCAATCGTGCAAAGTGATGTTGCATAAGTAACGTCGAAGAACAGTCCCCGACCCAAAAGAAAACAGAATCACGATGCACAGACGTCTGTGGGAAAACACGAAGAGGAGTGTTCACAGCAGAACGAGCCTGCCCGGAGAAATAGGAAACATCTCACAGAGACGGTGTCACTGGACACCCAGAGAAATGAGGAAGAACCAAACAAACCCGCAACTTCGTCAAAGGAAGGAAGTCAAGATCAGAGCGGAAATAAAGGGAACAGACACTGAGGAGACAAGAGACACTTTCACTGAAAGGAAGAGCTGGCTCTTTGAAGAGAGAAGGGAAACTGACCAACGGTTAGCCAGACTCACTAGGACCCCGTGCTCAAGACATGAAATCAGCGATGAAAGAGATGTTACAACCGAGAGAACAGAAACACAAATCATAAGGGGGGGTATTACAAACAATAGATGTCAACAAATTAGACAACCTGGAAGTGTGCAGTCTTCCAAGACTTAAACGTAAGAAGTAGAACGGATGAATAGATCAGTTACTAGAAAGGATATTAAATCATTCATCAGCAACCTCCCAGAAAACAAAAGTCCAGGAGCAGATGGCTTCACAGGTGAGTTCTACCAGACATTTAGAGATTTAGTACCCCTCGTGCTCCACCTCTTCCAGAAAGTTAAAGAGAAGGGAGTGCTTCCAAACTCATTCTACGAGCCCAGCATGACACTGACACCAAATCAGACAAAGATACCACATAAAATTACAGGCCAATGTTTGTGATACACACAGATGCAAAAATCCTCCACAAAATATTAGCAAACTAAGTTCAACAATACATTAAGCCTGACCAGGCAGTGGTGCAGTCGATAAGCTAGAGCATTGCCTTGGGATGCTGAGGACCCAGATTCAAAACCCCGAGATCACCAGCTTGAGCGTGGGGTCGCTGGCATGAGCGTGGATCATAGACATGACCCCCTAGCTGCTGGCTTGAAGCCCAACATCTCTGGCTTGAGCCCCAGGTCACTGGCTTGAGCCCCAGGTCACTGGCTTGAGCAAGGGGTCACTGGCTCAGCTGGAGCCCACCCCCCACCGGGTCAGGGTACATATGAGAAAGCAATAAATGAACAACTAAGGTGCCACAACAACAAATTGATGTTTCTCGTGTCTTTCCCTTCCTGTCTGTTCTGTCTGTCTGTCTGTCTCTCTTTCTCTCTCTCTCTCTCTCTCTCTCTCTCTAGCTAAAGAAAAAAGAAAGGAAAAAGAAAATAATACATTAAAAGAATTATTCACCGTGATTAAGTGGGATTTACTACAGGGATACAAAGATGATTTGACATCTGCAAACCTACTAACTTAATGCACTATATTAACAAAATGAAAAAATAAAAAATTACATGATCGCATCAGTAGATGCAGAAAAAGCATCAAATGTCAACACTTATTTATAATATATAAATAATAAACTGAGACTCATGACTTAGACAACAGCGAAGTGGGTCCCAGGGGGAAGGGAGCAGGGAAGAGGGGAGTAACGAGGGACAAACACAGGGTGACAGAAAAGGATATGACATTGTGGGACAGGCACACAGCGCAGTCGGTGGTTCAAATGCTACAGAGACGTTTTCCTGAAACCTATGTCCTCTTACTGATTGATGTCACCCCATTACATTTATTTATTTATTTCTTGTGACAGAGACAGAGAGAGGGACAGACAGGGACAGACAGACAGGAAGGGAGAGAGATGAGAAGCATCAGTTCTTTGCTGCAGCACCTTCGTTGTTCATTGATTGCATTCTCATATGTGCCTTGACCCAGGGGGAGGGGCTACAGTAGAGCGAGTGACCCCCTTGCTCAAGCCGACAATCTCGGGGTTTCGAACCTGGGTCCTCCGTGTCCCAGTCTGACGCTCTATTCACTGTGCCACCTCCTGATCAGGCTAAATTTAATTTCTGAGGAAGAATAAAGCTCTCAAGAAAGTGGGTATAGAGGAAATGTACCTCAATGTAATAAAGACCATGTATGATGAACCCACGGCTGATATCATACTCAATGGTGAAAATGTGAAAGCTTCTCCTCTAAGATAAAAAGCAAGAAAGGAATTTCTCCTCTCACCACTCTTATTCAACATCATATTGGAGGTGACAGCCACAGAAATCAGGCAGGAGAAAGAAATAAAAGGCACCCAAATTGGAACGAAGGCAATAAAACTGATACCATTTGCAGATGACATGACACTCTATAAAGAAAACCCCAAAGATGCCTCCTCAAAATTGTTAGAACTCATAAGTAAATTTAGTCAAGTTGCAGGATAGAAAATTAGTACACAGATCTGTGTTGCGTTTCTAGACACTAACAACGGAAAAATAACGGAAGAAAACAATCCCATTTACCATTGCTTCAAATAAACAAGCAAAAAAAGAGAGAGAAATACCTAGAATAAATTTAACCTTGGCCCTGGCCGGTTGGCTCAGTGGTAGAGCGTCAGCCTGGCGTGCGGGGGACCCGGGTTCGATTCCCAGCCAGGGCACACAGGAGAAGCGCCCATTTGCTTCTCCACCCCTCCCCCTCTCCTTCCTCTCTGTCTCTCTCTTCCCCTCCCGCAGCCAAGGCTCCATTGGAGCAAAGATGGCCCGGGTGCTGGGGATGGCTCCTTGGCCTCTGCCCCAGGCGCTAGAGTGGCTCTGGTTGCAACATGGCGACGCCCAGGATGGGCAGAGCATCGCCCCCTGGTGGGCAGAGCGTCGCCCCTGGTGGGCGTGCCGGGTGGATCCCGGTCGGGCGCATGCGGGAGTCTGTCTGACTGTCTCTCCCCGTTTCCAGCTTCAGAAAAATACAAAAAAAAAAAAAAAAAAAATTAACCTGATGACATCATTTTGCTGATAAGACAAGTGTGAGTGTAGACGGACAGACCTAAGACCACAGGCCTGTGAAAGGCCCAGGGGAAGTTTCCCAGAACATCACTGGCGGCACCTGCTCACCTCTGATTCGTCCCGACTCCCGGGAGCAGAGGCCGAATCTCCTCCCCTCGCAGAAATGCATCAATGAGAGAGTGACCCTGCCTGGGGCCCGAAGTCAGCACCCTCCACGCTCTCAGGGAGGAGGGTGTCGATTCTTAAACAGAAAAGCATTCTTTTTTTTTTTTTTTTCCCTATTAGCACGTCAAGCTCTCCGGGAGGCTGGCCAGTGTCGGCAGGTAGAATGGGTTTCCCTCGCCCGGGTGGGTGTCCCCCGCGGTCTCACACGCTTTATAAACACATCAGAAACCGAATAGATGTTTAGATAGTGGAAATTTTCTTGAAGCTCCAACATAGTTCTCAGCTGGAAGTAGTAGGCACCCTATTTCATCAGACCCTGGCTGGGAAACCAGCAGTCACTGGCATCAGACGGGGACAAATCTGTGATGTCACAGTCTGTGTGAGTTAAATCAGAATACCGAGGCCCTTTCCCTAGTGAAATCTTTCTTTCCTTCCTTCCTTCCTTCCTTCCTTCCTTCCTTCCTTCCTTCCTTCCTTCCTTCCTTCCTTCCTCCCTCCCTCCCTCCCTCCCTCCCTCCCTCCCTCCCTTCCTCCTTCCTTCTCTCCCTCCTTTCCTTCCTTCTGTCTCTCTCTTTCTCCCTCACACCCTTCCTCCTTCCCTTCCTTCCTTCCTTTTATGACATTTCCCATACAGTTTTACTGAATTCACAAAAGGGAAGGAAAAAAAAAAAGACTGATTCACAGTCTTTCAGATATTCAGGAGTGAGAAAGGGCCACCACTGGCAGAGGCGGGCGTGCCCAGGTGGAGAGAGCCCACACAGCCTAGCGGGCTCAGCAGCAGGTGCTGGTGGAAGGACTGCAGTGACCAGATGACACTGTGACTGGCCAGGCAGCAGTTACTCACGGGCGGCAGCAATCCCCGGACTACTGAGGTATTTCCGGACACAGGGAAGGTAAAGGAGGGCCCAGGGAGCCAGACGTCCCCCTCTCTCCCTTTAGGGAAGACTCACTGTCTCAGTACAGGAGGGGGACCACAGCCTGTTTAATTCTTTGCATTCCCCATGAAACTCAGGGTCCGTTATCTCCTGTGCTGCCTCTCTTGGGGAAAGAAGGAGAACAAAGATGAGGTTTGGCCTGACCAGGCGGTGGTGCAGTGGATCGAGCATCGGACTGGGATGCAGAGGACTCAGGTTCGAGACCCCAAAGTCGACAGCTTAAGCGCGAACTCATCTGGTTTGAGCAAAAGCTCGCCAGCTTAGACCCAAGGTCGCTGGCTCCAGCAAGGGGTTACTTGGTTTGCTGAAGCCCCACGGTCAAGGCACATATGAGGAAGCAATCAATGAACAATTAAGGTGTCGCAACAAAAAACTAATGATTGATGCTTCTCATCTCTCAGTTCCTGTCTGTCTGTCCCTGTCTGTCCCTCTCTCTGTCTCTATAAAATAAATAAATATATGTGTGTGTGTAGACAGGGGCCGTGGGACGGAGGGCTACGTTGTTCCCTCTGCACTTGTACTTAGCAGGTGATCAGGGCAGGACTTGGAATCGACCCCCAGTTCTGTGCCCACGACTCTCTCTTCTCACAGGGTGTCCCTGACAGGACAGGAGGGGAGGGGGCCTCCTCCCTCAGACTTTGAGATCTCGGCCAAGTCAATCTCTCTAAAGCCTCAATTTTCTCCACTGTAAAAAAAATGGGGGGGGGCAACCCTGTCCTTAGAGGCTCAAGGACACACCTGTGAAAACAACTTGGAAACAAGTCAATGGAGAGTGAGGGAGAGAGGTCACTGTAGGACAGGGATGGCAGACGGACTTCAACCTGACCGGGATATCTGCTTCATCGGTGCCGGCCACCCCGCGGGCTGCGTGGGGTCTGAGGGTGCCCGGGGGCTCCCAGGAGAAAGGACACCTCTCACTGCTCCGGGGTGACTATCCCGGGGACAAGCGTGAGCCCCAGTGTCAGGTGTGGTCAACATGCAGGGGGCCGCCTCAGCCTGATGACTGGTGGCTAGGATGGGGGGGGAGCCCCCCCAGGGAAGTGGCCTTGACTCCCTGGCACGGTTTTCCAGCTCTCTATTCCCATAAGATGTAAGACGGGTATGTCTTGACCAAATGCAGTGCGTGGTCATGAAGACGCAATGAAATAATACACGGGGAAGAGCTCACCAGAGACGGCAGAGCAGCGTCCAGGAGAGAGGGCCGAGTATTGTTACAGTGTAGCAATGACAGGCGCCACCCTCTCTTCTCACCCGCAGAAAACACTTCCTTTAAGTGGATGAGAACAGAACTTAATAACCTCTCTGCAACAGTGGCAAAACAGCACAGAACGCAATGGCCTTAAGTGAACCTTCGCGACAACAACATTTCGCCCACCTCCGACTCCCCAGCTTCCTGGCTGTCACTCTAAAGGGGGCTTGAGTGTTTGACAGATGTTCAATAATTGACAGAGCTTATCTTCCTCTCTCAGACCTCTTCCCTCCTCGCCTGGTTGCTATGGCAACTGTAAACAGTCAGGAGGCACTCTCACATACCAAAGGGATTTAGATACATTAAGTGTAAAAAGAAAAAAAAAAAAGTCCTCAGGGGAGGGGGAAAAAAATCTATCTGTCGGGGAAGATGAAAATTATTTATGATTTAAGTTCCTTAGTTATTGCATTTATTAGAGAGAAACCCACAACCCTATTTCTTTGGTTTGCCATCCGGATGTGGTGGGGGAGTCAGAGGAGCTCGGTTTCCCTGGTGGACAGGGGAGAGGAGGCTTCTAGAAAAATCTAAGGGGAAGAAGAGAATGGGGCCTGGGGGGGAAACACCCTCCTGGGGTCCTGTGACACAGGGCCTCGTTTCAGGGCCACCTGGGGGGCAGCTTCGGGTCCCTCCAGCAGAGAGAGCCTCCGTGGCGTCCAGAGGAGAAGTGGGGAGCTGACACCTGTCCTCGCCGCGCCTGCCATCCGACACGGAACACGACCCGGAACACGGCATGGAACACGACACGGAACACGACACGGAACACGACACGGAACACAAACGACATGGAACACAAACGACACGGAACATGACACGGAACACGACACGGAACACGACACGGAACACGACATGGAACATGACACGGAACACGACACAGAACACGACACGGAACACAAACGACACGGAACACAAACGACACGGAACACAAACGACACGGAACACAAACGACATGGAACACAAACGACACGGAACACGGCACGGAACACGACACGGAACACAAATGACACGGAACACAAACGACACGGAACACGACACGGAACACAAACGACACGGAACACGACACGGAACACGACACGGAAGCACAGCGGCCATCATGTGCGAGAAAGCGCAGAATTGTCTGTCCTCAGGGGACGCGGGAAAGAGCTGGAGAGCCAGCACCGGGCACCTTCCCTTCCGGCCAGCCAGCCCCGGCCGGCTCCGCACCACAGCCGTATAGCCGTGCTCCGTTTCCCGGGCTGGCGGTATGGCGGGTTTTCAGTGGATGGCTGACATTCAGACACGGAAAGGTTTTACATACAATGCCACACGTAGGGCTTCTCGCAAAGAACCACCAGACCAGGCAATACCAAGCCTCTATTTTTTTTTTCAAGGCAATGATTGGCCTGAGGTGAGCAGCTACAGGCCGGGGGGACAGGGGGCGGGGGGAAGTAGGTGCGTCTGCACCGGACTCACTTTATCTTACTCATTTCCATCCTGCCAGCCGGGTCCTCGGAGACAACGGGGTGTTTGAATCGGGCACGTTACGTGCATTCACGAAGCTACTCCTCCCTGGTCCCATCAGCACCAAACACTCTGCACCTGCTGGACTTCGGAGAAGCAGGGGGCAGCGGGACCACCCTGGACTAGCCCTGGGAGCTGCTTCTGCTCACTGACCCTACTCCCCCCACCCCCGTGACCGCAGAACCCCCGAGGGCCAGAGACGGACCAGGGCCAGCTAACTGGAAACCAAGAGCCCAGGAGAAGTCACCAAACCTTGTCTTCCTCAATGTCTGCTTTCTTTTTTCCTCTTATTTGTGTAGCAAAACATACATAAGCTTGTCCATTTTAACCATTTTCTATGCATAGAGGTCAGTGGCATTAAGTGCATCTAAATTGTTTTACAAACACCGCCACCACCCGTTACCCGGGACTTGTCCATCACCCTAAGATGAAACTCTGTACCATTATGTCTAGTTTCTGATCATTCATTCAGCCAGTGTCCGGTTTGTGCCCGCTGAGTGCCACGCCGTCTCTGAGGCATCATGGATACAGCAGGCATGTCCTGCCAGGCTACCATTCTAGGGGAATCCTAAGTCCTAAATCCTGATCATGTTTCCACGACAGTGGATCTGTGGCTCATGGTGTATCCTTCCTCTATCCTGAAAGGACTCCTTGGGGTGGGGCTCTGGGCTGTAATCATACCTTTAGAATAAGATGTCAGGCCTTGGCCGGTTGGCTCAGTGGTAGAGCGCTAGCCTAGAGTGTGAAATTCCCGGGTTCGATTCCCAGCCAGGGCACACAGGAGAAGCAACCATCTGCTTCTCCACCCCTCCCCCTCTCCTTCCTCTGTCTCTCTCTTCCCCTCCCACAGCCAAGGCTCCATTGGAGCAAAGTTGGCCCAGGCACTGAGGATGGCTCCATGGCCTCTGCCTCAGGAGCTAGAATGGCTCTGGTTGCAACAGAGCAACGCCCCAGATGGGCAGAGCATCGCCCCCTGGTGGGCATGCTGGGTGGATCCTGGTTGGGCACATGCGGGAGTCTGTCTCTCTGCCTCCCCACTTCTCACTTCAGAAAAATAAAAAAAAAAATAAAGAAAAAAAGAAAAGGAATAAGATGTCAGCCGAAGGTCATTTGTTTTGGTGCCTAGCTTCCCCCCCGACCTGGTGACTTCATTCCAAAATTTTATCAGAAGCCATTTCTCTCCCACTCTGAGGGGCTGGTCCCCATTCTGGCTCCAGGAATGGGATGGTGTTCATCCACACCATCCGTACCCACCAGACACCACCCCTGGTTTAGGGACGGGCACCTGACTTCGGCTGACACATGAAAGTCACTTTTAACACTTTTGTTGAGCCTGACCAGGTGGTGGCGCAGTGAATAGAACATCGGACTGGGACGCAGAGGACCCAGGTTCGTAAACCCCGAGGTAGCCGGCTTGAGCACGGGGTTGTTGGCTTGATTGTGGGGTCACAGACATGACCCCATGGTCACTGGTTTGAGCCCAAAGGTCGCTGGCTTGAAACCCAAGGTCGCTGGCTTGAGCAAGGAGTCACTGGCTCTGCTTTAGCCCCCCAGACAAGGCACATATGAGAAAGCAATTAATGAACAACTAAGGAGGGGCAATCAAGAATTGGATGCTTCTCATCTCTCTCCCTTCCTGTCTATCTGTCCATCTCTCTCTCTGTCTCTGTCACACAAAAAAGAAAAAAGAAAAATAGCTATTGTTGAAATGATAGGAAATAAGACTTTTTTTTTTTTATTCCTGCTGGGTTACCATGCGGTGAAAGCCAGGCTTAGGAAAACTGAGCCAAGAGCTGTACAGACAGACCCCCCAAAACTACGTCTTGAGAATGAAATTCCAGCTGTGTCAAGTGAGACCCTGGTGCCAAGAAATTCGTTCTTGTTTACGCTCATTTGAACCGGATTTTGGGACTTACACTCCAATAGAATCCCGATGAGCAAGTCAATCAGACAACAGACATGGTGTTCAAGAGTGTCCTACACTCTTAACAAGCGTCCCAGGGCCAAGTGCACGGTGACTTCCGGGAATCTGGGCTCGACTCTACCGGCAGAATTCCACTGACAACTAACCCCCTCCCCTCGCCGCTCCCGAGCCTCGGCCCCGCCTGACGCGTCCCGTCCCTGCATCGTCACTTGACCTCTTCCTCCTCCCCGGTGCCGCCCCAGCCTCAGTCCAAGCGAAAAGCGTGCCGTGGGAGAGCCCACACGGGGACCTGCCCGTCGCTGGCTGTGTGACGCTGGGTGAGTCTGTGCGGCTGTCTGGCTGCCCCGTGGTTGAGTCTGCCTGTCAGTGCCTGGGGCTGGGGGAGGCGGGCAGGCTGCTGCTCCCCAGGGGACGGTCTGCGGCCAGTCTCTCCGGGGGGACGTGCTGGGGTTCAGGAGAGAAAGGCCCCGAGCCCAGGCGTCACTCCTGACCTCGTACTCACGACGCAGCCGGGTGCTGGCACTCTGTGAGTGTCCCAGCACAGACAGTGACCCACGAGGGCCTGGTCGGCATGCAGCGGAGGGCGCGTGGGCACAGCAGGGCCGGGGCAAAGGCCTGCCCAGGGCTGTCGGCGGCCGGCTTCGCACACACGGAGCCATCATCGCCTGCTGACACGCCAACCGCAGCCCCCGGGGACAAGGACACAGATCACGTGAGCCTTCCGGCCGCCCCTCAGAGCCCGGACTGCTGGGGGAACACTGATCAGCTGACCCTGGGTGGTGCCGTCTGACCCCGGGGGACCCCTGCTCGGCTGTGGCCGGGATCTGGGCCCTTCCTGCTCTCCGTGTCCTGCCGGGCAGGGCTGGGCTCGGCCTCTCACGGACCCTGCGCCAGCGGATAACAGCACGGAGCCCTGAGTGATGTCCAGGGGGTGAGCGCCAAGGCCGGGGCTCAGCTCTCTGAGAAAACTGTCAGGTTTATTATCTCCTGAATACGGTAACGAGCCGAGAAAAATAAGAGTAAGGGTCCACTCTAAAGAGCCAGAAGGACGGTCAGCAGGCTGAGAGCACGTCGCACAGGACGGGGCGGAAGAAGCAGGGACACGCGTCCCGTCAAGCAGCATCGTAAACACGTGTGCACGGAGTCTCGGTCCAGTTGAATAAAAAAGACACGGCGTGATAAATCCGTGCGGACAGCTCCGTCAGGACGCACTGCGGGAGAGAAAGCTGGGGACGTGGCTTCCTGATAGGACTTCCCCGAATCGTCGCACCGACAAGCCTCCCAGAGAAGCTGACCTGCGCCTTCTCCCAGAATCAAGGAACGGCCTCGCCACTCACAAGACAGGGGAGTCCCTGCCTGGAGATGTCACAGGGTACTTCTGTTGCCACCGCAGCACAGCGGTGCAGAAGCCGTTCATTAAGATACACGATGAGCCCAGAAGTCCTCAGCAGACCCTCATTTTGAAAAAGCCATGCCCTGGCCGGTTGGCTCAGCGGTAGAGCGTCGGCCTAGCGTGCGGAGGACCCGGGTTCGATTCCCGGCCAGGGCACACAGGAGAAGCGCCCATCTGCTTCTCCACCCCTCCGCCGCGCTTTCCTCTCTGTCTCTCTCTTCCCCTCCCGCAGCCAAGGCTCTATTGGAGCAAAGATGGCCCGGGCGCTGGGGATGGCTCTGTGGCCTCTGCCCCGGGCGCTAGAGTGGCTCTGGTCGCAACATGGTGACGCCCAGGATGGGCAGAGCATCGCCCCCTGGTGGGCGTGCCGGGTGGATCCCGGTCGGGCGCATGCGGGAGTCTGTCTGACTGTCTCTCCCTGTTTCCAGCTTCAGAAAAATGAAGAAAAAGCCGCATTCTGTACATGAGAAGTGTCGGAGAAGAAGTCCAAATAGGCATTCATCCACGGGTCAGAACCAAGAGCGGGGGCCTCGGGAGAGGCGGTTCTGAGTTCCCAGCAGGCCCACGGGCGCTGGTGCGGACAGGGGCGCTGATGGCCCTCCCCTCTCCTCGCAGGACCGTTCCTAGTACTTCTCCTCCTTCGCGGGGGTCTGGACACGTCCGTCAGGGTGTGTTTGAAAGCCGTTTTCAGCTCGTGTACACACTCTCCTGTGCCATGCCACTGGCACCCAGGGCTGGTTCATCGAAAACGTTGGTAGAGCCTGACCTGTGGTGGTGCAGTGGATAAAGCGTTGACCTGGAAATGCTGAGGTTGCCGGTTCGAAACCCTGGGCTTGCCTGGTCAAGGCACATATGGGAGTTGATGCTTCCTGCTCCTCCCTCCCCCTTCTCTCTCTCTCTCTCTCACTCTCTCTCTTCTCTAAAAATTAATAACAAAAAAAAAAAGTAAAAAAAAAAAAAAAAGAAAAAGTTGGTAGAAGTGGAAAACCATTAAGGAAACATATGCTCTTCATTAAACACTTTATGCAGTTAAATTTATTGATGATTGCACATTATTTACATATTTACTTTATATATTTATGTATAATTTATTTGTTGTTCATTAGTAAAAGTGTTAAATGTTTATAAATTAAATGCATTATTTGTCGATCTTTTGACCTAGGACTGAAAATCTTCTTGCCTTTGATTTTCTTTTTCTTTTAGTGGGGGGGGGGGCAGAAAGTGGGGGGTAACAGACAGGGATAGACAGGGACAAACAGACAGGAAGGGAGTGAGATGAGAAGCATCAACTCTCAGTTGTGGCACCTTAGTTGTTCATTCACTGTTTTCTCATATGTGCCTTGACCTGGGAGGGAGGCTCAAGTCCAGCCAGTCAGTGACCCCTTGCTCAAGCTAGTGTCATTGGGCTCAAGCCAGCGATCATGTGGTCATGTCGATGATCTCACGCTCAAGCCAGCGACCCCGTGCTCAAGTTGGTGAACTGGGGGCCTCAAACCTGGGTCCTCTGCATCCCAGGCCAACACTCTTATCTACTATGCCACCGCCTGGTCAGGCGATTTTCTTTTTCTAAAGCTGACAGTGGACGGGGGTTGTTGCTGTCATTGTCACAAAAACTGGTGTTCTCGTGCATCATCTGCTCACATCTCCAGGTCTGTTTCCTTAAAAACTAACCCACGAAGCAATCAGAGAACCCTACGAGAGTTTCGTGATCCCCCACCAAAACCTTTTCTAGTTGTTTTGCCTACAGCAGCGGTTTTCAACCACCACCTGTCTGCAGACCCGTGCTGGGTCCACTGGGAATTTCGGGCTGGTCTGTGAAAAAGTGAACCCCCCTGACACACCGATCTACAATATCTTCATTTTTTTTTCACCGACTTGGCCCTATTGAGTCTTCTCCGAAAGCTTTCTTCCACCTGGGGTTGGTGACAGTGACACTATTTCCTTTTCATTATGCTTCATTAGCATGTGTCACGTGCAAAGTATATAATTATAAGTGTAACTGGCATAAACAGGTTTGGGAATAAAGAAACCCTTGATTCTTGGCAAGCATAGAACTCAACAGGGTAGGAACACAGGGGATCACAGGCTTCCCTGAGGTCAGCAGACTGGCCACGGATGCCCTCCTGTGACAGGGACCCGTCCGCGTGAACTGGGAGGGCACGGAGACGGGCTATTTATCCAGAGGTCGGTGGGCCAACAGCGTCCCCAGAGGCCCTGTTCCGCGTGTGCCCCACAAGCAGACTCTCGCTCATCAGACCACATCATTTATCTAAATATGTCCTCACAGCCTCCCCACGGGGACACTCTGAGCTGACGGCTACGTGTGGTGGTTCCGTGAGGGGAGGGTAACGGGGCGTGACGCACAGGTGCCACATGGGCCAGGGACGGACGCACGCGGACAGGAGGACAGTGTCCAAGGTGCCTCTCACTTACACAACACGTGGGTGACTGTCCCCTCTCACACAACACGTGGGTGACTGTCCCCTCTCACTTACACAACACGTGGGTGACTGTCCCCTCTCACTTACACAACACGTGGGTGACTGTCCCCTCTCACTTACACAACACGTGGGTGACTTCCCTCCACGGGCAGCAGGGCGGCTCGGACTTGCCCCCTGGGTGGACCCCAGCCCGGAGGGCGGGAGGCCAGTCGTGACGCGGACCCTGACCGCCTGGGCTTGGGTTTCTAGGGCCTGTTTGTCCCGCTTCTGAACTCCACTGCGTAGCCTCGCCCAGTGGCTTTCAGGTGCAGTGCTTTAAAGAGGACCGTGAGACTCCTCCCATCTGTTAACAGACACGAACACATACAAGTCTCAGAGAGGCGTGTTCTGCACCACGGTCCTAAACTCCAGGGAGAGGGACGGAGCAGGGCGGGAGGGACAGGGAAGGTCAGCACGGCTGCAGAAATACCAGGAGAGAGTGGGAGCAAGCCGGGCTCTGGCCAGAAAGACGGTGCCGCGCCCCGACTCCCTCCTCAGAAAGACGGTGCCGCGCCCCGACTCCCTCCTCAGAAAGAGGGTGCCGCGCCCCGACTCCCTCCGACTCCCTCCGACTCCCTGCTCAGTGTGGCGTCCTCAGGACACTCAGCTTCCGGTCAGCATCCAGCAGTCAGGAACAAGGTCCTGGGGCTGTCGGCTACAGAAACAGCATTTTCAATTTAAAAAAAACACACACAAACAAACACGTCTTGGCCTCAGCTGTGTTTAGCTCTAGACCCAGGCGAGTGGGATGTTGCACAGAACAAACCCTCGTGAAGCTGGACAGAACGACTCCGTGGCTGATGTCAGGACAGACACGACGATCAACTGCCCTTACCTGAGCCCCGACCGATCAATAGCGACCACGACCCTAACCCCCTTGGTCAGCACGACGAACGATTTTTTTCCCCCTATTATGACCCACGTCCCGGAAGCCAGGTCTCTGAGCACACGCTCCCTGGGGCTCCAGGCACGCCCCAACTTTTAAATAAATGCTTGTTTTTTTTGGCCGCAACGTCCTGTTGCCGGCTTCCTGGCCTTTGAGACTTGCAGGCAAGTGGACCCCCTTCAGTCTGGTCATAGACACAGGGTCTACTTTGCAGGTACTGCGGGCAGGAGTGGTCAACCGGGGGGATGGAGGCGTCAGGAGAAGAAGGACATTGAGGACTAAGTCCTGAACTTCAGTCCTGAGTCAGGATGAATGGCGCAGCCCTGTCCTGAGAGACGCAGGACGATGGACGCTCAGGCTTGGCCACGGAACCTGTGAGCAGACTGCCCGGCCACTGAGCAGGAGGACACGCTGACGATGGGCACGCACCCCGGATTCGGAGGGGGGAGGTGTGTGTGCCGAGGACAGACGTCTGGGGAGTATCCGTCCACCGCTGGCCTCTGAGCAGGAGGACACGCCGACGATGGGCACACATCCCGGATTCGGGGTGGGGAGGTGTGTGTGCCGAGGACAGACGTCTGGGGAGTATCTGTCTACCGCTGGCCTCTGAGCAGGAGGACACGCCGACGATGGGCGCACGCACCCCGGATTCGGGGTGGGGAGGTGTGTGTGCCGAGGACAGACGTCTGGGGAGTATCCATCTACCGCTGGCCTCTGAGCAGGAGGACACACTGACGATGGGCACGCACCCCAGATTCGGGGTGGGGAGGTGTGTGTGCCGAGGACAGACGTCTGGGGAGTATCCGTCTACCGCTGGCCTCTGAGCAGGAGGACACGCTGACGATGGGCACGCATCCCGGATTCGGAGGGGGGGGGGGTGGGTGTGCCGAGGACAGACGTCTGGGGAGTATCCGTCTACCGCTGGCCTCTGAGCAGGAGGACACGCTGACGATGGGCACGCATCCCGGATTCGGAGGGGGGGTGTGGGTGTGCCGAGGACAGACGTCTGGGGAGTATCCGTCTACCGCTGGCCTCTGAGCAGGAGGACACGCCGACGATGGGCACGCATCCCGGATTCGAGGGGGGGGCTGTAGGTGTGCCGAGGACAGACGTCTGGGGAGTATCCGTCTACCGCTGGCCTCTGAGCAGGAGGACACGCTGACGATGGGCGCACGCACCCCGGATTCGGGGTGGGGAGGTGTGTGTGCCGAGGACAGACGTCTGGGGAGTATCCGTCCACCGCTGGCCTCTGAAGCCGTGGCCCGGATGGTGTCACGAGGAATCAGCGGTATAAGAATGAAAGGTCTGGGTTAATTGGGAGAGACGACAGGAAAACAAGAAGCCAGCAAAGGAGATGGAAATCCACGGAGCCCAGGGGGACGGAGAGAGCTGGCCCCCAAGCCGAGGGAGGAGAGTATTCCAGTGGGTTTAGAGTGACCGACGCTACTGAATGTCACTGAGCACCAGCGCCGGGCGGGTTCCCTGCGGGGACGAGCTCTGTGGAATGGTGGGAAAAGGGCCGACGGACTGGGTACCGGGGTCAGGAAAGAGGAGACATAGGGATCGCCCTTGGGGGTCGTTCTGCTGTAAAAGAGAACACAGACATTGTACAAGGCGGTCAAGGTATCAGGTCCTGGACGGTTGGCTCAGTGGTAGAGTGTCAGAATGGTTTGTGGAAGTCCCGGGTTTGATTCCCTGCCAGGGCACACAGGAGAAGCACCCATCTGCTTCTCCACCCCTCCCCCTCTCCTTCCTCTCTGTCTCTCTCTTCCCCTCCTGCAGCCGAGGCTCCATTGGAGCAAAGTTGGTCCCGGCACTGAGAATGGTTCCATGGCCTCTGCCTCAGGTGCTAGAATGGCTCTGGTTGCAACAGAGCGGCACCCCAGATGGGCAGAGCATCACCCCCTGGTGGGCATACCCAGTGGATCCCGGTTGGGTGCATGCAGGAGTCTGTCTCTGTCTCCCCTTCTCTGACTAAAATAAAAAGGGGGGGGTCAAGGTGTCTCTGCTTCATTTAGGACAGGAGATGCTGCTGCCCATTTGCAGGCAGACGGGGGCCGGGGGGTGACAGTGACATCTAGCAGGAAGGAGAAGGAGGAAAACAACGGCCAAGCAAAGTCCCTGAGTAGAAGGGAGGGGACGGCTCCAGTGCTGACCTGGCAGAGGGGCCTCAGAGGGTCTTGTTCTTGGAGGGAGGCACAGGAAGTGTCCCTCCTGGCAGCTCCGGCTCAGACAAAGACGCCAGCAGCTCGTTACGTCACCGCTACGGCCGCTCTCTTGGTCTGTCCCCCAATACGCCTGCCTGGCTGGGAGCCATTTCCCACATTCCCCCCAAGACGCGACTTGTATACTGTAATCACGATTCCCTAAAACCCACTGGCTTTCCCATGGCCCTCGTGTTCAAGAGTGACACCCTCAAGATGGCTTCAGCAACGCTCAGTAAGGACGTTATAAATGTCGGATGAAGTCTCAACGCTTTGTTTTTCTCTTTCTTTCTTTACTAATATGTTCTTGAATAAAACGGGAGTGAAGAGCTAGGTTCTATTTTTTTGTTCTTGTTATTGTTTCAACCGACTACAGAAAAAGGTCCCTCTGTTTTTCCGCCTTGAACTTCAATGTGACCCAGTTAATCCATTAACAGCCGGCTTTCCACGCCTTTGATCAGCCGCTTACGGTGATGGGGGAGATTAGATCCTGCTCCCCGGACAAAGCCTCCCGTGGGCCATGTCCGCGGTGAGATGTTTAACACGCTGGTCAGCGCAAGGGGAACGTGATTCCTCAAACGCCCGTGTGATCATGAAGGGGAAGCAGTTCTAATAACCGCGCGGCGTGGCCGGCTGACCGGCCGGCTCTCCTCCAGTTCCCGTCTCTGCCTCGTGGACACGCTTTTCCCACAGCAAAGGGCCTCTGACCCGCAAAGAAGGAGAAGGTTTCTTCAAACAGGACTGAGCGCATCCCACATCCCCGGGCTTACGGGTCAAATGCAGATCGAGTGTCGGGACCAGCCCGGCAGTTGATCAATTCCTTGTCTCTATTGCCGGCCACCCAACGGGGTCCTCGGTGGGGTCTCCGCCAGACGCTTCTCCCGTCATTGTTCAGCTCTGTTGTCATGTATTCCTAATCGCCATTTGTATTGTTTCATTTTCTTTTACTTTTTCCCCAGTTCCCTTGGAGTATGAGTGTCCTTGTTACTGGTTCCTAAGAGCTCATTTACGACCAAAGATGCTAACCATTTGTCATGCATTGCAAAGGAAATATCATGTTTTTGTTATTATTGTATGTGGTGTCTTATCATTATCATTATTATGATTTTGGGTTGTACAGAGATTGTGTGTTTCAATACAATCCTATTCTGTTTGTTTTTTTAAGACTTGGATGAAATTGTAGCAGGAATATCTATCTATCTATCTATCTATCTATCTATCTATCTATCTATCACTAAACCGAACCCTCTTTCATCTACAAGTCATTCTAGGCCACCCTGCATTTTCTTGGCGATGATGGCAGAGTTGGCAAACTGAAAACACGTGCGTGATTGGGAGGATGTGACGCTGTCACCATACAGAGTCGTTCCAACGAGGGTGACAGCGGCTCTCTGTCTACACGGGCAGTCTCTGCGCTGCAGAGGAACAGGTCAGCGCTCTGAAAAGCCGCACGCGAAGTCCAGCCTACCCAGACAGACCCCCTGTCCGGACCCAAACTCTCTGGGCCGCGCAAACAGCAGCAGAGACGTTGGTCTAAACCCCGAGGGTCGGCCTGACTCCTCCTGCCGTCTTCGCTGGGAAATCGTGCCTGATGAGGAGATTGGCATCGACTGTCCAGGGCTTTGAAAGACCTGTGATAGCTCCCCGCTCACTGCGGTTCCACAGGACAGAGGGAAACGGAGGAGTCGGAGGGAGGAGAGAGGGAGGAGAGAGGCTCCCCGGGGCTGGGCCAGGGCTGGGGGGGCGGCGTCTTCCCCACGCAGAGAGCTGTACGGATCTCAGAGGGGCTTCTCCCCGACCTCACGCCAGGCACTCACGTCACAGACGCAGACCGCACAGCTCACCGCGGGGACGGGAGCGCCCGGCTTCTGCTCGCCGGGTTCCTCCTCTGGCCTTCTGGGAGACTGCACATTCTAAACCTTGAGGCTTCGTCTTTTCTAAGACAAAGTAAAAGCAGGAGAAGGCGGAGAGATGAGGAGCAGCAAAGGGGAAGGGAAAAGAAAAGGAGGCTCTGAGCCTGGCCAGGCGGTGGCGCAGTGGATGGAGCGTCGGACTGGGACGCGGAGGACCCAGGTTCGGGACCCCAAAGTCGCCAGCTTGAGCGCGGGCTCGTCGGGTTTGAGCAAAAGCTCAGCAGCTTGAGCCCAAGGTCGCTGGCTTGAGCAAGGGGTCACTCATTCTGCTGTAGCGCCCCGGTCAAGGCACATATGAGAAAGCAATCAGTGAACAACTAAGGTGCCATAATGAAGAACTGATGCTTCTCATCTTTCTCCCTTCCTGTCTGTCTGTCCCAAAGGAGCTCTGAGCTCACACTGTGCCATGGCGACGGTGGGTGCTGTGCTGAAACCTCTCTTCTTCTGGGGACAGATTTATCTTGGGTTCACTCTCTGGCTGTTACCCTGATAAAGGTCAATGTCAGCCACGTGACCACGCAGCACTGTTACGACCCAGGACCGGTGCCCGGCATCCGTCCGGGAGGGGCGCAGAGGAGCCCACAGAGCTGGTGGAAGCTGCCAGGCTGGGCTTCCTCTGCCCGTGGCAACGGTCATCACGGGGCTCACTCCTCGTGGGGACTGTGGAAGCTAGGCCTGAGGAAATGTCGCGAGAGATCTGGGCTCCTATGTAGACGTGGACCTCTGAGGAGCCAGCGGGCCCCACACTGACCTATGTCCGTCTCAAGTCTTTGCTGTTAAAAGATCACTTCGGGAGAAGGGAAGATAACAATAATTAAAAACAGAAGAGTTCTTGCATTGCTGTTGGGACTATTCCATGACCCTGCCCTGCTGGCGTGTACAGTGTCCTGGCCGTAGGTGAGCAGGGGCCCAGTGTGCCCTACAGTGGTCGTGTCAGTTGGACTGTCTAGCCGAGCCGAAGAGCGCCCCAGGGTGCACGGTAGCCACCATCAGCCGGTCCCCTGGATGGGGTGCATGCTGCCGAGTTCACCAAGTCTCCACTGATCCTGGTTATCCCACCTGTGGCCCCAACGCCCCATCAGCGTGGTCCTGAATACGGGGAACCCTGTTCCAGATTCAGAGCAGGGGCGACTCATTCCCAGAGTAACCGGACAAAGGGCAGCACTGACCCTCTCAACAGGTCTAAGCTTTAGGGAAACGAAAACCATTCGCCCACAGGGGTCTCACTCAGTTCCCCTCTGATCACCTGCTCTTCTTCCTTCTTCCTTCTTTTTTCTTCTTCTTCCTCTTCCTCTTTCTCTTCCTCTTCCTCTTCCTCTCCCTCTCCCTCTCCTTCTCCTTCTCCTTCTCCTTCTCCTCTTCCTCCTCCTCCTCCTCCTCCTCCTCCTTCCTCCTCCTCCTCCTTCTCCTTCTTCTTCTTCTTCTTCCTTCTTCTTCCTCCTCCTCCTCCTCCTCCTCCTCCTTCTTCTTCTTCTTCTTCTCCTCCTCCTCCTCCTTCTTCCTTCTTCTTCTTCCTTCTTCTTCTTCTTCCTCTTCTTCCTCTTCCTCTTCCTCTTCCTCCTCCTCTTCCTCCTCCTCCTCCTTCTTCTTCTTCTTCTTCTTCCTTCTTCTTCCTCCTCCTCCTCCTCCTCCTCCTTCTTCTTCTTCTCCTCCTCCTCCTCCTTCTTCCTTCTTCTTCCTTCTTCTTCTTCCTTCTTCTTCTTCTTCCTCTTCTTCCTCTTCCTCTTCCTCTTCCTCCTCCTCTTCCTCCTCCTCCTCCTCCTTCTTCTTCTTCTTCTTCTTCTCCTCCTCCTCCTCCTCCTTCTTCCTTCTTCTTCTTCCTCCTTCTTCTTCTTCCTTCTTCTTTCTTCTTCTTCTTCTTCTTCTTCTTCTTCTTCTTCTTCTTCCTCCTCCTCCTCCTCCTCCTCCTCCTCCTTCTTCTTCCTTCTTCTTCTTCCTTCTTCTTCCTCTTCTTCCTCTTCCTCTTCCTCTTCCTCCTCCTCTTCCTCCTCCTCCTCCTCCTCCTCCTCCTCCTCCTTCTTCTTCTTCTGCGCAGAAGCAAACGCCTGCCCTCCCGGCCCAGTGGGTTTCTGAAGTTCTCTTTCCAGACCTGGCTTTTCATCCACAAGTAAAGTAAACTAACAAACTAGCCAACAAAGATCCTAACGGCGATTTATTTTGGACTAAATATAGAGAATTCTTTTTGTTTTTTGTTTTATAAAGTTAATTGGAAATATATATATTTAGCTGTCATATGCGAGAACAGTTCCCTTTGCAGATATGTAAAGAGATAATGCTTCCCGAATAATTGGGCTCTATCTCCCGGGAGCCAACATAGCAATTAGAACTGTTTCTCTCACGTAAAAACTTCGGATGCGTGTCTCCGTGTGTGTGCATGTGTGTGTGTGTGTTTTTTTAAACTGGTTACGGACTGTCACCCAGCCAGCAAAAGAGAGCCATTTAGCATGACATTTGTCATTCCGTATCCCAGGAACTTCGTTTGAGAGAACGATCCACCTGCGTTCGTGTGGACGACCGCCCTTCCGCCAGCCCCTGCCCGCGTCTCAGGTGCCAGATGTCTCTTCTCTGGCTGTCTCTCTGACGACCGGCACGGCGCCCGCACAAAAGGGATGGCTGTGGGCGTTGGGGTGGGGGGGGGGGAAGCTCACGGCTTCCGGCAGGGCGGCCCGTGGTTCATGGAGGGAGTCACAGAGTCGTTCCGGGAGGGATGTCACACTTCCCGGCCTCCACAGTGTCCCCTCGGGATGTGGTGCTGACATGTGCTGAAGGCAGACCTTCCAGCAGGCATCGTGAGCGGGAGCCAAGGGCGGGGGCCCGAGCACCAAAGAGGTAACAGCCCACCAGAGCCCCTCATGAATGACACACCCTGGGGCCAACATCCCGAATTCTCCTAAAAAAAAAAATATATATATATATACATACACACATATATATCTTAGAGAGAGGGAAGAAGAAAGAATGAGAGGAAGAGAAACAAAGATCTGTTTTTCCACTTTTTGATGCATTCGTTGGTTGACTCTTGTATGTGCCCTGACCAGGGATTGAACCTGCAACCTTGCCTTATCAGGACGACGCTCTAACCCACTGAGCTAGCTGGCTGGGGCCCAAATTCTTTCTAATTGTATATATTATTTTTTTCTTTCTTTTTTTGCAAGGCACAGGACTAAATGGCAAATATTTTCTACCCATCTGTCAACAGAAACACTTAACGCTTTGCTATTTCCGACACTCGGAGTCCACAAAGCAAACCGACTCTTCACTGCATGAACCCTGGGCGGCTTCCTTGCTTCCACTGGGGGGTGGGGGTGGGGTGGGAATGTTTGGCAGAAGCATTAGAAGAGTCCTTTTATGTTGTTGTAGCTCATTTTAACGATAGGTACTTGTGCCCAGCAAAGATGAGAGTGTTTTTAAAGCTGGGATTATGGAGGATAATTTAGTCTTCCCCAGTCCTGCCGTGTCTGTTGCGAGGCCATTCGTCCTCATTCTGAAAATTTCCGTAGAGCCAGCAGCCAGCTGCGGGATGGTGGGTTTTAGAGCCCTGGCATGCAAAGGGGAGCTCTCACGGGGGGGGGGGGGGCACGGCAGGGGAGCGCCCCCCAGGATGCAGTCTGATCCCGTGGGGTCTGGAAACAGACAGGACAGCATTTCATCCTGACCGTCTCAGCCCTCAAGCCCTGGATTGAACTCGGCCCGGGCTCCTAATTGCTCGCACGCTGTCTGAAACGCTGGGGCATCGCGAGATCACTCGTGTTAATTGCCTTTCTTTTTTTATTTTGCTGTTAAAAGATCACCGCCGTCTACACGGGTTCTCTGTCCGCCCGTGGGACGCCGACGTGACACGGCGTCTGCCACAGAATAAAACATGACAGAGCCCAGATCCCGGCCGATTTCCAGGCTCCAGGCCGCCGGCTTCCCAGCCTCTCTCCCTGCACGGTCCCCGGGTGAGGTTTAGTTACAACCGCCACCTCTCCCGGCCCCGAGGTGAGTATGAGAATGAAAATAGAAGCTCTGTCAACTCCAGTTGAGAAGTTTCCTCACCTGACAGTGAACTAGCCCTCTTAAGCATAATGCCCGCCCTGCAAGCAATTCTCTTAACTGGGCTCCTGTGCCTTCTGGGAACGGGGGAAGGAGGGGGGTGTTCCTGTGGGCATTTCTGTTTTCATCCCCTGCAGACGGTCAGGTCACCTGAGCGTGGCCCACGGAACACATATCCCCGCGCACCTGCCCCAGGAACACGGCCAGGACCCGCCCCGGGAGACTCAAAACCGCTCCGGGCAAGGAGCCAAGCGGATGAATGTCAATCTAGACATTCCTTGTGGTAACCAGCTCTCAAGATAGGGTAGCAAGGACAGCTCATTTAAGCGTGACTATCCAGAGTGATGTTCAAATGGAAAACAAGCAAGGAAATAGCTCTCTGGTTTGCAGGAGAATCGGGGCGCCCCCCACGGTCTAACTCCCCTAGACGCTGCGAACCTCTTATGGACCCAGAGGCTGGGACAAACATGCGGGTTTCGGAGAAGGAGGTCATTAAGAGTAGAGACCCTTCTACTAAAGTCTGAGCTGGAAGCCACCCTGCAGATTGCTAAATCCAACCACACACTGGCTGGTATTTTTTTTTTTTTGTAATGTTGTGTGTTTTTTTTTAATGGAAAATTTCAAACATATGCCAATTACAAGAGTTGAGCTAATGGTGTACTGAACCCTGTGGTATTTATCGGCAGTATTCAGCTACAATAATTATCAACACTGACTCGCTGGTACTCGTCTCTTACCTTCTATAGCTGTTGGGCATCATTTAGCAGGAAACAGAAAACATTCAATAAAACAGGGATAGAAAGAAAGTACCTTAACATAATAAAGGCCATCTATGACAAATCGTCAGCTAATATCATACTAAATGGTGAAAAAAAATGAAGGCTTTCCCCCCTAAACATCAGGAACAAGAGCTTTACCTCTAAAATCAGGAACAAGACAAAGCTGCCCACTCTCTCCACTCTTACTCAACACAGTGCTGGAAGTCTTAGCCAGAGAAAGAAATCAACGGCATCCATATTGAGGAAAGAAGAAGGAAAGGGATCGCTTTTGCAGATGACATGATCCTGCGTACAGAAAACTCCAAAGACTCCACCGAAAAACTGTGAGAAACAAGATCCCATCCAGTAAAACCATGGAATGCAAAATCAATCTATTTACAAAAGTCCACGCTTTCCTATGTGCCAGTGATGAAACATCAGAAAATAAACTCCAAAACACACTTCCTTTGGCCCTGGCCGTTTGGCTCAGTGGTAGAGCGTCGGCCTGGCATGCAGAAGTCCCAGGTTCAATTCCCAGCCAGGGCACACAGGAGAAGCGCCCATCTGCTTCTCCACCTCTCCCCCTTTCCTTTCTCTCTGTCTCTCTCTTCCCCTCCCGCAGCCAAGGCTCCATTGGAGCAAAGATGGCCCGGGCGCTGGGGATGGCTCCTTGGCCTCTGCCCCAGGCGCTAGAGTGGCTCTGGTCGCAACAGAGCGACGCCTCCGAGGGGCAGAGCATCGCCCCCTGGTGGGCAGAGCATTGCCCCTGGTGGGTGTGCCGGGTGGATCCCGGTCGGGCGCATGCGGGAGTCTGTCTGACTGTCTCTTCCTGTTTCCAGCTTCAGAAAAATATCAAAAAAAAAAAAACCCCAAAAAAACACACTTCCTTTTACAACCGCGACAACAACAAAAAATTAAAATGCCTAGAAAAAAACTTAACAAAGGATGTGAAGGACCTCTATACTGAAAACCATGAAGCATTATTGAAAGAATTTGGAAAAGACACACTGAAATAGAAAAATAGTCCATGTTTATGGATCGGAAGAATCAACATAGTTAAAATGGCCATATTACCCAAAGCAATCTACAAATTTAATGCAATACCTATTAAAATCCCAGTGTCATTTTTAAAAAAAGAATGGAGACAGAGGAGGGATCAAAGGGACCATAGAAAAAGAGGACAGAGGAAAAGGGGATGATAGGATGGGATAAACCTGAAGGGAAGGGGGGAGGGCGCTGTAGGGAGGGGGGCAAGGGAGATGTTGAGGGGAATAGGGGGGAGGGGGGATGCATTCGAGGTGACCCTAGAATCTATGTAAACACAATTAATTAAATAAAAAAAAATAGCAACAAGAAAAAAAACCATAGAATGAAAAATCACCAGGTTTATATGAAACCATAAAAGAAACTGAATAGCTATCACACTCCTGAGAATAAAGAATGAAGCTGGATGTATCACACTACCTGACTTCAAATTATTCTCCAGAGCCACGATAATCAAAACAGCATGATAATTTCTTTTATTATTATTATTATTATTATTATTATTATATTATTATTGAGAGGCAGAGAGGCAGGGAAGCAGAGAGACAGACTTCCGCATGCACTTCAACTGGGATCCACCCGGCAAGTCCCCTACTGGGCGATGCTCTGCCCCTCTGCGGCCAGTGCTCTGTTGCTTGGCAACCGAGCTACTTCAAAACCTGAGGTGGAGGCCATGCAGCCATCCTCAGTGCCTGGGGCCAACTTGCTAGAACCATTTGAGCTATGGCTGTGGGAGGGGTTGAGGAGGGTTGGGGGGAGAAGCAGATGGGCACTTCTCCTGTGCCCTGACTGGGAATCGAACCTGGGACATCCACATGCTGGGCCGATACTGTACCGCTGAGCCAACTGACCAGGGCCTGAAAATTTCTTTTTCTTTTTCTTTTTTTTGTGACAGAGACAGAGAGAGACAGAGAGAGGGACAGACAGATGGGAAGGGAGAGAGATGAGAAGCATCAATTCTTTGTTGCAGCTCCTTAGTTGTTTATTGATTGCTTTCTCAAATGTGCTTTGACCAGGGGGCTACAGCAGAACGAATGACCCCTTGCTCAAGCCAGTGACCTTGGGCTCAAGCTGGTGAGCCTGGTGAGCCTTGCTCAAACCAGAGGAGCCCATGCTGAAGCCGGCGACCTCGGGGTCTCGAACCTGGGTCCTCTGCATCCCAGTCCGACCCTCTACCCACTGTGCCACCACCTGGTCAGGCTTTATAAACTTTATTCTCCAGAGCCCTTGAAGAAAGAAAGTTGTTCCTTAACTTTTGTTTCCTTCCATGATAATTGATCTGTCCAGGTTTTCTGTATTTTCTTGGTTCAATTTTGTTTTTTTTATATATTTTCAGTAGACTGTTCATTTCACCCAGATGTTCAAATGATCATAGAGTTGTACGTAGTTTTCTCTTATGATTTTAAATCTTATATGCAAAATGATACACTCTTTTTAATTCTAATTTTGTGCATCTGTATGTCTCTTGTTTGTTCTTGATTAGATGTAGAGAGAGATGTGCTTTTATTTTTTTTTTCTTCTCATAACACTGTCGGGTGTCTCCTGTGCACTATTTCTGTTCCTAATTTACTAATTTAGACCATTACCTCCATTCCTCTTTATTTCCCATGGCTTCTGATGTCTTTTTTTTTTTTTAACGCCATGAGATGAACACTTAGTGAATCGAGTTTTATTTCCAGAACTTCTTGCCTAATAAATGGGAGGTTATTAATTTGCTCCAGAGTGTACTTTTCATAAATTACATAAGTGTAGACATATCTGTTCTCATTTCTTTCGTTTTTGAAAGAGCTACATCTATGGCTTTTATTTTTGTTTTGACTCAGTAGGTATTAGAAAACTGACTTGATATTGCAGGTGTTGATTTCTTGAAAAAATTTTATTTATTTATTTAGAGAGAGGAGAGAGAGAGAGAGAAGTGGAGGGAGGAGTAGGAAACATCAACTCATAGTAGTTGTTCCTTTTTTGTTCTTTTGTTTTTTTTTTTTGTTTTTTTTACAGAGACAGAGAGTCAGAGATAGGGACAGACAGACAGGAATGGAGAGAGATGAGAAGCGTCAATCATCAGCTTTTCGTTGTGACACCTTAGTTGTTCATTGATTGCTTTCTCACATGTGCCTTGACTGTGGACTTTCAGCAGACTGAGTAACCCCTTGTTCAAACCAGATGAGCCTGCGCTCCAGCTGGCGACCTCGGGGTCTCGAACCTGGGTCCTCCGCATCCCAGTCCAACGCTCTATCCACTGCACAACCACCTGGTCCTAGTTGTTTCTTGTAGGCGCCTTGACCTGGCAAACCTGAGGTCTTCAACTGGCAACCTCAGCATTCCAGGTCAACATATTATCATCTGCACTGGTACAGGTTAGGTAATTTTTTTTTAAATTGTGGTTTTTGTTGCTGTATAAACTAGATCTGTAATTTCTAGTTGAACTACATTATGACAGAAGATCATTTCAACTTGTTTAAGGTGTTGTTTTTTTTTCTTGGATTAACATATAACCAACTAAAATGAGCATAAATACATGTTATTGATAATTCATTATTCAAATTTTTGTATTCTTATTTCTATCTATTTAGCCTGTCCAGTTAAATAACAAGTGCACTTTAGTAGTTCTCCATGTATTTCCAAAATTTCAGCATTATAAATCCAACCTTATGTTTTTGGTGTTGAAAACAATATAACTGGCATGTCTGCATAGTGGTTTGTGCATTTTAATAATAAAAAAGTATCTCTTCCCAATTCCTTTTTGCATGCTAATAACACTAAGCCCTAAACTAATCATTTTACTCCCCTTCCTTTCCTTTTTAAAAAATCTCTCATTCAGCCTGACCTGTGGTGGCGCAGTGGATAAAGCGTCCACCTGGAAATGCTGAGGTTGCCGGTTCGAAACCCTGGGCTTGCCTGGTCAAGGCACATATGGGAGTTGATGCTTCCTGCTCCTCCCTCTTCTCTCTCTCTCTCTCTCTCTCTCTCTCTCTCTCTCTCTCTCTCTCCTCTGTAAAGTGAACAAATTTTTAAAAATCTCTCATTCATGGGGTAAGCCGAGTGATTTCTCAACACCACTACTCTGATGTTTTAGCTCCAACTTTTAGAGGAATATTTTTAGCCCAGTTTAAAATGAAAAGGCGCACTTCAAAAAATTAAAATTAAAATCTGCTTTGCTAGGAGGGTCGATATTTTATTTTTGAAAAAGCACTGTCGCCTTTCCGTTCGACCCCATAGGTTTCTAACTCAATACAAACCCCTGAGGTTGAACGAGGACGCTCTGTCTCTTTCTGTTTCCAGTCATCAGTCACACGCCTTCCATCGGTCATCCTTCTTCTGTATTTTAAAACGCAGGCTGTTTGGCTCCCCTGTCCTTTTGGCTGTTGGCTGAGAGATGAAAATCTCTTGGTTTCCCCGCCCCCAGCACCGCGGACGGATAGCCACCAGGTCTCTAGTCCCCCCCCACCTCCATTATGAAAACACAGGACCCCGTCAGAACTTCCGGCTCCCTCTCCAAGAGGAGAAAGTGCAGCGTGCTTTGACCATCATCAGAACCACGGGCTGCCACGGGGCTGTGAGCGTCCCAGTGGCCCCCACTCCCCACCCTGTTATCACTGCGTCTTCTCTTAGGGACCACGATGGAGAAAGGTCTTGATTTAACGCTGTTCCCTAGTAATCTTGGTTGTGCTCCTACCCAGGTCTTAGCTTCAGCCACCTGCACTGGGTGCATCTCTTTTTTTTTTTTTTTTTTTGTATTTTTCTGAAGCTGGAAACGGGGAGAGACAGTCAGACAGATTCCCGCATGCGCCCGACTGGGATCCACCCGGCACGCCCACCAGGGGCGACGCTCTGCCCACCAGGGGGCGATGCTCTGCCCCTCCGGGGCGTCGCTCTGCCGCGACCAGAGCCACTCTAGCGCCTGGGGCAGAGGCCAAGGAGCCATCCCCAGCGCCCGGGCCATCTTTGCTCCAATGGAGCCTTGGCTGCGGGAGGGGAAGAGAGAGACAAAGAGGAAGGAGGGGGGGTGGAGAAGCAAATGGGCGCTTCTCCTATGTGCCCTGGCCGGGAATCGAACCCGGGTCCCCCGCACGCCAGGCCGACGCTCTACCGCTGAGCCAACCGGCCAGGGCCGGGTGCATCTCTTGAGTCCCTCAGACTGACCACAGGGGTGGGGGTGGGGGTCCGAGAGTCCCCACGTCAGGACCTCACGTTTCAGGCAATGGGATGGCGATTTCCCTTTCCACCTGGCTGGCTGGCTGGTGTCTGGCTGTCACCCAGGCAGTAACTCTGAGAACCCGTGATTAAACTCCTCACGGCTTCCGTCACCACCTTCCCGTGACCCTCTATGACCGTTCCCTGAGGCCACCCCTGGCACGCCACGCTGGCCTCTCTCTCTCTTCAAAAAGCATCGGTTGGAACTGGCGATTGCCTACTGACTTTTTTTTTAATTTTTATTTTTGGTATTCTTCTGAAGAGAGAAGCGGGGAGGCAGAGAGACAGACAGACTCCCGCATGTGCCCGACCGGGATCCACCCGGCACGCCCACCAGGGGGCGATGCTCTGCCCATCTGGGGCGTCGCTCTGTTGCAACCAGAGACATTCTAGCGCCTGAGGCAGAGGCCATGGAGCCGTCCTCAGTGCCCGGGGCCAACTTTGCTCCAATGGAGCCTTGGCTGCAGGAGGGGAAGAGAGAGACAGAGAGGAAGGAGAGGGGGAGGGGTGGAAAGCGGATGGGCACTTCTCCTGTGTGCCCTGGCCGGGAATCGAACCCGGTTCTTCCACATGTTGGGCCAACACTCTACCACTGAGCCAACCAGCCAGGGTGCCTACTGATTTTTAAAACGAGATAAAGATGGTGTGTGTGTGTGTGTGTGTGTGTCTCTGTGTGTGTGTTTCTGTGTGTGTGTGTCTGTGTATGAGTGTGTGTGTGTGTGTCTGTGTATGAGTGTGTGTGTGTGTGTGTGTGTGTGTCTGTGTATGAGTGTGAGTGTGTGTGTCTGTGTATGAGTGTGTGTGTGTGTGTCTCTGTGTGTGTGTGTCTGTGTATGAGTGTGTGTGTGTGTGTGTGTGTGTGTCTGTGTGTGTGTCTCTGTGTGTGTGTGTCTGTGTATGAGTGTGTGTGTCTGTGTATGAGTGTGTCTGTGTGTGTGTCTGTGTATGAGTGTGTGTATGAGTGTGTGTGTGTGTGTGTTGCTGTCTAGTGAGCCACTTCCTTTGCTGTCCTCAGGAAAAACGTTTCTTGCAGTAGGGACACCGTTATCAGACTTTTTCATTTGGTGCCCAGACCGGATGCCTGTTGGACACAGGGATGCGGAGCTGTCGTCACTGGGAGCCTTTGGTGAGAGCCTTTCTGCCTCCCTGTTGTTGGCTTAGTTGTTGAGTCATGAGTGTCTGCTGGAGCGTTAACGTGGGTGTCCTCAGATGCTGATAACCTGACCCGAAAAGGGAGGGTTTTCGGAGGCGGGGCCATTGGGAGGAGATCCGGTCATGAGGGCTGAGTTTCGTGAATGGGCAGGTGCTCCCAGAAAAGAGGCCCCGCAGGGCCCCCTCACTGTTCCCAGCCTGTGCGGACTCAGCGCACAGGCACCTCTCATGAACCAGGACTGAGCCCTCCCCTGACCCTGCCGGCCCACTGGTCTCAGACGTCCAGCTGCCGGAACCTTGAGGACTGGACTTCTGTGGTTTTGAAGCCACCAGCCTGTGACACGTGGCGACAGGAGCCAGCGTAGCCTACACGGTCTCCCACCATGGCTTTTCAGTTTCACCGACGGCGCTCTAGCTATAAGTGGTTCTTCCAGTAGATTCTGACGGCTACCCTTTGGTTGCTAGCCTGGTTAGAATTCTGGATCTTACAGCAAGCTGGTAATGCTGACCCTGCCTGGGCCGCCAAGAACCCATTTAAATACTGCCTCCCCCCCCCCCCAACTCATCTACACCCCAGTGCTGCTGAAAAACCTTTAGCAAGTTCTCATTTTTGTTCAGAAAAAACATCTGAATCTTCAAGAATGCGTCAGACAGAGCCTCACCACTGCCTCCATCCCAGGCTTAGACGTGTCCTTTCTTTCTGCCGTTCTCCGAGTCCCGCCGCCGGCCTCTCCCTCACGGCCGGACAACCTCCCCCCTCCAGACCTGCGTCTTCTCGTTCTGTCTGAAGTACCACTCCTCCATCCTGCACACACACTCCCTTCCTCCTTCCAATCTGAGCCGCAGAGTGGCTTGTCCAGGAGAGCCGTCTGCTGTCTGCAGCGTGTCCTGATCTACACGACCGCATCCCTGAGCCTGGACGCCTCCCGCCCTTCAACCCGGAGCACCGACTCAGGGTGATTGCCGGCCCTACAGGTCCCACAAGGGGGGCTAGGCTGCTCCTGCTCATTCCTACATCTGCCACGACTCCAACAATCCCGACATCTGGGAGGGTCCTGTCAAACGTGGATGCTTTCACTTTTAAAGAGCAATCTGGTCTCTTCCACCTTGACGTCCTAATCTGCAAACCCCACCAGGACCCGGCCAGACTCTCATTCACCACCATTTCCACCGAAGCAAACTCCATCTGCAGACGGATGAGGGCTGCGGGCTCGCAGACTCGGTGACGGTGACCACGCGAAAGGCAGCAGGGCCCACAGAGGAGAAGGAGCAGGAATGCCTGGTGTGCAGGTGCCGATTTCGGAGCTGTGTCCGGTCGGCGGGGACACGCACGGGAGAACCGTAGCACACTCAAATCAGGTACGTCTCACTTTTTATCTTTTCAAAAAGCAAACCCGGATTTTGCATGAAATAAGAAGAACAGGGCTCTTCACACTCCCTCACCTGACGTACCTTGGCATTCCCACAGCGTTCCTGGTGTGAGGGCGTGCGGAGCGTCACCCGTCCCGCAGCCCTGCACAAAGTCGGGGTCCTGTGGGGGCTCCTGAAACGCGGGGCTATGGACCACAGCCACCTTCCCAGCTGTGTCTGCCGCCCGGGCGTATGAGTCCCCGCGGAGAGCTGTGATGACACACACAGCGCCTTCCCGGGGGCGAGTCCTGACACCGTGCACGGCGATGACGTGTTCACCCGTGACCCGCGGTCAGAGGAGGGAGGGGCTCTCTCGGCTGCGGGCAGAGCTGCCGGCGCCTGCGTGAAGTGTGGACGTTCTCCCAATCGGCCTCCGAAGTCAAGACTGGACACTGACTTTCCGTTCATAACGGAGGCAGAGCCGGTTCCCGTGGAAGCGGGTTCCTGGTGTATTTGGAATTCTCTACTCATCCTGTCTCGAGGGTCAACACCGCTAGCGAAGAGAGCTGACTCAGGTAAGCACGATGGGTTAAGGAAGCGTTTCACTCGCCTTGTTGGTCATGGATGGATGAATTTACAGCCACTAAATTAAACTACTTCCTCTTAACTCAGAGTTCCGATACTGCACGGCATCAGAAGCTATCTTCCCACCTTTAGACAAAGTTTCCACGATCTTGCTCCTTTGCTTGCGGAAAGGAGCTTCGCTTGCCCAAACGCACAGTGTTCCAAGGCCTCGGATTTGGCCAAACACCGTTATTTCCTTCCAGAGTGTCTGGAACATCAAGCTAAATGAATGAAAAACCCACCAGAGGAAACGGCCCGCTTCTCATGAACGCCATCACAGTCACAGGACCAAGACCCCCGACCATGGTCAACGCCCCACCTGAGGAGCCTTCTGTTCCTGATTCTCCCACCCAGTGTCCATTTCCAAACTTCCAGGGACCTGGGCAGCACCTCCTCTCCCCTGCAGCGCACCCTAACCCTGCCTCACGCACGAGACGCCCTGACACCCCGGCCGGCCGGACGAAACGGCAGGCTCGCTGCTGAGAACGGATCCGGGGAGCTGCTCGCTTCCTGCCCGCCTGGGAAAATGGGGCGCGCAGGGTGCGCCTCCCACGGGCACGAGATCAGAAGGGTCCCGTGCACCCTGCGGGGCCCGCCCACCGGGTTATCTATGAAATGCTCGGCCCGGTTCGTGCTGTCGAAAGGCCGGCGGTGGTCATGCGTCGTGTGTCGTGCTCTGGCCGGTACATCCCCGGCAGCACTCCCCTGGATTGTCCAGACGTCTTCACGGCTCTGGACTCTTCACTCCCCGGCCAGCAGTACCTGTGCTCCGACGCGGGGCCATCCTCTGGGCCGCTGTCCGGGGCGGGACAGCCCCACCGGGGAGAGCTCGCCCAAGGTGGACGTTGCAGAATGATCACGGTTGGCAGACCACTCGGCTTGGTGGATCGAATCCCACTTTGCAAATGCCTTCTCCTCCTTTGGACACTCATGGGTCGGGCCCTTCTTCTTCTGACTGATCAACGGGCGAACGGCTCTAAGGCTCAAACCTGCAGGTAAATCTCTTCCATTTCCTCCCCACCGCCCATGTTTAAAAAGAAAATGCATCCCCAAGCTCTTGAATTTAAATCTATCCACGGATTCTCTTCTATAGAGCCTGTCACTACATCAAGTACAGAGTTGACCGTCAGGAGACAAGCTGGGTGACGAGGGCCATCGTTAATTAACTAAAATCCTGAGTTTTTTTTCCGGAAGAAAAGAGATGAGAATGGTGGTACAAAAGCAAAGGAGGAAACGGAGAAATAGGAAAAAAAAATTTCTTGAAATTTTGTTCTGCCTTTTTTCTTTTTCTTTTTTTAATTAAATGACCTTCTTTAGGCCACGTGGACACAAAGAAATGTGACTCACCAGTCTTATTAAGAACCTGAGTGTTTGTCAGCCAAGGCCTGGGATGTGCTAGAACCACAAAACCAGCTTCAGCGTCCGTCTCACTAGATCTGAAGAGGACAATTTAGGTAGAGAAGATAGAGCCAGCCCCCCTGGGGACCCCTTCCTAGAAACCAGGCGCACCCTCTTCCCCATGGGTTAATGGAAGGAGTGAGGGGCTCAGGTATAGAAAACTTAGAATGATTTTTACCACCAGATAGTATCTGCTACTGATACAAACTTAGCACCCCGTGTACGTGTGTGGCCGCTGGCACCAAGGCATTCAGAAGTAGGGTTACGAAACCATCAAGTCGTTCTACAAAGAGCAGACGGGAAAATGCACAGGCCAGATGCCCTGTGGTCAGCAGCCTCAGAAAATATGTTTAACCGATTCTGGAGACAACTGACATCAGAAACCTTCCCCTCTGTTCTTCTGGTCAGAACCACCGGGGCGAAGCCAGGGGTCCTCCCAGGCCTGCGGCCTCCTGCCTCCCTTGGCTGGCTCTTTCTCTGAGCTAACTGACCTCGTGGCGGAGAGAACGGGAGCCCCTCTGTGGTGTGGGAAGGAGCAATGACCCCAGTGTCCTCTCCTCCCGACAGGAAATACTGTGCTGTCCCACTCGGGTCGGGCAGTTTAGTATCATACGTAGTCCCTGACTGGTGTGGACCTTTGCTCTGTTCCATGGCTGCAAAAAGGAAGCTTCCAGAATGAAAACCATCCTCTTCTAAATGGGTTCACCATTCAGTGCTGATGAACGTGCTCACCTCCTCTGATTGGCAATGTGGGGAGAGAAAAAAGGGAGACACTGGCTCACTGTATTTTAGATAAAAGAGTCCCATGTTTGTATCTTTCCAAGGATCAGGGCAGAACCAAGGAGCACCGAGAGAGACTGTCTCATGGATATTTGATACCAGGAAAGGACAGATACCTGGTGGTCTCCGGCACTGACTGACCCATCGCCGCCAGTCTTTCCTCGCTGGACTGCAACAGACACCTGTTTGAGTGACTATACAAAGCTTCTGGACTTAGAAGGTGGAACTCGGAATTCACTTTCCATAAAAACACTATCACAAAACATGGCTCACCCAAGTTTGACTGATCCTAATACTCTTGAACAATGGTACAGACCCAGTGTTTCGATGATACCCTGAAGTGGCATTTTAAACTTTATCTTTTAGGGTTCCAAGTCCAGCTGACAAGAGCCCCTTTTTTTTCACCTCAGTGACACACCCCCTTCTGATTCACTGGTAAACCTCCGAGGGCGGTCTTCACCTACAGCACATCTGTGGTTTTTAACAACTGTTTGCAGGAGGTCAGGCATGTCATAGGTCGGTCACTCCTCAGGGTACAGGTAGTGAGGGGACTTAGTGGTGACCTAATAAAGATTCAGTGTCCCAGGACCATTACTCATCATTTGCAATACAAGTGTTTGTAAAACGGGGTCTCCCCCCACTTCACACATACAAACACACACACACACACACACACGCACAAATTAGGATGACCAAGGTGAAATACTGGGCCTCCCTTACTTCCCACACGCGGGGTCAGCCAGGTCCTCCCTGTCACCAGAAAAGGAGACTGTATAATTCAACACTTGAGCGTGGTTATTCTTCTTAGAGCTTCTCATGACTGTTAAGTGATGGTTAATTTCATAATGATTTAAAAACATCAAGTTTTGCCTCTGTAAGAAAGCCAGAAAGCATAAGCTGAAGTGTACATTCTTTAGGCTATCGAAAAAAAAATCACAGCACTTTAAAACAATATCTTGGTCTACTCCACGCCCTCTGAGGTCTACCCCGTGCTCTGCTTCTTCCCAGGGGACGGGACGGGGCCGGCACCCACAGGAGAACCCTGGGCGCACACGTCGAAGACTCAACGTAAAGCGTCACACAAGATCTGGCCATCCATCAAGAAGGCGGCCGGGAGAGGCCCCTCCTGTCATTTTATTTTATTTTTTATTTTTTTGCATTTTTCCGAAGCTAGAAACAGGGAGGCAGTCAGACAGACTCCCTCATGCACCCGACCAGGATGCACCCAGCATGCCCACCAGGGGGTGATGCTCTGCCCATCTGGGGCGTCACTCTGTTGCAACCAGAGCCATTCTAGTGTCTGAGGCAGAGGCCACAGAGCCATCCTCAGTGCCCGGACCAACTTTGCTCTAATGGAGCCTCGGCTGCGGGGGGGAAGAGAGAGACAGAGAGGAAGGAGAGGGGGAGGGGTGGAGAAGCAGACGGGTGCTTCTCCTGTGTGCCCTGGCTGGGAATTGAACCCGGGACTTCCGCACGTCAGGCCGACGCTCTACCACTGGGCCAACCTCCCTGTCATTTTAAATGTCACCAGTACGGCTGCGTCAGCACTTGAAGCACGTCGCCACGCCAGGGCACTGCTGGCTTGTGTTAACAGCTATGCTGCAAATTCCACAGATTCTCTCGGGAGACATTTCTGCAAAAAACATTCGGCAACTAAAACGTCGTTACGAAGTAGAAATCCAGACATACCTCTCCCAAAAAGAAGCCGCTTTCTGATTTCACTTGAACTTCCAGTGTTAAGTAAATTAAAAAACTGAAACCAAGCGTAACGAATAAGATGTTGGGACCCTGTAAGAGGTGGTCCAAATTCCTGCCACCTGGACGTCTTCTTACTCACGCGGCACCTCTGAGAAGGGTCCGGTCAGTGATAAGTTCCACCTGGCTGGCCTACACCGTGGAGGGTCAGAGTTACACTGGGACCCAGATATGGGGAAGGGGAGGGGCCTCAGGTCGCACTGACAGAGAGGAGAGGGGATAGTCAGAGGAGGAAGGGACAGCTTCCTGAGGAAGGTGGCCCGTCCTCCAAATCAGGGAGGACAAGCCTGGAACCCCGCCTGCGTGATGTCCGTACCCGAGGAGTTCTGGTGGGGTGGGTGGTCCTGTCACCGCCTGTGCTAGCTGTCGGGGTGGGTGGCCCTGTCACTGCCTGTTCTAGCTGTCCGGGTGGGTGGTCCTGTCGCTTCCTGTTCTAGCTGTCGGGGTGGGTGGTCCTGTCGCTGCCTGTTTTAGCTGTCGGGGTGGGTGGTCCTGTCGCTGCCTGTGGGAGCTGTAGGGGTGGGTGGCCCTGTCGCTGCCTGTTCTAGCTGTCGGGGTGGGTGGCCCTGTCACTGCCTGTGGTAGCTGTCGGGGTGGGTGGCCCTGTCACTGCCTGTGGTAGCTGTCGGGGTGGGTGGCCCTGTCACTGCCTGTTCTAGCTGTAGGGGTGGGTGGCCCTGTCACTGCCTGTGGTAGCTGTCGGGGTGGTTGGCCCTGTCACTGCCTGTGGTAGCTGTCGGGGTGGGTGGCCCTGTCACTGCCTGTTCTAGCTGTCGGGGTGCGTGGCCCTGTCACTGCCTGTTCTAGCTGTCGGGGTGGGTGGCCCTGTCACTGCCTGTGCTAGCTGTCGGGGTGGGTGGCCCTGTCACTGCCTGTTCTAGCTGTCGGGGTGGGTGGCCCTGTCACTGCCTGTGCTAGCTGTCGGGGTGGGTGGCCCTGTCACTGCCTGTTCTAGCTGTCGGGGTGGGTGGCCCTGTCACTGCCTGTTCTAGCTGTCGGGGTGGGTGGCCCTGTCGCCGCCTGTGCTAGCTGTCGGGGTGGGTGGCCCTGTCGCCGCCTCTGCTAGCTGTCGGGGTGGGTGGCCCTGTCACCGCCTGTGCTAGCTGTCGGGGTGGGTGGCCCTGTCACCGCCTGTGCTAGCTGTCCGGGTGGGTGGCCCTGTCACTGCCTGTTCTAGCTGTCGGGGTGGGTGGCCCTGTCGCTGCCTGTGCTAGCTGTCGGGATGGGTGGCCCTGTAGCTGCCTGTGCTAGCTGTCGGGGTGGGTGGTCCTGTCACTGCCTGTTCTAGCTGTCGGGGTGGGTGGCCCTGTCACTGCCTGTGCTAGCTGTCGGGGTGGGTGGCCCTGTCACTGCCTGTGGTAGCTGTCGGGGTGGGTGGCCCTGTCACTGCCTGTGGTAGCTGTCGGGGTGGGTGGCCCTGTCACTGCCTGTTCTAGCTGTCGGGGTGGGTGGCCCTGTCACTGCCTGTTCTAGCTGTCGGGGTGGGTGGCCCTGTCACTGCCTGTTCTAGCTGTCGGGGTGGGTGGCCCTGTCACTGCCTGTGCTAGCTGTTGGGGTGGGTGGCCCTGTCACTGCCTGTGCTAGCTGTCGGGGTGGGTGGTCCTGTCACTGCCTGTTCTAGCTGTAGGGGTGGGTGGCCCTGTCACTGCCTGTGCTAGCTGTCGGGGTGGGTGGCCCTGTCACTGCCTGTTCTAGCTGTAGGGGTGGGTGGCCCTGTCGCTGCCTGTGGGTGGCCCTGTCACTGCCTGTTCTAGCTGTCGGGGTGGGTGGCCCTGTCACTGCCTGTGCTAGCTGTCGGGGTGGGTGGCCCTGTCACTGCCTGTTCTAGCTGTCGGGGTGGGTGGCCCTGTCACTGCCTGTTCTAGCTGTCGGGGTGGGTGGTCCTGTCACTGCCTGTTCTAGCTGTCGGGGTGGGTGGCCCTGTCACTGCCTGTTCTAGCTGTCGGGGTGGGTGGCCCTGTCACTGCCTGTGCTAGCTGTTGGGGTGGGTGGCCCTGTCACTGCCTGTGCTAGCTGTCAGGGTGGGTGGTCCTGTCACTGCCTGTTCTAGCTGTAGGGGTGGGTGGCCCTGTCACTGCCTGTGCTAGCTGTCGGGGTGGGTGGCCCTGTCACTGCCTGTGCTAGCTGTCGGGGTGGGTGGTCCTGTCACTGCCTGTGGTAGCTGTCGGGGTGGGTGGCCCTGTCACTGCCTGTGGTAGCTGTCGGGGTGGGTGGCCCTGTCACTGCCTGTTCTAGCTGTCAGGGTGGGTGGCCCTGTCACTGCCTGTTCTAGCTGTCGGGGTGGGTGGCCCTGTCACTGCCTGTTCTAGCTGTCGGGGTGGGTGGTCCTGTCACTGCCTGTTCTAGCTGTCAGGGTGGGTGGCCCTGTCACTGCCTGTGCTAGCTGTCGGGGTGGGTGGCCCTGTCGCTGCCTGTTCTAGCTGTCAGGGTGGGTGGCCCTGTCACTGCCTGTGCTAGCTGTCGGGGTGGGTGGCCCTGTCGCTGCCTGTTCTAGCTGTCGGGGTGGGTGGCCCTGTCGCTGCCTGTGCTAGCTGTTAGGGTGGGTGGCCCTGTCGCTGCCTGTTCTAGCTGTCGGGGTGGGTGGCCCTGTCACTGCCTGTTCTAGCTGTCGGGGTGGGTGGCCCTGTCACTGCCTGTTCTAGCTGTCGGGGTGGGTGGCCCTGTCACTGCCTGTGGTAGCTGTCGGGGTGGGTGGCCCTGTCACTGCCTGTGGTAGCTGTCGGGGTGGGTGGCCCTGTCACTGCCTGTTCTAGCTGTCGGGGTGGGTGGCCCTGTCACTGCCTGTGGTAGCTGTCGGGGTGGTTGGCCCTGTCACTGCCTGTGGTAGCTGTCGGGGTGGGTGGCCCTGTCACTGCCTGTTCTAGCTGTCGGGGTGGGTGGCCCTGTCACTGCCTGTTCTAGCTGTCGGGGTGGGTGGCCCTGTCACTGCCTGTGCTAGCTGTCGGGGTGGGTGGCCCTGTCACTGCCTGTTCTAGCTGTCGGGGTGGGTGGCCCTGTCACTGCCTGTTCTAGCTGTCGGGGTGGGTGGTCCTGTCACTGCCTGTTCTAGCTGTCGGGGTGGGTGGCCCTGTCACTGCCTGTTCTAGCTGTCGGGGTGGGTGGCCCTGTCACTGCCTGTGCTAGCTGTCGGGGTGGGTGGCCCTGTCACTGCCTGTGCTAGCTGTCGGGGTGGGTGGTCCTGTCACTGCCTGTTCTAGCTGTAGGGGTGGGTGGCCCTGTCACTGCCTGTGCTAGCTGTCGGGGTGGGTGGCCCTGTCACTGCCTGTTCTAGCTGTAGGGGTGGGTGGCCATGTCGCTGCCTGTGGGTGGCCCTGTCACTGCCTGTTCTAGCTGTCGGGGTGGGTGGCCCTGTCACTGCCTGTGCTAGCTGTCGGGGTGGGTGGCCCTGTCACTGCCTGTGCTAGCTGTCGGGGTGGGTGGTCCTGTCACTGCCTGTGGTAGCTGTCGGGGTGGGTGGCCCTGTCGCTGCCTGTTCTAGCTGTAGGGGTGGGTGGCCCTGTCGCTGCCTGTGGGTGGCCCTGTCACTGCCTGTTCTAGCTGTCGGGGTGGGTGGCCCTGTCACTGCCTGTGCTAGCTGTCGGGGTGGGTGGCCCTGTCACTGCCTGTGCTAGCTGTCGGGGTGGGTGGTCCTGTCACTGCCTGTGGTAGCTGTCGGGGTGGGTGGCCCTGTCACTGCCTGTGGTAGCTGTCGGGGTGGGTGGCCCTGTCACTGCCTGTTCTAGCTGTCAGGGTGGGTGGCCCTGTCACTGCCTGTTCTAGCTGTCGGGGTGGGTGGCCCTGTCACTGCCTGTTCTAGCTGTCGGGGTGGGTGGCCCTGTCACTGCCTGTTCTAGCTGTCAGGGTGGGTGGCCCTGTCACTGCCTGTGCTAGCTGTCGGGGTGGGTGGCCCTGTCGCTGCCTGTTCTAGCTGTCAGGGTGGGTGGCCCTGTCGCTGCCTGTGCTAGCTGTTAGGGTGGGTGGCCCTGTCACTGCCTGTTCTAGTTGTCGGGGTGGGTGGCCCTGTCACTGCCTGTTCTAGCTGTCAGGGTGGGTGGCCCTGTCACTGCCTGTGCTAGCTGTCGGGGTGGGTGGCCCTGTCACTGCCTGTTCTAGCTGTCGGGGTGGGTGGCCCTGTCACTGCCTGTTCTAGCTGTCGGGGTGGGTGGCCCTGTCACTGCCTGTTCTAGCTGTCGGGGTGGGTGGTCCTGTCACTGCCTGTTCTAGCTGTCGGGGTGGGTGGCCCTGTCACTGCCTGTGGTAGCTGTCGGGGTGGGTGGCCCTGTCACTGCCTGTGGTAGCTGTCGGGGTGGGTGGCCCTGTCACTGCCTGTGGTAGCTGTCGGGGTGGGTGGCCCTGTCACTGCCTGTTCTAGCTGTCGGGGTGGGTGGCCCTGTCACTGCCTGTTCTAGCTGTCGGGGTGGGTGGCCCTGTCACTGCCTGTTCTAGCTGTCGGGGTGGGTGGCCCTGTCACTGCCTGTTTTAGCTGTCGGGGTGGGTGGTCCTGTCGCTGCCTGTTTTAGCTGTCGGGGTGGGTGGCCCTGTCACTGCCTGTTCTAGCTGTAGGGGTGGGTGGCCCTGTCACTGCCTGTTCTAGCTGTCGGGGTGGGTGGCCCTGTCACTGCCTGTGGTAGCTGTCGGGGTGGGTGGCCCTGTCACTGCCTGTGGTAGCTGTCGGGGTGGGTGGCCCTGTCACTGCCTGTTCTAGCTGTAGGGGTGGGTGGCCCTGTCACTGCCTGTGGTAGCTGTCGGGGTGGGTGGCCCTGTCACTGCCTGTTCTAGCTGTCGGGGTGGGTGGCCCTGTCACTGCCTGTTCTAGCTGTCGGGGTGGGTGGTCCTGTCGCTGCCTGTTTTAGCTGTCGGGGCGGGTGGTCCTGTCGCTGCCTGTTTTAGCTGTCGGGGCGGGTGGCCCTGTCACTGCCTGTTCTAGCTGTCGGGGTGGGTGGCCCTGTCACTGCCTGTTCTAGCTGTCGGGGTGGGTGGCCCTGTCGCTGCCTCTTCTAGCTGTCTGGGTGGGTGGCCCTGTCACTGCCTGTTCTAGCTGTCTGGGTGGGTGGCCCTGTCACTGCCTGTTCTAGCTGTCGGGGCGGGTGGCCCTGTCACTGCCTGTGCTAGCTGTCGGGGCGGGTGGCCCTGTCACTGCCTGTTCTAGCTGTCGGGGCGGGTGGCCCTGTCACTGCCTGTGCTAGCTGTCAGGGCGGGTGGCCCTGTCACTGCCTGTGCTAGCTGTCGGGGTGGGTGGCCCTGTCACTGCCTGTTCTAGCTGTCGGGGTGGGTGGTCCTGTCACTGCCTGTTCTAGCTGTCGGGGTGGGTGGCCCTGTCACTGCCTGTGCTAGCTGTCGGGGTGGGTGGCCCTGTCACTGCCTGTGCTAGCTGTCGGGGTGGGTGGCCCTGTCACTGCCTGTGCTAGCTGTCGGGGTGGGTGGCCCTGTCACTGCCTGTTCTAGCTGTCGGGGTGGGTGGCCCTGTCACTGCCTGTTCTAGCTGTCGGGGTGGGTGGCCCTGTCACTGCCTGTGGTAGCTGTCGGGGTGGGTGGTCCTGTCGCTGCCTGTTCTAGCTGTCGGGGTGGGTGGTCCTGTCACTGCCTGTTCTAGCTGTCGGGGTGGGTGGTCCTGTCACTGCCTGTGCTAGCTGTCGGGCGGGTGGTCCTGTCACTGCCTGTTCTAGCTGTCGCAATACTCGGAATCCCCAGGGTGGCGCATTGCGGTCTGAGGCTTGCCGCTGGGTTAGCGTGGGACCTGGGTGCACCTTTGTGGCGACACAGGGGCCGGTTTGTCTGCACTACAACGAAACGGTCAGTGTCTGGTAAGTACGGGAGGAGCCACTTTGGGGCAAAGGGGAAGGAATGAAGCATGGAGCAGGGAGATGCGGCCCAGACGGCGGCTTGACCGGAATGTGGATGTCCCGAGACTCTTCCGGACACGGAGATGCTCACTTTGGTGCAGGCAGGACGCACCCCAGCCCAGCGGCCTGTCGGTATCATTTAGACAAACGGAGCAGCTCTGACTGAGCCTGACTCTGACGGGGACCCCTTGACGTCGGGAGCTCAGGGGGCCCGGGAGGGCAGAGGCCGGATGGGGCTTGAGGACGTGACCCGATGGGCCCAAGACCCCGTAGTCAGTTCACGGGGGAGCAGGGACCGAAACCCGGGGGTCCTGCTGTCAGGCTTTCCCTGCTGTCCGGTGGTGAACACACAGGGGTCCAGCCGAAACAGCCACACTGGTGGAGGGCATCGCCCATGCTCTCACGAGTATGATACATGCTCATGGGCGTGTCCAGGTCACATTAAGTTTCTGGGACCCTGGGGGCGGTGGCCGACGGGCAGGTTCTGCTGGGACAGGACCCGCTTGACTTTGTAATGCAGAGACACAAGGTTTCCACCCTGGCTGCACAGGAGGACCGCCTTACACCAGACTACCCCTCTCTAGAAATTCGCATTCCACTGATCTGCGAGGTTTTCTCCTGGACGGAGAAGAGGAGCACGTCCCAGTGGGAGGTGCTGTCGGCCGCGCCATTGATCGCAGTGTGACCTCCCGCAGTGCCCTTGCTTTGATTTCCTTATCTATAAAACACATGTCCTCGTTTCCTGCAGGGTTACCCCCAGGGTCGGAAGAGCACGCGATGCAAATGCAAGCCTCCTGAGTACCATGGAGACTTCTGCAGACGCCCCGCCCTCGGCCCCCGTCTCCGCCCCCCCCCGCCCCTGCCTCCGCCCCCTGCCTCCGCCCCCTCCCCGCCCCTGCCTCCGCCCCCTGCCTCCGCCCCCTCCCCGCCCCTGCCTCCGCCCCCCGGCCCCTGCCTCCGCCCCCCCGGCCCCTGACTCCGCCCCCGGCCCCTGCCTCCGCCCCCCCCCCCCCGCCCCTGTCTCTGCCCCCGGCCCCTGTCTCCGCCCCCGGCCCCTGACTCCGCCCCCCTGCCCCTGACTTCGCCCTCCGGCCCCTGTCTCCGCCCCCCGGCCCCTGACTCCGCCCTCCGGCCCCTGCCTCTGCGGACAGTTACACAGGGTCCCTATAAGCCCCGTAGCGACGACGTGACCTCAGACTCAGCACCACGGGGCTTCCTCTCTGCACCCGGGGAAGTCAACGTGGTGGGAGAGCTGGCCAGACGTATATCTACCTCTGAGTGGGAGAGACGGCCAGTGGCCAGTCTTGTCCGAGTCCTCAGCCCTCTTATCAACGACCACAGACAGGGGACGAGGAGATCAAAGGTGGAGCCAGGGGGATTCTGCTTTGATTTCTTTTACCTCTGGATCTGACACAAGACTCCGCCTGGGTGGCGTGGACGTCCAAGTGCCCCCCCCCTTGAGGGCTGGGCCTGGGAGGGTGCTGTGGGGCCAGTGTGGGCGGTGGGTCTACTCACAGGTGTTCTGGGGACCCTGCCCCAGTTTTATGGCATCAGAACACCCTTGGGGACAGGGCAGGCACCTATGTCTGTAACGTGACATCCTGGTCCTGCTCCCCACTGGCCAGAGGTGGGCTGTATCTGTGTGCCCATGTGTGCATGCCTGTGTGTGCCCGTGTGTGCCCGTGTGTGCCTGTGTGTGCCCGTGTGCATGCCTGTGTGTGCATGCCCGTGTGTGCATGCCCGTGTGTGCCTGTGTGTGCATGCCTGTGTGTGCCCATGTGCATGCCTGTGTGTGTGCCCGTGTGTGCATGTGTGTGTGCCTGTGTGTGCCCGTGTGCATGCCTGTGTGTGCATGCCCCTGTGTGTGCCCGTGTGTGCATGCCCGTGTGTGCATGCCCCTGTGTGTGTGCCCGTGTGTGCCTGTGTGTGTGCCTGTGTGTGCATGCCCGTGTGTGCATGCCCGTGTGCATGCCTGTGTGTGCATGTGTGTGTGCATGCCTGTGTGTGCATGCCCGTGTGTGCCTGTGTGTGCATGCCCCTGTGTGTGCATGCCCGTGTGTGCATGCCCATGTGTGCCCGTGTGTGCATGCCCGTGTGTGCATGCCTGTGTGTGCATGTCTGCCCGCGTGTGCCCATGTGTGCCCGTGTGTGCATGTGTGTGTGTTACAGTAGAGCTCAGGGCTGCTACAATGGAAACTGCGGTACCACAAGCTGGATCTAGAACATTAGCGTGTCCAGTGACTCCGGGGGCCTCTGCCAGCGTCAAGGTGACAGTGGCCTGGGGAAGGGACGAGAGCATTCTTGGGCGGGTGTGGAGGGACTGGGGGAGGGGTGGGGGTGAGGGAACCTCACGGGAACGGCCGCTCTGCTGCCCCTCACAGGGGCTCTCTGAGATGCGGTCTGAGACCCTTCAGGACCCGCCCTGCCGCTGGCTTGCTCACGAGGCCCCCGCCTGGCCGGCCGCCTGGCCCACGGTGGGACCAGCACATGGCTTCTATCGGAGCCTGGAATGAGGACTGGTACTTCCTCCCTCCCGCCCTCAGGAGTGTCAGACGGTCGACCCGGTTCAGAGAGGGGCAGGCAGGGACGGCCCCTGTGGGCAGAGGTCTGGGGGAGGTCTCCTGTGGTTCTCTGCAGAAAGGGGAGGACGCAGGCCCCCTCCTGGGTGGCTGCCTGGCAACACAGCAGGGGTTTGACCTCTCCCAGAGCAGTGATTATACCAGACAGCTGGGGTGCTTTTCCTTAACACACCTCCAAGGTCAGGGTAGAGTCACTGCCCGAGTTACTGCCTCGCCAGCTGCGAGAGCTCATGCTGTGAGGGTACCCCCCCCCACCCCCCCGGAGAAACCAGCCACGTCTTCAAGTCTTCACTTTGATCAGATTTCATAACAAGAAGGGACGTGTTCGTCTGGGTGAACTTTTCTTCAACGGGAACATCCATCCAGCTACCTGGGTTTCCTCCCAGAAGGGGCGGGGCTTCCACAAGGCAAACACACTCAACAAGGACGTTTAGTTTTTTGGTTTTTGGTTTTGTTTTTTACTGAGTTGTGGTCAGGTAAAGACAGAACGGAAAGGGGCTGGAGAGGCTTCCCTCAGTCTAGAGCCTTCAGAGCGAGATCGCGTGCGGCACAGGGAACTCGAAGACGTGTGCCCAGCGTCCAAAGGGGGGGCGGAAGGAGAGCCAGGGTGGAACTCACGTCCTGGGCGCCTCGTGTCATGTGTCTGACCCTGACCTGCGGGGCCGACGGAGCCCGAAGGAATAGAGCCCTTTCTCCGGACACGGACGCCTGCCGTCCAGTCTGGATTCCCGGAGGTCCTCCTCGCAAAGCAGAACCCCGCAGGACGCCACGGGCCCGACCCAGAACCCCGCAGGACTCCACGGGCCCGACCCAGAACCCCGCAGGACTCCACGGGCCCGACCCAGAACCCCTCAGGACTCCACGGGCCCGACTCAGAACCCCTCAGGACTCCACGGGCCCGACGCAGAACCCCGCAGGACTCCACAGGCCCGACGCAGAACCCCGCAGGACTCCACGGGCCCGACTCAGAACCCCTCAGGACTCCACGGGCCCGACGCAGAACCCCGCAGGACTCCACGGGCCCGACCCAGAACCCCTCAGGACTCCACGGGCCCGACTCAGAACCCCTCAGGACTCCACGGGCCCGACGCAGAACCCCGCAGGACTCCACGGGCCCGACTCAGAACCCCGCAGGACTCCACGGGCCCGACTCAGAACCCCGCAGGACTCCACGGGCCTGACACAGAACCCCTCAGGACTCCACGGGCCCGACCCAGAACCCCTCAGGACTCCACGGGCCTGACACAGAACCCCTCAGGACTCCACGGGCCCGACTCAGAACCCCTCAGGACTCCACGGGCCCGACCCAGAACCCCGCAGGACTCCACGGGCCCGACTCAGAACCCCTCAGGACTCCACGGGCCCGACGCAGAACCCCGCAGGACTCCACGGGCCCGACTCAGAACCCCGCAGGACTCCACGGCCCGCCCTAGCACTGGAGGGGCGCCCGCCTCGCCCGCCTGCTTTTACTGTCATGGTGCCTTCACTTAGTGTGCCCATTGTCACCTCCTCCTGGGGACCTGTGAGCGGGGCCATCAGGATGAGACAGTGACGCTGGGTTGCAAAACAAAAAGGAAAGAGTGTGTCCAGATGCTCAGCCGAAACTATCTTTTCCCTTTTCTTTATATGATGCGTTCGGCACACAGAAAGTGAAGGCCGCAGCAAGGGTAGCAGATGTCACCTTGAACCCGAGCCAGCCTTTCCGAGAGGGGAGTTCTGCCATCTGTCCCCACAAGCTGTCCTGGAACCCGCCGGGCATCACGGCCTGTGCCCCCACGTCCCCGAGCCCTTCGCGCCCTCAGATGTAGAAGACGCGGTCCATGTGGACAACGGACACCACCTGGTCACAGGAAACGACGCCATGCTGCCCTTGGCGGCCACACGGATGGACCTTGAGACTATTATGCTAAGTGACGTCAGTCATTCAGAAAGAGCTGAGAGCTACATGGTTTCACTCACGGGGGATAGAGAATTGAGACTCCCAGACACGGACAGCAGGAGGGCGGGTACCAGCGGGAGGGGGCCAGATACACCGTGACAGAGACGCTCTGACTTTGGGGTCGGGGACGGCACGCCAGGCAATGTACAGACCGTGTCTCGTAGACCGGTACACTTTGATAGCTGTCCGACGCTATTAACCAAGGTCACCCCAATACCTTTAATTAAAGGAAGGACAGGTTTGCCTCTCGGCCACGTGGGTCCTTCCTGCAGGAGCCGCACGCTGCCTACAGCTCCATCGTCTCCCTAAGTGACACAGTTATGACGTATCTCACAAAACGCTCGTGTTTCCAGCCTCCTTTGCCACTGGGGATGACCGTGCAACGTCGGTCAGTGACCTCAGGCAGAGCCGGGACCCCTGATGCACAGACACGTGGAAATGCAGAGACTTTTATCTGCCGTGCCGGCCCTCCCCCCCCCCTCCTAGCTGACTGCACGCGTGGTGTCTGAGTCACGGCAAAAGTCTGGGGGCCAGAGAGGGGCCTGAGGAAAGCCTTGGTCCTGGGGGGCTCCTCCAGCAGCGTGACCGCTGAGGCCACAGGCCTTTGGAAGTGTGGGTGAGAGCCAGGTAACCCCGGTTTCCGGACACCACACGGGTGAGCTTCTCCGTCACTTGTGGTGGGATATGTATTCTTAACGACCTAGCCACCACGACTCTTTACAAAGCGACCCTGGATTCTGTCCCTGGTCAAGGGGTGCTTGTCCTGGGTTATGTCCCTTCCTAGGCTAACGACGAGATGAAATGGATCCAGGCCACCTTCTCACCCGGGCAACAAGATTCCAACTCCGGCCCCCGGCTCAGGGTCCGTTTCCCGTGATCCGGGCGACGGCCGTGGGTGGGACGTTCGCACCATCTGACATTTCCTGTCCTGACTACGAGCAGCACTGACGATGACGTCTTCCCTGACACACAGGCCCTCTGCGAGTCTCTACAAGGACCCTGTCCCCTGGGCGGGCTGGTGCCTTGGAGGCAGACCCGCGGGGGGGGGGGGGGCTGTACTCACCGCCGGAGTGGGCGGGTGGCCCGCACAGCAGCACCATCCCCTGGCCTTGCCGGACGGACACCGTGCTTCGTGTCCGCAGAGGGAAGCTTTCCAGATCTGCCGGGAGAGAGAGAAGAAACAGTGTTACCAGATAAAGTGCTGAGACAGTTACAGGACGTGTTCAAGAGGAAGACTTTCCAGATCTGTCGGGAGAGAGAGAAGAAACAGTGTTACCAGGTAAAGTGCTGAGACAGTTACAGGACGTGTTCAAGAGGAAGACCTTCCAGATCTGTTGGGAGAGAGAGAAGAAACAGTGTTACCAGATAAAGTGCTGAGACAGTTACAGGACGTGTTCAAGAGGAAGACTTTCCAGATCTGTCGGGAGAGAGAGAAGAAACAGTGTTACCAGGTAAAGTGCTGAGACGTTACAGGACGTGTTCAAGAGGAAGGAAGACCTTCCAGATCTGTCGGGAGAGAGAGAAGAAACAGTGTTACCAGATAAAGTGCTGAGACGTTACAGGACGTGTTCAAGAGGAAGGAAGACCTTCCAGATCTGTCGGGAGAGAGAGAAGAAACAGTGTTACCAGATAAAGTGCTGAGACAGTTACAGGACGTGTTCAAGAGGAAGACCTTCCAGATCTGTCGGGAGAGAGAGAAGAAACAGTGTTACCAGGTAAACTGCTGAGACGTTACAGGACGTGTTCAAGAGGAAGACCTTCCAGATCTGTCGGGAGAGAGAGAAGAAACAGTGTTACCAGGTAAAGTGCTGAGACAGTTACAGGACGTGTTCAAGAGGAAGACCTTCCAGATCTGTCGGGAGAGAGAGAAGAGACAGTGTTACCACGTAAAGTGCTGAGACAGTTACAGGACGTGTTCAAGAGGAAGACCTTCCAGATCTGTCGGAAGAGAGAGAAGAAACAGTGTTACCAGGTAAAGTGCTGAGACGTTACAGGACGTGTTCAAGAGGAAGACCTTCCAGATCTGTCGGGAGAGAGAGAAAAAACAGTGTTACCAGGTAAAGTACTGAGACAGTTACAGGACGTGTTCAAGAGGAAGACCTTCCAGATCTGTCGGGAGAGAGAGAAGAAACAGGGTTACCAGGTAAAGTGCTGAGACAGTTACAGGACGTGTTCAAGAGGAAGACCTTCCAGATCTATCGGGAGAGAGAGAAGAAACAGTGTTACCAGATAAAGTACTGAGACAGTTACAGGACGTGTTCAAGAGGAAGACCTTCCAGATCTGCCGGGAGAGAGAGAAGAAACAGTGTTACCAGATAAAGTGCTGAGACGTTACAGGACGTGTTCAAGAGGAAGACCTTCCAGATCTGTAGGGAGAGAGAGAAGAAACAGTGTTACCAGGTAAAGTGCTGAGACGATACAGGACGTGTTCAAGAGGAAGACCTTCCAGATCTGCCGGGAGAGAGAGAAGAAACAGTGTTACCAGGTAAAGTGCTGAGACGTTACAGGACGTGTTCAAGAGGAAGACCTTCCAGATCTGTCGGGAGAGAGAGAAGAAACAGTGTTACCAGGTAAAGTGCTGAGACGTTACAGGACGTGTTCAAGAGGAAGACCTTCGGCCGAAAACCAGCCTTGGGGGCCCTGCACCAGGATTCAGGAGGGCCACATGGCGCCGTCCGGCTGGTCATGCGGGGCCTTATCTCTGCTGTGGGGCAGCCACTCACCACGGGGCCTATTTGGAGTTAGAGCACTTTCAGTGAAAGGGGGTCTGCAGTTCAGTTCCTCGGTCACACTAGCTGCACCGTAAGTGCTCAACGGCACATGGGGCTGCCGGTCACCCTGCTGGACGGCACGGAGAACACCTCCATCGCTGTGGAACGTTCTATGGGGCGGGGCAGGTCTGGGCAAAGGAACTGCAGTGTAAGGAGGATAAGTGACCTCCCCAACACCTCTGTCACCAAGCAGCATTTTCAGGATGTCCATTCACGGTTTCTGACCCTCAATTCTGTTTACTGTACAAACCATTTTGTCCATGTGACTGTGCTGTCACTCTATATGTACTCAGAATAAGACTCTCTATATATGTAATATATTATATATATATATATACACACACACACACACACATTATACACACATTATACACAATGTGTAAATAGATACACACACTCATATACAGTTGTTTTAAAGTTCTTGTGCATTTTTTAATACGTATAAGGTACTGTCCAAAGTTCAGTTTACAAGGTGCTCTTTCTTCTCTCTCAACAGGGTCAAGTCCGGCCGGAGAGGGAAGATGCTGCAGACCCCAGATCACAGCTGGAGTCACTCACTGACCAGTGGCCACTAACAACGAGTTCATGAAAGAAATATGCCTAATGAACTGACATACGATCGCTAAGAAATGGTTTTTATTTCATCCTCCTAAAGAGACATCCTCCCAAGGAGTGTTTGGAGTGCCGTTTTATTTCTCGTGGTCTGAGACGTTTGCCTTAACGACCTCTGATTGGATCTGACGTGCGTCCCCGGCCTCATGTGCCCTGGTGGGTGGCCGCCCCGTCACTGTGACCGGGCAGGACAGGGATGCTTCCTGCTCCCCCCACGCTGGCCTTCTCGGCGAGGGCTTCACGAAGGTGACCTCAAGCGATCCTAACGATGACCATCTGAGTCACGTATGACTGCTGTCCCCATTTTTCAGACTAGAAAAGAGAGGCTGCATCGTGAGGGGTGGACAGGAGGCGGCCTGGGTTCCCAGGTGGGGCGTTTCCACACAGAGCTACACACACGCGTGTCTTGATTACCAGCTTTTTCTGGATTGCAGCAGATTTTAAGCCCACCCATTATTGTTTTCATAAATTAAGCATTTATAAAAAAAAAAAAAAAGTCTTGCTATTCATCGTCTGGTTGCCAGCTCAGGGTATAAAGATTGTGGGAACACAGCCCCTGCAGGGACTCGGGAGTTAGGTGGGCAGGACTGACGGGGAACACCCAGTCCTGGGAACCAAGGACCACCAGGGCTCAGGTGTGAGGAGGGACCCCTGGAGGAGGACACACACACACAGGGCAGGGAACAAGACACCAAGACACGGCTGTGATCTGCGCTGTAATTCTGATGTAATCAGCTACTTTTCATTCCCTGCGCAGCAGGAGGGGCTAGGACATGGCTTTTTTTTCTTCTCTTTACGAAAACGGTTTCATAAACCTTCAAAGAAGATTATGCCAGAGATGTTTTAAAAAACTTGATTACGGCATGAACATTGTTAACCTTTACCCCCAAGAGTGAGGCTGAGTCAGTCCGATGCGTCGCGTCTGCAGGCGGGCTCTTGGGACAAACGAGTCCTCTGCTTCCGCACAGACATCCCCTCCCACCTCCGGGGTCGCGTGAAAAATCAGGCTCTGGTCGGTAACAGGGATCACGTCTCATCCCGGCAAACCCGACCAGGGTCCCGACCAGAAGAAAAGCAGTCACGTGGGAAAGGGAATGTGAAATGCATAGAGTGGTTCTTCACTGCGCTGTGGAGCTTACAACAGTGGGTTCCTGCTCCTTCCTCTTGATATAGACAGACAGACAGATAGACAGAGAGATAGATAGATGATAGATAGATAGATAGATTCATTCATTCATTCCATTCAGTTCTACAAGACTTGAGCAGTCCGAATACATCACATTGGCCTCACCCGGGGTCGCGCAGTGGGTCAAGCATCCACCTGGAACGCTGAGGTCGCCAGTTCAAAGCCCTGGGCTTGCCAATTAAAGGCATGGGCAAGAAGCTACTACGAGTTGATGCTTCCTGCTTCTTTCTCCACCCCCTGCCTTTCTCTCTCTCTTTCTCTCTCTCCTCTCTCTAAAGTTAGTAAATGAAAATCTTAAAAAAAAGAATACATCAAGTTAACCTGTTATTTGAGAACATACTTAGACCCGTTTCCTCGTGAACTGCAACCGAGTCCGGAGGGCAGACCCTGCCTGCACAGCGGACAGAGCGCCCGCGCCCAGACCCAGCTGCTCGAGAACCCCCTCTGCTGGGGCTCCGTCGGGACGCTGACCTTGGGCGGGCCTCCTCTGCCCCCTGCGTTGTTAGAACGAGTGTGCTTCGTTTTAGAATAAGAACGACGGGGAGAATATGAGGTAACCTTTGAAAAGCACGAGGCCTTTCAGGTTTGGGTGTTCACGTGGAACTGTTCTGCCCACCGAGGAAGGCTGGCCTCCCGTTGCCAAATTGCCCTCCAATCATTCCGTCTAAAAACGCGTTCCCACGAGCGTGGCACTCGGGCCAGGGCGGAGGACGCCGATCCGAGGACGCCGTCTTCACGCACCCGCTCGGGGGAAAGAGCGGGAGCCGCACATCGGTCCTTCCTGCCGCTGCCGTGCTGCCGGATGCGGACTGCTCACGGCGAAATCGTCTTCCCAGCTGAGGAACTAGGTGGGACCGTGGGTATGTGCGGAAGCTTGCACCCTCACGACCCGGCCTTCCCCCGTTACCCCCATCTATGGTTTTAATTAGAGCCCCGTTGTCTCCAGAGCCTTGGTACCGGGTGACGTTCAGTAGCAGTGGGCGTTAAGGAACGGGACGCATGATGCCCTGTCCCTGTGCGCACACACTGCTGGCCGTCAGAGCGTTTATCTGCAGGACACACCGAGAGCACACCGGGTGACAGGTTCCTTTCCAGGGAGGTCTAATTTAACTGCACATCCCCCGCCTGCGGGCGACACCGCGGAGGCTCAGAGAGGCTCGTCACACCCCCGGGTCGCGGCTGGAAGCCCACGGCCACCCCCGCCTCCCTCGGAAGCCGCTGCGCTCAGGACCCGGAGCCACCGCGCGGCTCCGCGGAGCCCACGGAAAGGAGCGTTCGGACTCGCTCCTCCCCGTTCCAAAGGCAGAGAGAGGGTCCCTTTGGGTGACTTTTACGCTTTCCGGTGAAGAAGTAAGGACAGGCACATGCCCCATGCGGGCGGGCGGGCACTCGGCGTGGGGACTTTCATCGTGAGGAGCAGAGGGCGGAACGGGACAGGGAGACGACTCTGAGAAACAGCCCCGGTAAGAAGCAGGATCGCTGCGTCCTCGGGAAGCTGGCCGGACAGTGACACCAGGGTGTGCCCCCCCACCCGTGGCTGCGGGCGGCCGGCGAGGAACGGTGCGGCCGAATGAGCGACGTGCACGTAGGACGTGAACTACGCCCAGGCCCCGAGGGGTCTCCGGACAGCTTGTTGTCCCAGCATCTCTCGTGGCCCAGTGACACGCGGCTGCACTTTCCTGGTGTGGACGTCATCCATCAACATTTTATAGACCTTTGTCCCCGGGAACCATGTGCCTAGGGACGCACAATTTCGTGGGAGCAGATGTGTTTTCATGTTGTATTATACATATGTATATATATATTTACATATATAATGTATCACATCGTGCAGCTTTAAGACCTTTGTACACTTTTCTCGTCAGGGCTTTCCCTGCCCACCCCGTATCCTGGGGTATACCCTCTAATCTCGTTTAAGTTTAAAACGATTCCATTCCACAGGAGGACAGAGACAGGGGTTTTCACAGAAAAAAATATATAAGGTCTACCGGAAAGTTCTGTCTGTTTCAACACGTAAGCACATGTTTATTTGGCACATGTGTGCCTCTCTATTTTTATCACTTAATGTATACATACTGACGTAGCAAATTAACTAAAACAAAGCTGATTCACATAAGTCTTACATGTGAAGCAATAGTGTACCCATGGCTACTGATAAAGTTCATTTACGCCACTGTAATTTTTACGAATTTCAACAAGGAAGAAATGCTACAGAAGCATGTCTGTCGCATCCACCATATTACCCGGACTTAGCACCCTCTGACTGTCACTTGTTTTTGTCCTTACAAAATTTTTTGAAGGGCAAAAATTTCAAAAATGAAGAAGATATCAAACAAACACTGGTTCAATTTTTTGCATCCAAAGATAAAACATTTTTCAAAAATGAGATATACAAATTGCCCTCACGCTGGCAAGAAATCATTAATAATAATGACAATTATATTATTTAATAAAGTTTATTGACGGTAAGAAAAATTTGTATTTTGTTTTATTCCAAAAACGGACAGAACTTTCTGGTAGATCTTATATATATATACATATATATGACTCCTTCATGTATGGAAACCTTTGAATTCAGACCGCAGAGCAAATCAGAGCGTGAGGGGGAAAAGGCCACGTATCTTCTGTCTGGGAAGTTATTAAATGTTTAGAACTGGTTACTTACAGAGACTTCCTGGGTGTTGCTTAGAGAAAACAGAAGCATGGGGGGGAGAAGCCAAGATATCTTTTGAGAGGCGGAAAGAGAGGATGGAAGAGTAACCTATTTAAGGCCACTGGATTGAAGAGCTGAGACATCCGCAGGGTGGCACCCCCCTAGCCCCCTCCCCCCCCCCGAGAAGAGGGTAAGAAGTTCAGTTTCAAAATGGCCAGGGAAGGTCAGTGAGAAAATAACACACGTCACGGTTTGTTAAGAAGCCCCGGAGAGGCAGGAGAAAAGAGAGGGGAAAAAAATGATGCAGCAAACCATGCAAGTAATCCAGGTATTTCTATGCATGCGTTATTTACTGCAAGTGGAAAAAAACAACCACCAAAAAACAAAACCAAAAAAAACAATTTAATTTCCCCCTGAGCAGAGCAGACCCGGCTTCCCTGGCGGCTCCCCGGGCGGATGGAGAACAGAGAGCCCAGCACTAACTAGCCTCCGTGGTCCTGCTTCCTCCAAACCCTGAGAGAAGCGATCAATCAGGGGATCGATACCCGCTTGGAAAAAAAACGGTCCAGTGATACATTTGCCGGGAGTGTGAGTTCCATACTGATGGTTGCACCACTTACAAAAAGAAAAGGGATTATTTTTTGAGCCCGTCGTTACGCCCGATCATCAGGCAGCTTCTTCCAGGGACCCCTGACTCCACCGCCGGCTTCCTGAGTGGGCGGGCGCGGGCGCGGGTGTGGGCGCGGGCTGGCACGGCGGCTGCGTGGATTATAGAGACTCAGGACGGAAAATCAGTCTAGGCTGACACGAGCCTGTTGTCGTGAAGCCCCGTTTCTGACATTCTTCCTGCGCAGGGAGAGGCGGAGACAGCAGCGAGGTAGGCACAGTGGGTGGTCTCCGGGGGGGGGGAGGAGGGGAGACCTCGGTGGACTGTGTCCACTCCAGAGCCCAAGTCCCCGAGGCCACCGCGCACTCTCCCTCCCCAGCTGTGTGACGAGGCTGAGTTACCGAGTCCCCGAGAGCGTCCCTTTCTTCCTCTCTTGCGTCAGGACAGCGATTCCCGTCTCAGGGCCCCGGGACGTCTGAGACCGTGTGCCTGCCGTACGTAGCATCCTGCCTGGGCCAGGGTCTGCCCATCGCGTCCGCGCGTCCGAGGAAAGTCCACGCAGCGAGTGAGTCCACACCTCTCCCAGACACCGGGGTCAGTGGTCAGGCCAATCCTGCCGTGCCGAACGGCACTGCGATGACGTGGGCCCCATCTTCTCCTGCTGGTCTCCATGGTGTCTTCTAGACAGGGGCCGACGTCAGGCAGGTACCTCACCCTTCGCCCAGCCTGGACCGTTTCCTTACAGGGCTCACAGTGAGGACGCACTCACGCACGTGGGGCTCTGATCATTCTCCTCGAGAACCTCTGGGCGGCGCTGCGTTCTGGGAGAGCCTGTTCCCTTCTGACGTAAAGGTGGGAGGTGCCCTTTTCACCATACAGTTTAAAAACCGAGGGATGCGATCTCGTACGAAGCGTCCAGAATAGGCCGTTTATGACGCGACACCGTACTGTTGACTGATGACACAGATGTACGCCTCTGGCTTCCCGTTTTAGAGGCTGTACCAGGTGGGAAAAGAACGGGTGCAAATGAAAACTGAGAAAAATATGGATCAACCTAAAAAAAATGACAGCGGTGCTTGTCAGTATCCCGTTTTCCCGTGTCATCAATTCTTCCGTTGGTTTATCCAATCTTCGGCAATTCCTAGTTTGAGGTTTTTCTTTTTTCCTCTTTCGTGGGAGTGTCAGCTGTTCTATCTCTCCCACAACTCAAACAAGAAGAAAGCAAACAGCTGTAGCCGTGCCGACATAAAAGCTCGACAGGACCCGACTCCAGTGGGTGGGCGGCCTCAACTCAAGGACTGAAGTCTGATTCTAGCTGGAGGTTTGACATCGAAAGGAAAGGGGCACTCTTTCCCGGGGTGGGGGGGAGCTCTGCTCCAGGAAAGCGCCTTGGGAACGGTCCTAAGTTAGGGTGCGCCGAGCTTACCAGAGGCTCCCGTCACAGAAACGGCTCTCGCCCTCGTTCCCTCCTCCCTCACGCTGCCGCATGGATGTCTCCGCCCACCCCGGACCGCTTTTTCTTTCAAAGCGAAGAGGAGGAGCGCGGGGCGGGGGAGCCCTCCCAGGAGCTGACTCCACCCCCCAGGGCCCCCCCACTTCACACGTCTGGCCCTCTTCCCTCAGGACCGCTTTGTGCAATCCACAGGGGGCTGCGAACCTCTTCCCTGCACGGTGAGGCGGGAACGGACTCGACCGGAAGGCTTCCCCGGCCCGAGCAAACTAAGTGCGGAATAGATTATTCGAAAGTCAAGTCCAATGAAGCAGAAAAGAAGCAAAAAAGAAAAAAAAAAACCCCAACCAAAAACAAAAACATCATCTCTGAAGTAACGGGGAGGGAGACTTAGGGCTGAGCAAGTTTAAGAAAGTACGAACGGCTTAAAAATACCCTGGAAGCTGATGGTTTACTCATAGCTGTTCCTCACGATTCTGGGTGTGTATGTACATGTGTGCGTGAGTGCGTGTGTATGTGTGTGCATGTGTACGTGTGTGCGTGTGTGTGTGTGCAGAAGAGCTGAGAAGGGAGAAGGAAACAGGGAGAGAGGACAGGTGTGTGGAGATGGCAGAAGACAGGTCTGTCTGGTGGGGGTGGGGAGGTGGGGGTGGGGAGGTGGGGATGGGGAGGTGGGGGTGGGGAGGTGGGGATGGGGAGGTGGGGATGGGAAGGTCAGCCATCCCCGCTTTAGCAAAGGGGGCGGGGACTTGCCTCCTGTCTTCTGTACCAGGGGACTCCACACTCTCTCTTCCCAGCAGGAAACGGGCAAGGACTCTAAGTAGCGTCATCCATGTTCCACGTGCAGGAGGCGAGCGTGGCCGCTCTGGGGGTCCCACCACGTTTGCCAGTGTGAACCCTGGCTCTCCGTGCGCTTACCCTTGTCCTCCTCACGGCGACGGGATGGGGCAGGTGTTGTTGCTCATCTCTTCGCACAGAAACAGGAAGTCCAGCTCCGAGACCACTGACCTGAGCACCCAGGTCCCCCCCAGCCCGGGAGTCCAGGTGCTTGCTGGCTGTCTGATAAGGGATTCCACGCCGGGAACAGAGCCGCTCTTGCGCACAGTCGGACCATTTCAGCCTCTCTCTCCCGTGTCCCCCCCTCGGCTCTTATCGTCCTGACTTGACGAGACCATAAAAGATGCTTTGCTGCCTTCCCCGGTGAGTGGATGACTTCTGAAATCGCTCCTTTGATTCCTCAAGTCCGCCCTCCTCTCTCATTTCTCTGACACAGTCTGTTTTCTCCAGCGCGTCACGCTTCTTCAGAAGCCATAGGACAGCTCCACTGAAGGCGTCTGTCCCGCCCCGTGGGCCGCGTGAACTCGCAGGAGCACCCCTCTGCCTGACGGGGTGGCGGCCGTGAGCGCGCCCGCGCACCCCGAGTGCCGCTGCTCCTCTCTGGAGACGGGGGTCCGAGGACGCAGAGCACCGTCACCAGCACCTTCCCCACGGGGACGCCTCTCGTCTCGCGGACGGTCCCGACCCGACCCGACCCGGGAGTGTGGTGCCTAGGCTGCCGCCACCCTCAGTCTCGGTCTCACACTTCATGACACCAAAGCAAAGTTTCAGAGAAGCAGGTACAGTTTAGGATGAAAACACAGACTCTCCACTGTGTCCCACGAAAGACCGCTGGGAGCTGGTCCCTGCTCACGTCCGTGGTCTCATGTCCACGGCTCTTCCCCTGACTTACTTGGAAGCCAAGACCTATGTTTTGCTTTCTGTCATTCAAACATCGAAGAGTCAACCTGAGTCTCAGGACCTTTGAACCTGCTGCTCCCTTAGCTCAGACTGCTCATCAACCCTCTTTGGCTTCTCACCCTCATTCCTCAGCACTCATCTCAGATGCCACCTCCTCCGAGCAGCCTTCCCTGACCAGCGCCGGGCCCCGTTCCTCTCCATCACATTCCCCTTTGTTACATTTTCATTAGCGATCCTCACCAGGATCTGCAGTTACCTCCTTTATTTATATGTTATTTGGTTAACTGTGTCCCCCCCCCCCCCCCCCCGTGAAGGCTCAGCAGTGCCCGGGAAACAGTATCTGACTCAGATTAGGAACGAAGTTGGCATCTGCCCAGCGCCGTCCTCTCTCCCGTTTCACACAGCGAGGTGGCGGTCAGCGAGACTTACGGGGGGCGGGGTGTGACTGCCTCCTGTTTGTGCACAGGGCACGCTGGTGCCCAGCACAGTAGCTACAAAGGACCCCTGTTGGGCTCGACGGCCAGGGCGCCCTGGAGGGTCACGTAGAGAAAGGCACTCACCAGGGGCATTGAGCCACCTACCGGCCTTCCAGGGAAAGCGTGAGCTACCCCAAGCTCAGCACGCAGTCAGCGTAGGAACAACTTCTCTGCTTGGCAAGAGCAACACCCTCCCGCCCCCCTGGAACCCTGGTCCGGGGAATACAACCAAGAAATGATGTCCTGCTCGTCACGCGGGCCTGCTGCCTGCCTGGGGCCGGGGCTGTGACGAGCTGGTCAGCGATACGTCTGCGGCCATCTGCTCTTCACCCGTGTGAGAACCCCACACACAGCCCGCTGGACGGGACTGACATTCACGGTTCCGACAGACAGACAGACACGGGGCGCCCCCTGGTGAGCGCTTCCTTCTCCTTCACAGCCGCCTCCTCTCCTCTCTGAGGACGGGCGTCAGCGAGCGCGGCGAGCTGCGGTTCATCGTCTGCCGTCGTCTCAGTCAACGGGCACCCCCAGAGGGCAGGCCGGATCTACCCAGCTGGCGCCGGCCCAGACTGTCTCTGAAGAAATGCCGAAAAGGCACACGTCACGAGGTCATCAGAAAGTGAGCAATCCATAGGAACAAACCCCGGGGACATATGGCTCGCTCCACAGAGATGCGTGGGTCACGATTCATGACCAAGCCCGAGAGACCACAGATCCATCGGCCACCCAACGGGTCAGGAAAAAAAAAAAAACATTTTAAAAGGAAAGAAGTCATTTCGTCTCCCAGCTTCTCCTTCCATGTCTCTTCCTGGGCTCATGTTCCAGGGAGGCAGCCGGAGTCTCTCGCACTCACCGTGGGATCCGCCCCGACGTGGGCGGTGGGTGGACGCAGTCCTGAACAGAGACAGGTGGACGTTCCCTTCCTGCCCCTTCACTGAAACCACACAGAGGCTGCTGGGGTGTGACTTCCCCTTAATCACTGTTCTGGGGACCCTGGGTGCTGAATTAGCAGTAGACAGGTTAAAACAAACAAACGTTGACGAGCAGGACGAGGGAGTTCTGTGTCTAGATGAATTTCCCAGAGGAAGAACAGCTGTTATTTATGTTCAATGGGAGCTGCTTCGACAACATCCACCATATATTTTTATCTCGTTTAATTACAGTTTTGAAAATAATGCCATCGTCAGATACAGACGCAAGCTATGTGTCATTCATCGTCTGTGTAGCCTTTGTGGTGCGTGCTGTTCCACCCTGTGGTGCGTGCTGTTCCACCCTGTTCCTGAGTCCAGAGGAGAGAAACCAGAGACGAGGCTGGGTCACTGGGAGAACCTGCTGGTTCCTGGTGAAGTGTCCTCAAGCCCCTGGCTTTTAAATGCACCCTAAGTGCCCTGGCTGGTTGGCTCAGTGGTAGAGCGTCGGCCTGGCGTGCAGGAGTCCCGGGTTTGATTCCCGGCCAGGGCACACAGGAGAAGCACCCATCTGTTTCTCCACCCTTCCCTCTCTCCTTCCTCTCTGTCTCTCTCTTCCCCTCCCGCAGCCGAGGCTCCATTGGAGCAAAAGTTGGCCTGGGCGCTGAGGATGGCTTCATGACCTCCGCCTCAGGCTCTAAGAAGAGTTCAGTTGCTGAGCAACAGAGCAAGAGCCCCAGATGGGCAGAACATTCTCCCCCTGGTGGTCATACCAGGTGGATCCTGGTCGGGCACATGCGGGAGTCTGTCTGTCTGCCTCCCTGTGCTTCTCACTTCAGAAAAATAAATAAAATGAAATAAACGCACCCTAATGCACAGGAGAACTGAGACAGACTCATCCCACCCCTGCAGTGGGCTGACTCTGAGCACCCATCCTGCACCTGCCACTGTTTACGGACTGCGGACACAGCGCAGAAAAACAGAACAAAAGAGAACGAAGAATCCCCCCTCTCCCAGAGGTGAAAGGGGGTGAAATGGCCATAAAAAGAGCAGAAACGTTGCACGCAGTGTCTCTGATGGTGGTAACTGCTAGAGAAAAATGAGTCACGGGCCCTGGCTGGTTGGCTCAGTGGATAGAGCGTGGCCCGGGGTGTGGACATCCTGAATTTGATCCCTGGTCAGGGCTCATGCGTGAGCAGTGACCATCTGTTTCTCTTCCCCTCTCTCTCTCTTCCCCTCCTACAGCCAGTGGCTCGACTTGTCCCAGCATTGGCTCCGGATGTTGAGGATAGCTCTGTTGATTCGAGCATCGGCCCCAGACAGGGGTCACTGAGTGGATCCAGGTTGGGGCGCATGTGGGAGTCTTTCTCTCTGTCTCCCCTCCTCTCACTTAACAAAATAAAAAAATAAAGAGGGAAATGAGTTATGGGAATGCATCGGGTATGTCAGCACGGAATCTTCCAAAGAGGAAGCTCACGTACAAGAAGACCCCCCGACTTCCCAGACGTGGAGGAAGGATCACGTCCCCCTCACTCCCACCCTGTCCCCCCCGCCCTGGCCGGCTCTGCCCTGGCCCTGCCGAGACCCCCAAGTGGCCGCTGAGCTCAGGAAGACGGTGCTGCTGTGGCTGAGGGGACACCAGGGCCACTCCCCGAGGGGCTCCGGCCACTGCGTGACCCGCTGTCCTGTGTGCGTCTGCTTCCGGCACCTCGTGCAGGACCTAGTGCCGGCCGGCCGCGTGCACTGACCACCCGCCCTCCGCGAGTCCCGCCTGCATGCAGCTCGGCTCCCACACGCGGTCTCTCCAGAGGGCACCGCGCCGCGTCCTGGCCCTCAGCGACACTGCACACTCCGCAGCCCCACGCTCGGGGCCTCTAAACAGCAAGCGCAGCAACGAGGAGCAAAGAAACGCAAAAACCAGGCGCTGAGTGGACAGCAGAAGGACACCTGTGCTCCGTATGATGGCGAGGGCGAGAGAGCGGGGCGCCCCCTCCTTCCCGCGCGGCCGGCAACGCCTGCGCAGGGCGACCGGGCAGTTCCGGGGCTCCGCCCGTGCCCAGGGTGACCGCGAGCCGGCCCAGAGTGCTGGTTTTTATGTTTCCATTTCAGAGGCGATGGATGTGTACCAGCGTCCCGCTCAGGGCCGGGCACCAGGTGGGCACGCGATCAAGGTCACGGTGGAAGAGTCCTCTTACCCAGAGGCTGGACGCAGGTGAGACCAGGAAGTTCATCCTCTTAAAGTGCGCGTTGGGTGAACTGGTGAGTACGAGGCAGGTCCAGGTGATGATGAAAATCACAGTAATCGTTTAGCAACAACAATGAAACTATGAATCGTCGGAGTTGTAACAGTAGCAGCACAGAGATCACGGTTGATGGGCTGCCTGCTATTCTTACAGCTCTCACCAAACCTGCTGTGTTTTTGTTAGGCCTTCCTGAACTCGAACCACCTTAACTGCCAAAGGCGCCTGGAATTATGCATCCAAATGAACGCACCCCCTCGACATGGGCTCCGTGGGGTGGGCATACCCCTCCCCGTTTTATGTTATGCCCTCGGAGGAGCACAACATTTCTGCTCTCAAACGTTCTAAGTGCACGGCTCAGTGGTATTCAGTGCATCCGTGACGGTGTGCGGCCACCACTGCCATCCACCTCCTGAGCTCTTTTGTCTCATAAAACTGAAACCCAGCCTGACCAGGCAGTGACGCAGTGGATAGAGCGTCAGCCTGGGACACAGAGGACCCAGGTTCAAAACCCCAAGGTTGCCAGCTTGAGCGCGGGCTCACCAGCTTGAGCGCGGACTCACCAGCTTGAGTGTGGGATCATAGACATGACCCCATGGTCACTAGCTTGAGGCCCAAGGTCACTGGCTTGAGCAAGGGGTCAACTCGCTCTGCTGTAGCCCCCCCCCCCCCAGGTCAAGGCACATAGGAGAAAGCAATCAATGAACAATGAAGGTGCCGCAACAAAGAATTGATGCTTCTCATCTCTCTCCCTTCCTGCCTGTCTGTCCCTGTCTGTCCCTCTCTCTGAATCTCTCTCTCTCTCTTAGTCTTTCTCATCTCTCTTGCTCAAAAGAATAAAAAGAGAGAGACTTGTTTGGCTTTCTGTTAATGTTCATCCGTCATTCCCTATGCTCCCCTGAGCAGGGCACACTGCAGGTGCCTGATGCACATCCTGCCAGCCAGAGTGGACCAGCGGGGAACCGCTTCTCTGAGCAACAAGGAAGGGCACGGCAGGGGTCTGAGGGTGGCCAGGGGCAAAGCGGTCAGTGATGTGAGAGCCTCTGGCCTTTGGGAGGTCAGCTCGCAGACGGCGTGGAGTCAGGACAAAGACTCCAGGGTGGAGCGACCAACCAGGATGGAAGCTAAAAATAGACGCAGAGTGATTTGTGGTCCGTCCTTCATTTTAAACTCTCTTCCAAAAAAACCTTAAAGAACACCAGATCTTATGTAAGGGCTTCAGGCAATTAACATTTCTTCTGATAAGCCTTGAGAAGAGGCAGAAACACAATGTGAAGTGGAATACTTATTCATGTTTTTATTCAGAACCGTGGAGCGGCCCAAATTAGATTTTCATTGAATTACTGTAGCAATGAGAAAACCTGGGGTATATTTAGCTTGTGTATTAACTACGGGTTTTATTTTTAGATTCCAGTTTTTCATTTCCATTTTTCTTCTCTCTCTCTCTCTCTCTTTCTCAGAGAAAGAAGGGCTCATGAAAAGCCGCACTGTGGAATTAGGAGGGATACTGAAAAGTGGATTTAATCAAGCGGTATTTTTTAGATTAGGGGAGCCAGAAGATTCGGCTGGATTGGCTTGGGGAAGTTCGTGGCAGCCCTACCGACGAGTTCTCTAGCTTTCGACGTTCGGTTTCCAGAAAACCTTCACATGTGACCCATTGAGAGACATCGCTCCGTAACTCTGTTTCCGTAAGTACCGTAGTGATGAAGAAAGGTGAGGGCTTCCAGGTTCGGTCTGTTCAAGGTAAGGGGAACTTGTTTAAGTCCCTTTATATTTTTAAAAGCAAAACCAGGTACAGAACCTGAGAGGCACTTGGACTGAATTAAAAGGACACCAATACCAGTTTAACTTCCTACGCCCTTAGCCAACAATTCCACGGGCGGAACAAACAGCCTGCCCCACCCTCCAGCGGTGTCTGTGTGTCATGGAAGGGTACAGAAAGCGACTTCTGAAAGTCGGAGAAAGAGTGGTCCACAGTGTGCTTTTTCTGCAAGTGGTGAACACACAGAAATTAGCTGTAATAGATGATGAACTACATCAAATTTTACAAAAACAGTAGTGGTTTTGGCATTGATCATATATAAATAGATATATATATTTATTTAGGTCCAAAATAAATTTGTATCCAAAGATAGCCTTCTGTCACTCTACATTAAGATGGCTAGGCGTGAAATGGGATGTTTGTCACCCATTTAACAGAACATATTAGAGAGTGTCCACCCCCGCCCCCCCCAGGGAGCGTCATTTGAGTCGTGGAAGAAAAAAAGGTATTGGGAATTCCACAAATCCTAGTTATACAAGATCCTCTGCACGCTCTCTGGAGAGAAAGGCAGAGGAGAATGACAGACAGGAACCGGAAAACAGAGGATACGATGCTGTCACTTCGCACCAGGACCTGGACAGAGGGGCGGGTGTTTGAACTGAGGCCTTCAGGAACAGGTCTGAGCCCTCCACCTCCCCCCACCCACCCCCTTTCCCGGAAGCCGTGCCACAATCTATTCTAGCTTTTCATTTGGGTACAAGATCAAGGTGTCAGCCTGCTAGTTCTAATACTGATATTTAACCTGCTGAATCCTGATGATTTGTTCATGACTACGAGGCTTTGAAACCTATAACTCTGTTTCCAGGTTACTTCATCACTTAAAATGTTCCGGTGGGTTTGACGATTCTCACTGAGACCAGCAGAGCATCCTTGGACTTGCAGAATGGAAGTGTGGTCATTCACCATGGGCGGTTCTTCACCATGGGCGGCGAGTTCCAGTTCTGCAGTTCTCAAAGGACTCAGAGGTCATTCATTTTCAGCCCCCAGCCAGCTGATGCCCAGAGCTGTCACCCGCGGCTGGCTCCCTGCTCGTCACGGAGCCAGGACCGGGAGGCACGCTGATGTCCCCAGCCCTCTCCGACTCCCCTCTTCTGCTCTGTGCTAACGGTGACTGCCAGGGTTGTAGTGAGATCTCTGCTTTTCTGTGAACGGGAAGGGGCTCAGTCACCAAATGAGCCTGGCTGGGGGTGACTGTCCACTGGGTCTGCTCCTTGGGGCTGGACAATGCGCAGGACGGCATCGAGCGTGCGTCCTGCAGAGAGTGAGGCTGGGAGCTGGGAGGGGTGGGTCTCCCGGATCTGTGCCCTCCTGGCCCTCGCTCGGACAGCTGCCCTGACATCCTGCCAGCATTGTCACTAAGATATTACTTTGAGGATTTAATCAACTCTTCGGGTCAGAATCTGTGAAATACAGAACCTGATTTCCCATTATTTGCTCGAACTAGTAAAACAGATGAGTGGACAGGAAATGACTCCTCCAAGGTAAGGCGGGTTTGGGGCGTGCCGAGTTTCCGTCTGTGGTGAGCTTTGCGCCGCAGGTCAACGGCGACCTTGCGGGACGTGCGTGTTTTTACTCGGTGTCCCCGACGCGTCCTGAGCTTCCAGAGAAGCGGGTGGCAGCGGCTGGCCATGTTTCTCAGAGGTGAGTCTGACTCCTTCGTTCCCCATCCAGAGACGCACCCGGATGTCACAGGGGTCCTTCCCGCCTCCCGGAACGGAGGTCCCAAGCGATTGCTGCTCTCTCCTCACTGTGTGTTCGGTGACAGTGAGCAGGGTGACAGTAAGTACCTGGCCTCCCTTGGTTTCTGCTCTGGAGCGTGGAATGCCACAATGGTGCCCGCGAACAAGGTCACCACGGAGGTCTGAGGGTTCGGCAGTGAAAACAGATGAGCCACTCTCAAAGATCAGGAAGATGCATTGCTTTAAACAGTCCCATGGACAGTGACCCAGAGCAGAGAAGAGAAGCCATCTGCTCCTCTCGAGAGGTGCTCAATCTCAGAGCGTCCTAGCACCAGCTCCTAACAGTATGACGGTCACCATCCCTACACAAGGGCCCCCAATCCCAAAGCGAAACCCTAAGGCCCCGTTCCTGTTATTGATGGCAAGGAGTGAGACCATGACAGGTAAAAAAGCCAGAGGTGAGGGGACATTGCCACGTCACCGATGGGGCCAGCGAGGCCTGCGAACCTTCCCTGGCCCTCGCCAGACAAGGTCCCGTGGGTTAATCACAGAGATTAATAGGCTGGCTGGGGAGAGGTCATGATTGACCAGCCTGCTCATAGCTCCTCCGGAGAGAAAAACTGCAGTGTGACAGCAGGTGGAGGGACAGCGTGACCTCTGCGGCCAGCCAGCTGACCTGTTTCCCTTCCAGCGTGACCTCTGTGGCCAGCCAGCTGACCTGTTTCCCTCCAGCGTGACCCTGTGGCCAGCCAGCTGACCTGTTTCCCTTCCAGCGTGACCTCTGCGGCCAGCTGACCTGTTTCCCTCCAGCGTGACCTCTGCGGCCAGCAGATCTGTTTCCCTTCCAGCGTGACCTCTGTGGCCAGCAGATCTGTTTCCCTTCCAGCGTGACCTCTGCGGCCAGCAGATCTGTTTCCCTCCAGTGTGACCTCTGCGGCCAGCAGACCCGTTTCCCTCCAGTGTGACCTCTGCGGCCAACCAGCTGACCTGCTTCCCTTCCGGACGGAACTGTGAAGTTCTTTTCACTTGAACTCTGGCATCCCCGTGCGAGGCACCCGTGGCTTGGGGCAATCATAATGGAAACAGTAACACTAACACTACCCTCAGGAGGCTACCTGTCTCAGGGCCCGGGGGTGGGGCGTGGAGACGCCCCTACCTTTTGTGGAGGCTGAGCTCTACTTTGCAAACCTTTATTCACCAGAAGCATGTTCCCCTGAATGCTGGCATTTCAGAATCTACGTTTTAAAAATGCACATTTTGGCCTCAGCTGGTTGGCTCAGTGGTAGAGCACTGGCCCAGCATGTGGAGGTCCCGGGTTTGATTCCTGGTCAGGGCACACAGGAGAAGCGACCATCTGCTTCTCCACCCCTTCCCCTCTCACTTTTCTCACTTCTCTCTCTCTTCTCCTCCCCTCCTGCAACCATGGCTCAATTTGAGCGCATAGGCCCTGGGCACTGAGGATGGCTCCATGGCCTTCGCTCAGGTACTAAAAATAGCTCGGTTTCTGAGCAACAGAGCAACATCCCAGATGGGCAGAGCATCCACCCCTAGTGGGCTTGCTGGGTAGATCCCAGTCTGGGCACATATGGGAGTCTGTCTCTCTGCCTCCCTGCTTCTCACTGAATAAAAAAAAAAAAAAGTAAATAAAAATAAAAATGCACCGTTTATATCTATTTCTATAGTAATTCTGTGGGATTCATGATTACACTAAGAACTGAGATTAAGACTCTCTCTCTCTCGGGAGAGAAGATACTGAGTTAAAACACTTTCATAATAGAAGTGATTGCAAAGCAAACCGGCTTGGTTGTGACAGGCGTCTCTCCGCAGGGCAGTCTCTGGGGCCGACGCTCCGTGAAGGACGTCCACGTGGAGCGGAATGCTGTCAGAACCCGAGCACATTTGCTAGTCCGGGTGGCTCCCCGCATCTCTGCCTTGAAAGCTCGCAACCAGAATTAGTCCATGTTCAGCTGCAAGCAGAGGATGTGTGTGCTGATTAGCGTCAGATGCTGTAAAAACGGCTTCTTCCAGACGTGGAGCGTATTCGTGTTCCAGCAAATGCATGTTATTTCTCCCAGGCGAGGAGGAGTGTGGGTCCTCAAATGGCTCATCTCTGAAATAAAGGTTCCGTGCGGTCGTTACCACCAAGGCTGTTAAGCCGCAGAAAAGCTCTGTTGTCTGATTGCGGCGGTCAAACAGTTCTTGTTACAAAAATGTCCAGTTAGCATCCATACTGGAGCAGAGAGAGCATCATCTAAAAATATAGGGAGACCAGGTGGAATGGCCCAAACAGCGGCTCCTGAGAAAGGTGTGTCCATGTCCTGAGCCTGGGAGTCTGGGAGGAAGGGTCCACGTGGAGAAAGGTCCTTGCAGATGTAACGAAGCTAAGGATGTCCAGATGAGAGGAGAGCCCTGGGTGGCCTGGGTAGGACCTACATGCAATGACCAGTGTCTTTGATACAGGTGAGGGAGAGGGGATTGGGCAGACACGCAGAGGAGGAGACAACGGGAAGACCCAGGCAGAGACTGGAATATTGTGGCCACCAGCACAGGGATGCTGGGTGGCCACCGGGGTCTGGGAGAAGCAGAAACAGGTCCCCTGACTGACCAGAGGAAGTGCGTTCCTACTGGTTTTCCGACTTCTTGGCTCCAGGGCCGGGAGAAGACACCGTTCTGTGGTTTGAGGTCACCAACGCCAAATGTGTCAGAATGTGTTACGGCAGCTTCAGGGAAAACTGATGCCTAATGCGTCCTTCTGTGACCTTTGAAGGATGAGTCACTGAACTGGATGAGGCCCCTGTCCCCCGGTCTTTAGGAAGTACTTTCTGAAATAAGTACTGGAGATAAAACCGATCAACACCACCACCACCGCCACAGCCACGTGCTGACTTCCTACAGCAACCCTGCCGGGTTGTAACACCCGCGTCAGGAATCGTCGTGGAGAAGCTGAACGGCTGGCCCTCGCTGCGCCAGGTTTGTAGGGACCCGTCCTTCCATCTCCGTTATTCCAGCCACCACACGGTTAGGGCACTGGGATCTTTCCAGGGACGTGGTGGCATGCACACTCCAGCAGGGAAGACCTGTATCACTCCAGTCAGCATCTAAGTCCAACGCCAGCCACCATACGGTTAGGGCACTGGGATCTCTCCGGGGACGTGGCGGCGTGCACACTCCAGCAGGGAAGACCTGTATGTATCAGTCGAGTCAGCATCTAAGTCCAACGCCATCCACCATACGGTTAGGGCACTGGGATCTCTCCGGGGACGTGGCGGCGTGCACACTCCAGCAGGGAAGACCTGTATCACTCCAGTCAGCATCTGAGTCCAACGCCAGCCACCACACGGTTAGGGCACTGGGATCTCTCCGGGGACGTGGCGGCGTGCACACTCCAGCAGGGAAGACCTGTATGTATCAGTCAAGTCAGCATCTAAGTCCAACGCCAGCCACCAGGAGGCATCTCTCTGCTTCCCCTGCGGAACTGGCGTCAAAGACGAGATCGCTTCCTTGGGAACAGAAGACAGTCAAGGGGACGTACAAGTAACAGACGGCAGGCCAGACGACTCCTTGCCGCCCCCCCTCTGACCGCCTCGATGGAAGGCAGACGGGTCTCTGATCAGGAATAGCAAACTCGCTCTGCTACAAAGTTGCTGTCCGGTCCGAAAGGTGCTCACAGGGAGGAAAGTGACTTCCTGGACCAACAACCTGGGGGTTGGCCTGCCCAGCACATCAATCAGGAAGATCTCACGGACAGCGTATCAGCTGGAACCCCGGGTTGTGCAGAGCCCACACCTGCCCACGTCAGCACTTACTCTGTCATGCCTGACGGGTCCCACTCCTCTTTTGAGGGCGCTGTGAAGCCACTGAAAAGAGCCGCGCTCTCCTAGACGACGTGGCTGTTCCCGGATGGAAGGCAGTGTCCTGCTCAGCTGAGCTCTCCAGGTCGGTTGTGGCTCGACGCCTCTGTCCCTTAGGCTCACTTCGCCACAGCTCACCCCTGACGATGGCCCCGGACACGGAGCAGGGCACCTGGCCCGGGGGGAGCCAAAGTGTTTAGAAAATAAGAAAATCCAATCAACTCAGGTGTGAATTCTAACGTCGCCACTTACGGTGCGAGGCCAGATGAATGACATACTTCCTTCGGTTTTTAGCTTGGCTTTCTCATGTTTATGAGACAATGACTTTGTTCCCTAAATACAAAGGGAGATGATGTTTGTAAATTGGGTAGCCTGGCACCTGGGTTTGCTGAGTGCTGTCTGGTTACTGGTGCTGTTCTGTGTGGCTCTGATCATGAGTTGGACCTTCTCAAGGAAAGAGGTCCCGTCCTTGAAAACCCCTCGAAAGGGCTGACACCATCTGCACGTCCCCCGGTCTCTCTGACGGAGCCAGAATCACAGGTTGGGGTTGACCTAGAAAATTCTCTCTTTATTTGGCAACCAGATCGACACCTGGCCAGTCCCTTCTCGATCCGTTTCTTTCTTCTCCACCTCTTGGCGCTGTTCTGTGGGATCCCTCTGCTTTCTGAGAGAAGGGGACTTCTGAGTGGTGTCCACTCAGGCAGTGAGCTCAGGACGGGGACCTCACAGGCACAGAGGATTAACAGCGACGACGGTGGGTTAATGTGACAAACCACCGTTTGACGCCTTACGCACGCCACAGCTTTGATCCTCACAAGTGCCCTGTGGTTTACGCGGCGGTATTACCATTATTAGTATCGTCATCATTGAGAAGATGAGGAAACAGGCAGATGAGAGACCTGCCCAGAGGAGCTGAACGTGGACCCTGCACAGTCTGATTCTAGAGACCTGGGTACATTCCTCCAAAGGGTCCAGCAAGTTCCTGGGGGTCCTGAGTCCATATCGTTAAGACTAAACAGATGCAACATCACACCTGGCCAGCGTCCACCTGATCATGTGCATTCTTAAAGATATACAGAGAAAAAAAAACGTGTGTGTGTGTGGGGGGGGCGGACAGAACCAACACTCTCCTCTCCTCTCCATGATTTTTCACTAAAAGTATTTTTCTTTTTTGTTAATTTTTTATTTATTCATTTTAGAGAGGAGAGGGAGAGACAGAGAGAGAGAAGGGGGAGGAGCTGGAAGCATCAACTCCCATATGTGCCTTGACCAGGCAAGCCCAGGGTTTCGAACCGGCGACCTCAGCATTTCCAGGTCAACGCTTTATCCACTGTGCCACCACAGGTCAGACCAAAAGTATTTTTCAATTACAGGTGGCAGTCAATATTATTTTTACATTAGCGTGAGGTGCAACCGTGTCGTATCTCAAAGCGATTACCGAGGTCACCTCCCCTCTGGCCCTGGGGGTCCTGGTGTCGCAGGCAGGAGAGCCCGGTGGGCTATCTACCAATGGCGTAGCGGATGTGGAACTTCACGGCTCTCCCTCCGGGGGCTGGCCAGGCTGGTCCCTGCGGGCGTCTGCTGTGCAAGTCACCTCCACGTCACAGAAGCGGACCTCGTCCTCGTGAGGTACGGAGTACCGGAGGCCAAGGGGGGCTTCTGCCCGAGAGCCAGTCACTCTGGACCTCGGCAGCACCCACCCACCTACTTCTTCTTCCTGCAACACGGTGACGATGCCTGAAAGAGGAGACGGGTTTTGATGTCCCCAACGCTGCTTGTTCTTCCTGGTGACGGGGGGTGAGTGGAGGGGGTGGAGGGGTGAGAATCACTTCTTGCCTTTTCTGGTCCGTCCATCCGTCCAAGCTCTAACGTCCAGTCCTCAGCTCGGCCACCACATCGGGGACCCCAGATGATGTTGAACAACCGGCCCCTGGAGAGGTCATCTGCTGTTCCATCCCAGTCCCCTCTCGTTACCGTCTTCGGTGACGCCGGTCCCACTGCCGTTACAGCGTGACCGATGTCCTAAAGCAGTGGCCCCCAACCCCCGGGCCGCGGACCAGTACCAGTCCGTGAGCCATTTGGTACTGGTTTGCAGAGAAAGAATAAATAACTTATATTGTTTCTGTTTTATTTATATTTAAATCTGAATGATGTTTTATTTTAAAAAAATGACCAGATTCCCTCTGTTACATCCGTCTAAGGCTCACTCTTGACGCTTGTCTCGTAAGTTCGACAATTATATTTAAAAATACCACAGTTTTTACGCTGGTCGCATAATTTTATTTTGTGTATTTATTCGTCCCACCCTAAAGGCCGGTCCGTGAAAATATTTTCTGACATTAAACCAGTCCGTGGCCCAAAAAAGGTTGGGGACCACTGTCCTAAAGGATCCGTGTGTGTATGTGTGTGTGCGCATGTGTGTGTATATGTGTGTATGTGTATATGTGTGTGTCTGTGTGTGTATGTGTATGTGTATGTGTGTATGTATGTGTATGTATGTATGTGGGTGTATGTGGGTATGTGTGTATGTATGTGTCTGTATGTGTGTATGTGTGTATGTATGTGTATGTGTGTATGTGTGTATGTGTGTATGTGTGTATGTGTGTACATGTGTGTACGTATGTGTGTGTATCTGTGTATGTGTGTATGTGTGTATGCATGTGTGTATATGTGTATATGTATGTGTATGTGTGTGTCTGTGTGTATATGTATGTGTGTGTATGTGTGCGTATGTGTATGTATGTGTGTGTATATGTGCGTATGTATGTGTGTGTATATGTGCGTATGTATGTGTGTACGTGTGTATGTGTGTGTATATGTGTGCGTGTATGTGTATGTATGTGTGTGTATGTGTGTGTGTATGTATGTATGTGTGTGTGTGCGTCTGTGTGTGTGTGTGTGTGTGTGTGTGTGTGGTCTCTGGCTTTCCATTGGGCTGCTCCCAGGGCATAAGCACCCCGACAACTCTGAGGTGGCCGCCCCCCCATGGCTGGGTGGCGAGGGGAGCACAGCAGATCTCGGTAGCTGTGTGGGGTGGAGGGCACGTCCAGATCTACGGCGGACGGAGGGACAGGTAAGAACAAGGGGCCCAGGGAGCTGCGGGGTGTGGGCTGACCCGGGCAGGAGCTCCTCGGGTCTAACCGGCTCAGAACCCCACTGGCGGGGCCTCTACAGTCTTCCCTGGACTCACGCCGGCATGCGGCCCGGGTCCACAGGGTAAAAAAAAAGAGTGCTTATTTAAAGTCCCCAAGCAGCGGCGGCGTCTGGCCTAAGGCACCTGGCCCTGGGGGGGGGGTCCCGTCACCCCTTTGCACAGAGGGGAGTAAAGCACAGAGGCTCAGCGGGTCCAGGGGCGGCGGCTGTCACACCACGAGCAGAGCGGGGGTTTTACAGCTGAGTGTCTGCTACCCGGCCCGGCTCCCTCTGCGTCCCCGGCGTGCGCCTGTGCCCTGCCTGGTCCCTCCATGGGCCTGAGTTCTGGTCCCTGAAAGAACCATGCACCATGCTGGCTGTTCCTGTCCTGGTTTTCTGGGCGTTGACAGGAGACCTTGCAGCAGGCAAAGGGGTGACAGGCCGATCTATACAACCTACAATTCTGACACTGGGACGCAACGGTCTCTTCTCGGATAAATGCACACCCCAAAGCCAGGCAGGGTTCTTTCTGGTCGGCAGAAGAGAACATTGGCCTTTCTAGGGGATTATATACGACAGCTTTATTACACAGGCTGTGACGTAAAAAGAGGAGCAAAGAGATGAGGGTTCAGCCCCTCCGCAGAGACCCACAGGGACACTCATTAAATGTCACGCTGGTGGGTGAGGGACGCAGTCATTAGCCTGTGGGGATCAAATATTTCAGAATGCCAACATGGATTTCTGTTTTCTCTTTCGGTGACATGTCTTTTCTAGTCTTGAGTTCAAATGCTTCTCTCACTCTGTCATTGGTCCCCATTCCTCCCTCGTCCTCCCTGGGACCTCAGGGTTCCCACGTGAACCTCAAGGACACATCTGTGGCGGGAATGGAGGGGCTCTGTGTGGACACCCCCGGTAGAGGGGACAGCAGGGGACAGCAGGGAGCCCTAACAGCAGCACTGGGGCTCCAGACAACAGCCAGACCCCTTAAGACCTTTGTCCTTAATAGTCCTCTGTTCACACTCAGGGAACCGGACCCGTGTTCTCTGGGGCCCCTACTGACCCAAGTACGTGCACGCATCGGGCCGGGAGGCTGAACGGAGACAGGAAACCGACTGCGGGTCACCTTCTGGCCCTAAGATCATGATTATGCTCTCCTTTGAAAGTGGTTCATAAACAGGACTTGTCTGTCCTCTCCTGGGGCCGCAGGGTCCTAGCCCCCCTGTATTCTTCTCTATTATATGCATGAGAGAGCGGACAGATAAGGAAAAGGGGAGCTTATCCCGGAAGCCACAGGGAATGAACACTAAAACCGTCTCTAAGTGGAGAGTGTCCCAGCTTTTGGTCCTCGAACTGAGTCCTGACATCTGGGCTGCTGTCCGCTCTGGTGAGTGGTGTAGCCTAACCCTGGCATCTCAGAGACACCAGCCAGCATGTCCAGGACTGAGCTAATTCTTTCTTGTTAGTAAGGAAGGCGGGACCCTTATGAACTGCCTAGTCCTCCCTATGATTTATTTCTTAAAAAAAAAAAAAAAAAAAAACACAAAAAAACCCCACACACGAAGGAGGCAGGAATCCGTTATGCATGTGCATTTTGAACCCTTTACTCCCTCTGGGAAACCGTTCGGTAGAAAGCGGCCCCGTGGAAGGCACACGAGAAGGGCTAATGCTGTGGCCCGGGCGTCCTGCTGGCCTGCCCGTCGATCCTGGAGTGCGGGTTAGATCGACTCACAGGATGACATCACAGCTCACGCTGTCCCCCATTTGTCTCCTCACATGCAAAGTGCTCTCCATCCAACCTGTCAGTGGCGATCAACTGAGAGAACGGCGGAGGATTATCCCTACTTTTTCAAAAGGGGTGAAGGCTCTGGAAGAAACAAGAATACAAATGCTATTGACTGAATTCAGCAGGTTTGAACACGCCAGAATTAAGATGAAAAGCACCTTTCTTCCTCGCTGCGTTTCTGCCAGATGCTCTGCTTTAACCGATCCTGAGGCAAGGTAGGAAGAAGTTAGGAAAATTCCCTGGCAGGTAGAATGAGGGAAACTGAGGCGAAAGTTAAATGAGCCTGAGCAGTGAACAGCTTGGTAGTAAATCGCAAGATCTCGTTTTCCTTAAACCAAGGACGCTGAGAAGGAGGAAGATTTATAACCACTCCTCCCCATCCAGGGAGTGAGAAGCTTCAACACCCCCTGGTCAGGGAGAGAGATAAGAGAGACCCAGTTGGTGCCATTAGTGCCAGCCAGACCCCAGAATGGGTAGATTCAGGGGAATAAATAACAAAAACTGAATTCGAGCCAGACAAGTTCCAGATAAGAGGAGAGCAGTGAAGCTGACCAGAGAATGGTCCCAAAGTCCCCTACAGGCTCGTATTAATGCACGAGCGTATCAACGGCCACACTTGGAAAGCTATTGAGACCCCTCCTGAACCTCCCCTAAGACCCCCTCCTTTAGAGAACAGATAAGCACTCTCAAGACACAGGACGCAGTGGACACTCTCCCTTGAGCATGCCTGCCCCCCTTCTCCTCAGATGTGTACTTTTGCTTTCTTTCTCCTCAGACCTAAGGGACCCCACGAGACTTGCACCCAAGGGAGCAGTGGACAGTGGCAGCTCGTCTTGGGCTAAGTCCCTGCATTTGTCTCTGAGGACTCCCGTTTTGCCTCTGTAACTTGTTCCCTGGGGCCACGCAACCCACCTGGCTCACTTCTGTTACTGTAACCTGTGTCCTGAGTCCACACACCCCAGTGTGGCTCATTTCTGTTACTGTAACCTGTGTCCTGAGTCCACACACCCCAGTGTGGCTCACTTCTGTTACTGCAACTTCTGTCCTGAGCCCATACACCCCAGTGTGGCTCACTTCTGTTACTGTAACCTGTGTCCTGAGTCCACACAGCCCAGCATGGCTCACTTCTGTTACTGTAACCTGTGTCCTGAGTCCACACACCCCAGTGTGGCTCACTTCTGTTACTATAACCTGTGTCCTGAGTCCACACACCCCTGTGTGGCTCACTTCTGTTACTGTAACCTGTGTCCTGAGTCCACACACCCCTGTGTGGCTCACTTCTGTTACTGTAACCTGTGTCCTGAGTCCACACATCCCAGTGCAGCTCACTTCTGTTACTGTAACCTGTGTCCTGAGTCCACACACCCCAGTGTGGCTCACTTCTGTTACTGTGACTTCCTTTCCTGAGTGTAGGTGGCGCAATCTGGCTCACTCCATTCATTGTGATATTACTTCTATCTTTTTGTTGTTGTTGTTTTTTTGTATTTTTCTGAAGCTGGAAATGGGGAGAGACAGTCAGACAGACTCCCGCATGCACCCGACCTGGATCTACCTGGCATGCCCACCAGGGGCGAGGCTCTGCCCACCAGGGGGCAATGCTCTGCCCCTCCGGGGCATCGCTCTGTTGTGACCAGAGCCACTCTAGCGCCTGGGGCAGAGGCCAAGGAGCCATCCCCAGCGCCCGGGCCATCTTTGCTCCAATGGAGCCTTGGCTGTGGGAGGGGAACAGAGAGACAGAGAGGAAGGAGGGGGTGGGGGTGGAGAAGCAAATGGGGGCTTCTCCTATGTGCCCCGGCCAGGAATCGAACCCGGGTCCCCCGCACACCAGGCCGACGCTCTACCGCTGAGCCAACTGGCCAGGGCCTTACTTCTTCTATCTTAAGGCTTTCCTTATTTTACTGTCCACATCTTTAATAAACTTACTCTCCAAATTATCTGGACACAAGTAAGAAGTTAGGGAGATCTTTCTGCTATAAAGTCAAGAACCAACACATTCCAGACTGTGCTGGGCAGCCCCGCCTGGGTCCCAGTCCCTTTCTGGTGACAATATCATGACATATTGCTTTCTTTCCTTTCCATCCACACTAGATACTCCATGCACTTCTCTCTGTTTCTGCCTCTCCTGCTCATTGGCGACGTTGGCAGCACAGTATCTAATTTGCCCCCGGCTTTCCAGAGTACCTGGTACAGTGACATATGCTCTGTTGGTATTTAAAATAGTCAACATAACTTGGGCTGGAAGCTGTGAGTGATAATTAAAAACAGCAAAGAACCCACACTGACGAGATTGGCCAGTGCAGGAGCTCCAGAGGAGCGTATATAATTCTGCAAGTGAGGCAGCCTCACACCTTTCCCTGCCGGGAAAAGCAGGCGCCTGTGTTATGATGGACAGGAGCGTGAGCACGGGATGGGAGGCCCCTGGGTTCTAAGGGGGTAAAGCCAGCACTGGAGTCTCAGTAACAAGCTCACAGCGAGAGAAGGCTGCTGGGCTTAACTGCAGGTCCCTTATGAAGACCGTGAGGACCCAAGTGGTGGAGGGAGCTGCCCCTCCCAGAGGACGCCATGGCGGCCAGACTCACTAAAAGTTCTGGGTCTTTAACAGAAGTCTGAAATCCAGATTATCTTCTGGTGAAACCACTTTTTTCTTTTTTAACCTTTTATTCTTTTTATTTTTCTTTCTTTTCTTTTTTTCCAAAGCTGGAAACAGGGAGACAGCCAGACAAGAGTCCTGCATGCGCTCGACTGGGATCCACCCGGCATGCCCACCAGGAGGCGATGCTCTGCTCATCTGGGGCATTGCTCTGCCACAATCAGAGTCATTCTAGCACCTGAGAAAGAGGCCACAGAGCCATCCTCAGCGCCCGGGCCATCTTTGCTCCAATGGAGCCTTGGCTGCGGGAGGGGAAGAGAGAGACAGAGAGGAAGGAGAGGGGGAGGGGTGGAGAAGCAGATGGGTGCTTCTCCTGTGTGTTCTGGACGGGAATCGAACCTGGGACTCCCGCATGCCAGGCCGACGCTCTACCACTGAGCCAACCAGCCAGGGCATTAAAAACCCTTTATTCTTAAGCAGAGCCGCAAATATAAAACAGAGAGCATGTTCATATTGACCCTGAGGTTGGAGGGTTCAGAGCCCCTTGGGGATGATCAGTGTTCTTCTAGAATGGGGAGGGGATGGGAAGGGTGAGGGTTTCTCACTAAATTCTCACACCAGGAAGGACAGAGGCTGCAGGAGGGGGGCGCTCCCCGCAGCTGGACCTGAAAACACTTGCAAACACTCTGGGTCAAGACCTGCAGTCCTAACGATGTAGGTGTGTAGGTGATTGTCGGGAGCCGATCCACTAATGCTGGCTAACTAGGTCACAGCAGGAGAAGATCCACAACTGCTGGTTGACAAAGTCACAGCAAAAGAAGATAGAGTCACCGCAGTAAGACCAACAGCTGCGGTTGACAAAGTCATCGCAAAGGAAAGGCACGATACTTCCCCCTTTAATCTTTTGAATTAATCTGGCCTTATATTCCCCCCTTTTCTGGGTGTGTGCTATTATTTGTAGCACAGGGATAATAGTACCATGCTTTCCCTGTAGATTTGTAGTAATTTCTTTGGAAATGAGACAGAAGGTGTAAGTTTCACAGAAAAGCCTGTAAGCCCCTTGAACTGGGCTCATAGACATAAGAGGCTGGCCATGATATCCCTCATAAAGGGTTAAGTTTGTAGGAGAATTTCTTCTTATTAATCATGTTAGAAAGAATAAAGTTAGAACTTAGCTAGTATATGAATATAGTAAATAAATAAAGTTTAACTAGACATTAGAATCTTAGGTAAAGTGTAGTGGAGTGGCCTGTTGCGTGGCCTTGGATGGGAGTGCAGCTGGCTAGTAAAGAATGTTTTGTTAAAAGACTTGTTTTGTCACTGAAGGCAGTTGCTGGGCTTTTCTCAGTAAAACATTCTCATGAGATTTTTGCATTTTTCAAGAATAAGGAGAGGAATGTGGTGGGATTCATAGCAGCAATAGCAACTAATGCCTTCTGATATTATGTTGCTACTAGCTATCTTGCAGGTGCACTCTATGTATCTCTAAGTAAAAATTACTCTTTATACTATGTCAGTTTCTTAATAGCAAGCCTTTTGTAGTCTTGTGAGAAAAGAATTAGGACACTACATGAACTCAAGGCTATTTGCCTGAGCAAGCGGTGGTCCTCTGCTAGTCCTTGATGATTTCGTCTGCTATCTCTTTCTGTGCCCTTGACTCACAACAAGAGTAAAATAGAGTTATTAATTAGTACTAATCTTTTAGAAGTTTGTACCAATATTATTATTACTATTGTATAACTGTACTTTGAATAACTTACCACCTGACTTGTAGCTTATAGATATGAATTAACTGTTATCTAAAAATATATAACCATAGTGAAACTAAAACAATGATGTATTCAAAATACCATGTGATTGTAACTTAGTGTGTGTGCATAAAAAGTAATGTTAGACCAGCCACTGGGGGAGATGCCTGGCAGTAAATGCTAACCAGAGAATAAAGAATTCGGCTCTCTCACTCGATTTTCGCCGACGCCGTCTCCTCCTGTGGGACCCCTGGATCCTCCCCCCGGGGCTGGACCCCGGCAGGTGATTAATTTTACCTGCTTCTCATGGAACCGCAGCCTCACACACAACATTCTGAGTGTGGGTCAGGCACATGTTATATCTCCTCCCGGTCATATATGCTGTCCGTCCCAGCTGGTGGGACTAGACCACCCCCATTTCTTTTACATTTGTATCAGTGAGCATTTAATCTCAAAGGAATGAGGGTGAGCTAGCTCAGCTCATCAATGAATAAATTAAAGAGCGTCATTCACTGTCTGATCTGGGTATGGCCTACTGGAAGGTAATACTGTATTAATTTGAAGTAACACACTGATGATCTACCTTATTGACCGTTTGTTTTCGGGAAGGTTTTACACACATCCTAGGACTTCCCTGCCCCCTGCCCCCTAAGTTTAGCTGTTAACAAGAACACAAAGTAACTACGGGAGCATGCTGTGTGACTGCTCGGTACTACAAATACATTATCCCGTATATTTTCCGTGTCATGCTCCCATTCTTCCGAAGGGGACGCTGCGGTTTTGAGGAAATTACACCGCGACATTAAAACGAAAACTGGATTTCGATCTTCAAAGTTACCCACTCTCGACGAAGGAACAAAACCACCGGAGAACACCGGCCAGCCTCCCTCCCCGGTTGCTACGCTTTTCATCCAACATAGTTATTCACAAAGGCAGGGAAACTGATTGCATAACCAACTGCTTGAAATGTTCAATACTTGTCAAAGTCTCAAGTCGTTGGAACATGTTGCCGTCGGTCACAGCACGACTCTTAGCATCCCCCGACCCAAGGAAAGAGAGTGCCACATGGCGGGCGCTCTGCAAACGCTCCCCTCGCCCATGTCACTATGACAACGGTGGCTTTGTTGATCAACCCCTCCACAGAAGGAAATAAACGCCACCATGAGCCAGCAAGTGGCCCACGCGGTCAAGGACCTGAGCTGCGGTTACAATTTCTTCCTCAGCAATGAAGAGCAAGCGTGATCAGCTGGACCCTGGGGCGTCTGTGGGAGACAGCATCCCAGTTCCGGGGACAAGGTGACAGTCCCGGACAGCACAATGCTGGTGCCGTGAGCCACGTGCTTCTCCTACCACCGCAGAGAGATGAGTTGAGGTCTTCTGGTCAACGTCCCTAAGGAATCTTCATTACCAGTCAGCTAGTGCTGTGTGAGCGGGGCCTCCCCACGCCACCCCTTTATGCAGAAGTCGCAGCCTCAGTCATCCCAGGCACGGAAATGTGCAGAGAAGAGTCCGCGCAATCAAAACGGATCCCTTTCCTGACCAGGGGAGAGGGGTTCATCACCAGCATAGCTCCCATTTCCTGTGTGAAACGGCGCTGATTGAATGCAGTCGCCGTTAGAGGAAATTAAAAACTTTATAATAGAGGTGAGAGCCACAAGGAACGCACAGGCCCCGTGGGCTGCAGCGGGAGGGGGGGCGCTCAGCAGTGGGAGGTGGGTGGTCTCGGGTCTGAGCTCTCGGGAGGGTTTCAGGCACAAGTTGGCTTTTTAAAAGACCGTGTTGGTGGGTTCACAGTTCGAATAGAGAATTGAATTTCTTTGGCCTGGAGGAATATGGTTTCATTCTTCAGATTCAAAATCTTTATAAAATGGTATCTTGCCTTCAATTTTTAAAATCTTTATAAAGGAACCAAGATACTATTTTATAAAGATTTTTAAATCTTAACTGATATATATCATATCTATATATGTATATATAAAATATTTTAGCAATAGTTTTTTTTTAATTGTATTCATTTTAGAGGGGAGAGATAGAGAGAGAGAGAGGGAGAGAGAGAGAGAGAGGAAGAGAGAGAGAGAGAGAGAAGGGGGAAAGAGCAGGGAGCATCAACTCTCATATGTGCCTTGACCAGGCAAGCTCGGGGTTTCGAACTAGCGTCCTCAGTGCTCCAGATCGATGTTTTATCCACTGCACCACCACAGGTCAGGCCAATAGTTTTTTTTTTTTCTTTTCTTTCTTCAAACTAGAAGATAGGTAGTACCATGGAGAAAAGTATCCCGTTCAAATACGCGTAGGAACAGATCAGAGCTTTCACAGAGGAAGAACACACCCTTCTCTGCTCAGGCACGGCTAGAAAAATGCTGGTCACCAGGGAAAGAACTGCGTGGTGGCACAAGGGCACACCTCAGACCCACCTCCTCAAGGGTGCTTTGGACCGAATGCCCCCCACGTCCACCCGGAGTCGTGGCTCCATCGGTCCCATGGACGTACCGTGCGGCACGAATCCTGTCCCGCGGGACAGAGAGCCCACGCCCCCGGTTACACGTGCAGGGACTCGTCGTACAGTAAGTGGGGAAGCTGGGAGCACCCCGAGTCACCCAACCTGAAGCTCCCGTTGGGTCTTCCTGCTCTTGCCAGCGGCCAGAGAGGCTCAGTGGTGCCCAGCCTGGTCTCAGATGGGGTCAGCGAGGCCAGGCACATTCGCTACAGCAGACCTCTCGCCAAAGACACACGAGGGGCTGCAGTCCCTGGGCAAGCCTCCAGACCCACTATTAGAAATGTCACTAGGCCCTGGCCGGTTGGCTCAGTGGTAGAGCGTTGGCCTGGCGTGCGGGGGACCCGGGTTTGATTCCCGGCCAGGGCACATAGGAGAAACGCCCATTTGCTTCTCCACCCCCCCTTCCTCTCTGTCTCTCTCTTCCCCTCCCGCAGCCAAGGCTCCATTGGAGCAAAGATGGCCCGGGCGCTGGGGATGGCTCCTTGGCCTCTGCCCCAGGCGCTAGAGTGGCTCTGGTCGCGACAGAGCGACGCCCCGGATGGGCAGAGCATCGCCCCCTGGTGGGCGTGCCGGGTGGATCCCGGTAGGGCGCATGCGGGAGTCTGACTGACTGTCTCTCCCCGTTTCCAGCTTCAGAAAAATACAAAAAAAAAAAAAAGAAGAAAAAAAAAAAAAGAAATGTCACTAGATGTTTCCGGTCCTTAGCAACCGTGTCCCTCACGACCTCCAGACCCTCTTCTCTGCACTCAGAGAGAAAAATGCACCCTTCCTAAGACAGAGAGCGCCGTGGTCCAATTTCCTCCCTCGCGTCAGAAGTACTAATCGTGAAGGAGACTTCATCTGTTTAAATATCACAGATACTACAGTATGCTTTCCTGAAAACAGAAGAACCTTTAAACTCAAAGGTTTACCACCTTCCTCTTGGAATAGAAATTAGGCATTTCCAATGTGTCATATGTGTTTTTTGGTCTCAACATCCTTTGCCCAACAGGTCACATGGAAGGGCGGCGTCCACCTCCAGTGGACACACACGTGTAACTTTTGGCCTCTGCACCCTACGGGCTCAGCAAAAACTCGCTAATTAAAATGCAATGCGGTGGAAGCCTACAGGTAATTCCTCAGGTGTGTACTGGGCAGCGACGCTGGGGCGGGCTTAGCGTTGGGCGCCAGGGAATCAAGGTGACGAGGACGCAGTCTCTCCCCGTGAATGGTGCCCTGTCTGCCAAGTCTACCGAGGGGACAGGACACATCACACAGCTCTGCACTGAACGCCTGCTACGATGTAAGCACGTAGACAGCACAGGGTGCCCAGCCGGGAGGGGTGTGTTGTGTTCTACCTGGAGACGTACTTCAGTCAGGCACGGGCGAGGGGCTGGTGTTTCAGCAGTGACCATAAACGAGAAGGTCCTTGCCCTCGGGGCACTTATACACTAGTGACAGAGACAGACAACAGCTTAGTAAATAAGAAAAACAACAACAACAACGAGGTGCTTGCCCAGTGTGATAATAAATACTCTGCGGGGAGTTTCTGGATTGTTACAGAGCTTAAATTGTGGGGAACGGCTCTCCGGAGGGTGGTCAGCGCTGGCGTGCATGCTGAGGAACTCCACACGGAGGGACTGTATGGGGAAGGAGAGGGGGGAGGGTGCGGGGAGCCACCCAGAAGAAAGGAGCCGTAAGAAGGGACGGGCTGCACACGCAACACGGAGCAGGGTTGGGATTCCGACCCCACTGAAGGAAACGGGGCCCTGAAGGAGCCCGCACGGGCATCTAATTGTCCCAGGCGCTGTGCGAGCATACGGGTCATGTCGCACCAGAGTAAGGCTCCTGGGAGGCAAAAGCAACCGTCGCTGACGCCGGCTGGGGAGTCATCGCCGAGCACACGATGAGTATAGAACGCCAGCCGGGGGCTCGGGGGTCGTGACCAGCCAGCCCCTCCCTTGAAAGGAGGGGGCTGTGCAGTCCGGGGTCCAATGGCAATGACATCAGAACCCGGGACTCTTGTAAGAACAACAGGCTGTTCCGTACACTGTCCCAAGAGCAGTGTCTTCATGCTCTAGACCAGGGGTAGTCAACCTTCTCATACCTACCGCCCACTTCTGTATCTCTGTTAGCAGTAAAATTTTCTAACCGCCCACCGGTTCCACAGTCGTGGTGATTTATAAAGTAGGGAAGTCACTTTACTTTATAAAATTTATAAAGCAGAGTGACAGCAAGTGAAAGCATCTAATAATAATTACTTACCAAGTCCTTTATGTTGGATTTTCGCTAAGTTTGGCAGAATAAATCTTTATAAAATGACTTACTATAGTTCAATCTATCTTTTTATTTATACTTTGGTTGCTCTGCTACCGCCCACCATGAAAACTGGAGTGCCCCCTAGTGGGCGGTAGGGACCGGGTTGACCACCACTGCTCTAGAAGGTAAATGAAAATAAGGAAACAGTACTAAAAAATATCTTGAAGTCACATGATGTTGCCTTGTAGTCAGTGGTCACATGTCGGTCCCACAGCTGCTCACACAGGGTCCCTCTGGCAGGGTATGAGAGACACCTGCCTCTCGGGGGCCGGGGGGGGGGTCCTATGATCCTTGCTGCCCTGACCTCCTCCCCTCCCATGTCCAGTACGTTATGGATGAAGTTCAGCCCTTCCGGACGGCTTTCTAAAGCTGAAAACAGATGCAGTACCAGCTGCTTTCTAAATGATGACGGGGGCTAAGTGGGGGAAGGGAAATGTTATTTGTCAGTCGGTTGGTAGAAGCCGCGAGTCTGTCCTTCGCTGTGATTGACGTGCGGGAGGAGGCAGGGAGATGGGGGGGACGCAGGGACGTGGGGTGCGGAGGCAGGGGTTGTGGCGGGAAGGCTGGCCAGAGAGCAGCACGCCTGGTGGGTGACACGGAGCTGCCGGGGGAGTGGAGCTGGCACGTCTGTTCCGGGTTCACACTCGTCTCAACCCACAGCTACTGAGCATTCTCCAAACACGCCTCCTCTAATTCTCCCGCCTCTGTCTCGGACGGACTCTGGTCGTTTCCTCCCTGGAATATTAAGGAGCAATCCTAAATGCTGTTCTAGGCACCGACACTCAGGCCCCTGAAATGTACGCCCCGGGGCCTGACCTGTGGTGGCGCAGTGGATCAAGCGTCGACCTGGAAATGCTGAGGTCGCCGGTTCGAAACCCTGGGCTTGCCTGATCAAGGCACATATGGGAGTTGATGCTTCCTGCTCCTCCCCTGTCTCTCTCTCCTCTCTCTGTCTCTCTCTCTCTCCCTCTCTCTCTTTCCTCTCTAAAATGAATAAATAAAATAAAATAAAAATGTACGCCCCGGGGTGAAGCCGCAGTCATCAGTTCCCGAAAGGGGCAGCTGGGCCCCTCCCTGGACAGCCTCACCCACCGACAGACCACCTGAAACTCACAAACACCTCTCGCGAGGCGCTCCTGACCGGGCCTCTCTCTCCACCCTCATGGCCTCCCACGCCCCACGTCACCTCAGACAACCCGGGATATGGGGGGTTCCCGTGCCCACCCCCTGAGATCTGGGCTACCTGCCCTGGGATCCCCGGTTCCGTGAAATGTCCCGCCAACCCTCTTGGCCCCTTGAGCTGTGAACCAACTGTCAAGACCAGGCTCCGTCACCACCTCTCTGGGGGACCGACTGGGCACCCCTGAGTAGGCGAGCCGATGAGGGTGCCCCCCCTTCCACACCCTCCTGCGCACACGGCCGCCTTTTCACAAAGCAGCCGACATCCCGGATGGTCACTTTATTAACACCTCACGCCCTTCGTCCCATTAGAGAGCAGAGATTCTCTTAGTCGTCGTTAATCCTTTCGGACACTTCTTCCTCAGACTTTTCTTCTGTTGTCTTTTCCAATCAAGACCTGCCTTCCTGTCTCACAGATGAGAACAGATTCCACGCTTGATCTTGGACGCAAGGCCCAGAAGCGACGAGACACCTCTTCCTTTTAACACGAGAAGGAAATGGTCTCACACACGTGATCTCGGGGACTCTTTTAAAACAGCCACCGATGCCGACGTCACCCCCGTCACAAGGAGAATGGGACGGAGCTCAGAAGGTGGGAGTTTCCAGAGGCCGCGCCCGGTGGCCCACGTGAGGCCCTGAGAACCCCACGTCGACGGGGAGGCCACCGCTGCTCCCCACGCCCCTCGCGTGGTCAACGTCCCACGGTGGATTCGGTGCGGGAAGGTGGGGCTACCTCGTTGCTCAGTTTCATCGCCACCAGCTCCATGCGGAGGGAGCAGTACGCCACGCTGCTCAGCACGGGACGATCTCTGTCCTCCGTACGACGTGGTTCTAAACTCCAGCCAACGTCGTCCGATGCGAAATTAACAGCTAGTTGCGTGCCTGTCTCCAGTGTGGACACTCACACCCGCGACGCAGGGGAAGGCTCAGGGGAGCCGTGACCCCGAGTTCTCTGCACTAAGTGCTGACTCTGGAAGCCAGTCTCTGTGCCGAGGGCGAGGCTCGCCCACACCTCCTAGTCTGGAGCACTGGGCGCGTCCAGGCACCCCCCCCCGGGCAGGGGGGCCGTCTGTCCAAGCACCTTTGCTTCCCCTCTGAGCTTTTACTAGGAGAGCAAACCGAAAGGTACGGCCGGCACGCACAGCACACCGTCTGCGCCCGCTGGGCACGCACCCTGAGTCCCCGCGTGGAGCCTGCCAGGCTCGGTCATGGAGCCCCTCGGCCGTGACGAGAACCCTCTGGGCACGTGACCACTGGCTGAGTGTCGCCCAGAGACTGTCCTGTTCCTACTGCTGTGCTCTTTCAGCGGCAGCTCTGGCCGCTGGACACGGGGACTTTCTGCTCCTGTGTAGCGGCCTGTCCACTGATGAGCTCCCACTTGGGACCCTCTCCCGGGCCTATTTCCCTTGTCCTTGTGGGTCCGTGCAGGGGTGCGTGTGAGGGTCCGTGCAGGGGTGCGTGTGCGGGTCCGTGCAGGGGTGCGTGTGCGGGTCCGTGCAGGGGTGCGTGTGCGGGTCCGTGCAGGGGTGCGTGTGCGGGTCCGTGCAGGGGTGAGTGTGCGGGTCCGTGCAGGGGTGCGTGTGCGGGTCCGTGCAGGGGTGCGTGTGCGGGTCCGTGCAGGGGTGCGTGTGAGGGTCCGTGCAGGGGTGCGTGTGCAGGTCCGTGCAGGGGTGCGTGTGCGGGTCCGTGCTGGGGTGCGTGTGCGGGTCCGTGCAGGGGTGAGTGTGAGGGTCCGTGCAGGGGTGCGTGTGCGGGTCCGTGCAGGGGTGTGTGTGAGGGTCCGTGCTGGGAGACCTGGAGAACGGAGAGGGCAGACTGCAGAAACTGGCAGCTGCCCGACGCCTTGTCTCCTGTGGCACCAGACTGGTGACCTTGCACAGCCCACGTCCTCGCCCAGGAGGAAGGGCATGGGTGGGCTTGGCTCACAGGTGGCGGGGGGGAGGCGGGTGGGCACAGACAGCAGCTCCATCCTGTCCTCCCTCCTGAGCTGAGTGGAAGGACATGCAGGAGGAGCCGTTCTTTTCCTCTTGGGAAACGGGGTCAAGTTCATCGAACCCTGAAAATACGGCGTAGCCCGGGTGGACAGAAAGAACCCATACCCGTTCTGTGGACAGCCCCCCAGGGCCGCGACACAGCAGCCGAGGGACCCCCAGGACCACTTTGGAGGCAGCGGGAGGACAAGCCCCGTGGTCTCCGCGTCGGAATCACGAGCTCCATCCGGCTGGCCGGGAACCACGCTGCCTCTGACCCGGTCAATACCTCCCCGGTCCTGAGTTTCTACACAGGCAACTGCAGCTAAAAGACGATCCACAGCGAACAAATTTAAAACCGACCCAATGAGCCAGATCGCCTACCTGCTAACAGTAGCAAACACTGATCTTGGTCGAAATATTAATTATCTGAGCAAAAGATTCCCTGCGTCACCTTCGCAACAAGCTGAAAGGGAACAATCTGCATCCCTGCCGAGGGGGAGAGGAGGCGGACGGTGACGGTGATGATTTGTCACCCCCAGTTCACCCACCGTTCAGTTTGGAGGCAGCCTGGCCTCCTGGTCCAACAAAGGACACGTCTGCGACCCCCGATCGGGAGCAGGAGACGGCGGGGAGATGTGGCGTCACCTGTGCGAAGCCTCCTGCAGGGGCAACAGGTCCGCCCAGCTCCAAGTGCCGCTCTGTGACCATTCCACCTGCGTGTCGGTGTTGCCAAACCTCTGCTCCGGGCCACGCAGGCGTGCTGGTGCACTCGGGCTTTGCCCTTTGGTTGATAAACAGCAAATGATCTAACACCCCCCTCCCCACACACACACACCCTCATGGCTACATGACAAAACTTTAAATTCTTATCTCTCATCAAAGGAGAAACATCTACACAGACACGCTGAGGGCGGGCAGGTGGGCAGTCTGCGTAACTGGAGAACCTCCACGTGGCCTCTTGCTGACCACGGAGCCCGGAGCACAGCTGTGGGTCAGGACGAGACGGCGGTCAGTGCCACCCGTGACTCACACGGTCAAGGCCGAGCCTGGTGGCGATGAAGAGGGGGGGTCACCGAGCCCGTGAGAGAAGTGGGGGGGGTCACAGAGCCCGTGAGAGAAGTGGGGGGGTCACAGAGCCTGTGAGAGAACTGGGGGGGTCACAGAGCCCGTGAGAGAAGTGGGGGGGTCACAGAGCCCGTGAGAGAAGTGGGGGGGGTCACAGAGCCCGTGAGAGAAGTGGGGGGGTCACAGAGCCCGTGAGAGAACTGGGGGGTCAAAGAGCCTGTGAGAGAAGTGGGGGGGGTCACCGAGCCCGTGAGAGAAGTGGGGGGTCACAGAGCCCGTGAGAGAAGTGGGGGGGTCACAGAGCCCGTGAGAGAACTGGGGGGGTCACAGAGCCCGTGAGAGAAGTGGGGGGGTCACAGAGCCCGTGAGAGAACTGGGGGGGTCACAGAGCCTGTGAGAGAAGTGGGGGGGTCACAGAGCCCGTGAGAGAACTGGGGGGGTCACAGAGCCTGTGAGAGAAGTGGGGGGGTCACAGAGCCCGTGAGAGAACTGGGGGGGGTCACAGAGCCTGTGAGAGAAGTGGGGGGGTCACAGAGCCTGTGAGAGAACTGGGGGGGGGTCACAGAGCCTGTGAGAGAAGTGGGGGGGTCACAGAGCCTGTGAGAGAAGTGGGGGGGTCACAGAGCCCGTGAGAGAAGTGGGGGGGGTCACAGAGCCTGTGAGAGAAGTGGGGGGGTCACAGAGCCCGTGAGAGAAGTGGGGGGGGTCACAGAGCCTGTGAGAGAAGTGGGGGGGTCACAGAGCCCGTGAGAGAAGTGGGGGGGTCACAGAGCCCGTGAGAGAAGTGGGGGGTCAGGACCCCGTGAAGATTCCCCAGGCCGGGTCTCCCCAGGAGGGGTGTCTCCTGAACAGGGGGACCTGTGTTCTCCACCTGGACGCATTCCATGGACTAAACGGCATCTCTGTTGTCTGTTCACGGAACAGCTGATGAGAATGAAAACAAAACAAGACAAGAGAGCTCACCCTTTTACAAAAGGTCAGACAGAGCCCCGGCCTGACACAGCCTCCTGTTCAGGAGAGGCTAATGAGGCCCTGACGAGCGCAGGCGAACGAGGGGCCTGTTCTAATAAGCCGGTCGCGACCCAGCGGCTCAGTAGGAGAAGAAGGGGAGCTGTACCTTCCATGTCACGAAATCTCCCTGGTCCCCGCGTCCCCGGCACGCCGACCCCCTGTTAACACCGGAAACAAAGTCGGCAATGTCCTTTCCCCCTCTTCCCCGGGGTCAGCATCTCCTCCACAGGGAGAGTGAGCAAGCGCGATGTCTCTGTCCCCAAACTGACCGTGCGCAGTCAGCTCCCGAGCGTTGCTGAGGCTGCCATTCGAACCCTGGCGTCCACAGAGAGTGGCCGGCCAGCCGGGTCATCCAACAAGAATGTGCCGTGCCGGACGGAGCAAAGCACTGGTGTGGTGTCTGGTGGGGTTGGCCTGCAGCGGACCCACTGGGGGATGAAATGCTCGGCGATCCTTTGGGGACGTAGGAAAGAAGTCACCAGGCTCCTGGGGAGGCCAGACCCAGGGGAGACCAGGTCCTGAGGAGGCCAGACCTGGGGGAGGCCAGCAGACCGGGGGAGGCCAGGCCCGGGGGAGGCCAGGCCCGGGGGAGGCCACATTCACCCGCAGGGTGGAGGCAGGCAGCATTCGAACTTGGCCCCACATAACAACCACCAGCCTTTATTGTTGTTGGACTTCACTGTGGACGAAGCAGTGATACATGGAGCCGTGGGGCTGGGGTGGGGAAGGGGGGTCCATTTACAACAAACTTCTGGAGGGGTCATCGTTTCCCGCTGTCCAGATTCTGAAGCTGATGGACAGGCCCCTTTTCAGAGCGGTGGTTTGTCCTTTCCCGTGTCCGACAGTGTCTGTTTCCACGTGCGCGAGCGTCACTGAAGACATTCTCACCAAACGTCTGTTTGGGTCAGTTGAACAGTGGCCGCTGGCTGCGTCTTCTCTTGGCCAAAGGAGGAGGCTCCCTGAGGAAGGGACGAGGTTCCCCCAGGTGGTTCCCCTCAGTGGCACTTGTCCGAGGATCTATGGGATGCCCAGCGAGGGCGCCCGCTTCTCAGCCGGAGACAGAGACGGACAGGAGCACGGGGGGGAGGGGGGCTTCTCTACCCGCTATCCCCGAGCAGAGCAAGGCCAGGGAAGAGAACATATTTAATTCTGTCCAGCCACATTTAATGGATGATTAATAATCAAAGACTATTAAACAAAATTGGAAAACACAAGGGAAGCTATTAGAGCAGTGTGCCCGGTGAGCCGTCGAACTCGACGGAAGCGAACCGTTCCTGCTCTGCACCTGACACTTGGCTGATTCTTTGTCATTGTCACAGCAACCCGTCCCTGTGAGGCAGAGACCCGGAGACGCGGCTGCTTACCCGGGACAGGAGGTGCCTCGGCCACCCCGTGCGAACCCCAGGCTCCGAGGCTGCCGGGTCAGTGGGTCCCTCCCGACTGGTCAGCATCTCCGTCTCACTCAGAGCCCGAGGGTGGCACACGAGCTCTGTCCGTCCTGGCGACGTCCTCCTGCGGGTCTCTGTCCCGTGTCCAGTACCGCCGTCGCGCTGGCTCACGGACGAGCCGCATCCTCACCTTTCCAGCCCGGCTGCAGGCGCAGGGCGGTTAGCACCGGGCACTCTGAAAACAAGGGCTGGCGGCGGCATCAGGCCTCTCAGTCCAAACGCAAATCCTGCCTTCCGACTGGGACTCATCGTCATTGCGGTGAACACACCAGAGACGGAGCCGCGGGCCGTGACCAGCGCTGCGAGAACTGGAGCCCAGGCACCCGGGCTCGGCCCCCAGGCCTCCCCTGGCCCCCTGTGTGTGACCCGCGGCCACACGGCTGACTTTTCCATGCACGGTGCCCCCCGTGGTAGCAGGGGGATGTCGACAACACAAGGGTGTGGAGTCGGAGGACGGGGCTGAGGGAGGGAGGGGCTTCGTACTTGGAGACCCGATGGGCAGGGCGAGCAGGAGTGGGCAGCCCGTGACGGGGCAGCGGGTGGTCCGGGGAGACGGGGCAGCGGGTGGTCCAGGGAGACGGGGCAGCGGGTGGTCCGGGGAGACGTGCGAGCTGGTGGGGGCGCCCCGGGAGCCTCCACCGTACGGAACACGGGCAGATTCCCCAGCCCTGGGCACGCTCTATGGGAGAATATGAGAATTCAGCCAGGAAAGTGATCTGTGCAAGTTCAGGGACCCCAGAGCGTGGCCACTATGCAGGAACACTATGGCCACTCCTCAGAATATTAAGAGACGGAGCTGCCATATGACCCAACGGTACCACTTCTGGGTATTTCTCCAAAGAAAACAAAGACACTCATCCAAAAACACACATGCACCCGGATGTTCCCCGCAGAGATGTTTACATGAGCCAGTGCAGGGTAGTAGCCCAGACGTCCATCGGTAGCCGAGTGGACGAGGAAAGAGGTAGTCTCTAGATGCAGTAGAATATTACTCAGCAATGAAAGAGAGAATGCGATCTTGCCGTGAGCAACAACACGGATGGGCTTAGAGGGCACTATGCTAAGTCAGGGGTCGGCAAACTCGTTAGTCAGCAGAGCCAGATATCAATAGTGCAACGAACGACTGAGATTTCTCTTGAGAGCCAAATCTTTTAAACTTAAACTGTATAGGTAGGCACATTCCGTATCGAGGTAGTGCCCGCACGCGGCATTTTGTGGGAGGGCCACACTCAAGGGGCCAAAGAGCCGCATGTGGCTCGCGAACCGCGGTCTGCCGACCACTGGGTTAGGAGAAATAAGTCAGAGAGAGACAAATACTCTATGAGCTCTCTTATGTTGGAGTCTAAAGAAACAAAACAAACGAATTAGCAAAACAAAGCAGAAAGAGACCCATGGGTAGAACCACAGGCTGATGATTAATTACCAAAGGGGAGGGGATGGGGGATGAATAAAAGAGAAATAAAATATGTTTGTATGTTAAAACAGACAGTGGAAACAAAAGTGACCCCAGGAAGCCCTGAGGTAAAAGTGCAGCACAAATGAACCTGCCCCCCCCCCGCCTCCCCCTCCCCCCCCCACTCCATCTGCTCTGCTGCACTCGGCCCCGCCCTGTGCACTGCAGACACACAGCAGGTGTGCTGTGACTCCCCCGCACACGCCAAGCTCCAGTCTACCACCGTGCCTTTGCACATGCTGCGTCTCCTGTCTGGGAAACGCTTCTTCCTCCTTCCTCACCTTCCTGACCTCCACGGCAGTCATGTCCTCAGGGGAGCATTCCTGCCACCTCCGCTAGGTTCCCGGTCTTCGTTACAGAGGTCACTGCACCGTGGTGACCATCTCCTTAGCCTTTGTCTCAGCGGGTGACGATGCATTTCTGGTGCGATGGCTTGCTGACCATCCCGCTCTCCCCCAAACACAGGAATGGGGGACACTCTCTATGAGCTAAAGGACTGCGTCTGGTCTTGTCCACCTGCCCCGTGCAGAGTGGACACTCAGGACAAATCTGAATGACTGAGGGCTATCCACAGCCCAGTCTTCCTCCTCTCTCGAAATGCCTTGCTCTTTTCTCTGTCGAATCAACCACCTTATCAGCAGACCCCACTTCGGGCCATCTCCCCACCCCCTCCCCACACCCCTGAGTCTGTCTTCCGTCCTTGGAAACCACCGGACTCGGGGCTGCTCGCTCAGCATCTGTATCCCCTGTTGGCCGTAAACTTCACATCTGTCTGGTTCACTGCTGCCTCCTCCCCGTGCAACACAGCGCTCGCTACCTCCTTGCTACTCATTAAATATGTATGGGGAAGAAGTAAAAACAAACACCCCCAAGGAAATCTCCACAACGAGTATTGATAACTCAATCTCTCGCAACACGTTTGCCACCATGACAGGATGCTATTTTCCAACGGGACCGGCTTTCTTCAAATACGGAGGAGCATTAGCAATTTCTTGACAGGTGGGGGGGATTACCTGGTAGAAATCTCAGGGTGTGATTACCGAGGCTGAATCACATACAGAATAAAAGGTTGGTTAGAGAGAAATAAAGCTTCATATCCTAGACCCAGCGATCGCGAAGGGTTGAAACCCCGGAACATCGACTAGGCGCAAGAAACCGCGCTTCATGTCGAGAAAAACATAAAACATGTGAAACTAGTCCCAATTCTCGGGGTGTGCAGAGACCGACGAGAGGGCCAGACAAAGCCGGAGGGTCTAATTCTAGTATCTCGCGGTGAAGATGGGACCCTGCAGAGCAGGGAGGTAAGGACAACACTCACGTGCTCACGTGTGTGCTGCAGGTGGACAGAGGAGGGCGTGTGCATCCACACGCCAGTTACATTTCCCGGGCTTGTTTGGTCCTCATAGCTCTCACATACCATCGTGACACAGCATGCACTCCACAGACGCCACCAGGGTGGAGAGGAGTGTGGCGACTCTCAAGGTCACACCGCCCTTTGGTGTCAAACCCACAGAGGAGCTGGGACCTCTCCAAGGGGAGAACGGGAGGTTGGCGCACATGGGGGGCGGGAATGAGTCACCGTGAAGGGTGCTGGCAGAGAGGGGGAAGGCTGCCTGGGTCCCCGGGAGCCTCGGTTCTGGGGACACCCAGCCAGGGCCTTCAGTAAGGTGAATGTGGGGCAGTAACGCCTCCCCCGGTCCTGGGAGAGTTACGCGTGCACGGGAGTCGGCCGAGGCTCAATGAGTCGCTCCTGGCTCGTTTAGTTGTTCTAGGACCTCAGAGCTTCCTAGAAAAATCTCTCTCTCTCTGCTCCGCGGGCTTAGCTGGCGCCTGGCTGGCACCACTGGGCTGCCCCCTAAGAAAGGACAAGCATCCTCGTCTGAGTGGTCGGTCTTTGCAGGGAAACAGACCAGAGTCTCCTCACTGTCCTGAGGTGTAAGGACAGGTGAGCTCTGCCTCAAGTTTGAAGAAACTGCGAGTTGGATTGTTAAGGCTCCAAATGTGATGTTATCTGAGATCAGACAGCCCAGGATTGATCAACGCCAATTTATTTATTTTATTTTTTATTTTTTTGCGAGGAGACAAGGACAGACAGGGACAAATAGGTAGAAAGGGAGAGAGAAGAGGAGACGCATCAACTCTTTGTTCTGGCTCCTTTGTGGTTCATTGATAGCTTTCTCATAGGTGCCTTGACCAGGGGACTACAGCAGAGCCAGTGACCCCTTGCTTGAGCCAGCGACCCCGCACTCAAGCTGGAGACCCCGTGCTCAAGCCGGTGAGCCCGCACTCAAGCCGGCGACCTCAGGCTTTCCAACCTGGGTCCTCCGCATCCCAGTCCGATGCTCCATCCACTGCGCCACCGCCTGGTCAGTCACTGACGAATTTTGTATGACACAACCAAGACCAGAGGCTTTGTCTGTAGGGCCAGTAGGCTGGAGTGTGTGGTGAAGGTTGTGTGCATCAATTCTTTTTAAATCTTATACTGCTATGAATGGAAACTTCTTAATTTCTAAACTTACTATAAAGTTACGGTAATCAGTAGTGTGGCACCGGCATCAGGAGAGACATACAGATCAATGGAACAGAACGGAGAGTCCAGAAATGAACTCCTGCATCGATGGTCGACTGGGGTTTGATAACCATGGAAGGACCACTCCATAAAGAAGAACCACCTTGTCAACAAATGATGCTGAAAAATGAGATACCACATGCAAAAGAATGAATTTTAAATATATATATATAAAAAGAGAAAAGGAAGCTAGACTCCAACTTCAACCTGTACAAAGAATAAGTCAACCTGAAACACAAACCCTCGAGAGAAAAAACTCAAATCTTATTAGAAAACATAGGAGTACATTTTTGGGACTTTAAGCAATGATTTCTTTTTTTTTTTTTTTTAGATTTTATTTATTGATTTTTAGAAATAGGAGAGGAGAGAGAGAGAGAGAAAGAGATAGAGAAAGAAGGGGAAGAAGCTGGAAGCATCAACTCATAGTAGTTGCTTTTCATATGTGCCTTGACCAGGCAAGCCCGGGATTTCGAACCGGTGACCTCAGCATTCCAGGTCAACGCTTTATCCACTGTACCACCTCAGGTCAGGCAAGCAATGGTTTTTTAGCTATAACACCAAAAAAAAAAAAAAAAGCACATGCAGCAGCAACAACAACAACAACAGAGGACTTGAACTTTGTCAAAATTAAAACTTGTATCCTTCAAGCGACATCATCAAGACAGCGAACAGACAACCTATGGGAGGGGAGACAAGCACATATCTGGGAAGTAACTCGTACACACGACCTACAGAGAAAACCTACAACTCAGCAATGGAAAGACCAATAACCCAGCTCAAAAAAACAGGCAAAAAAAAAAAAAATTTTTTTGATTATACCTATTTCCAAAGGAGATGTTACCGACAGCCGGTAAACACAGGAGAAGATGTTCAACATCATTAGCCATCAGCACAATGCAAATGAAAACCGCAGTCTAAGACAATTAGTTCATATCCACTCTGACGGCTCAGGCAAAAGAGCCAGTCAGCAGAGTTGGGGAGGACCTGCCGAAACTGGAACCCTCGCACACCGTCAGGGGATTATACAATGTTGCAGCCAACTCGCGAAACAGTTTACTCAAAATGTTATCCATAAGAGTTACCAGTTGGCCCAGCAATTCCATTCCGAGAACTGGATCCCAAGGAAATTAGGAAACATGTGTTCACATTAAAAAAAAAAAAATCTGTAAATACATGTTCGGAGCGGCATTATTCAGAACATCCAAAAAAAAAAAAATGGAACTGACCCAAGTGCCTACAACTGATGAACAAATGAACAAAACGGTGTTCTTCTCACACAAGGGCGTGTTATTTCGCCATAAAAAGGCACGAAGTATCAACAGACGCAACAGCATGGATGAACGTTGGTGACGTTACGGTAAGTGAGATCAACGAGTCACAAAAGACCAGGTGTTAAATGATCCCGTGTATAGGAAATGCCCAGAACAGGCAAGTTCCTGAGACAGAAGGTGGACGAGTGGCCGTCAGGGTCTGGGAGAAACAGGAGTGGCTATTAACGAGTACGAGACTGATTTTTTTAAGGTAGTGAAAATGTTCTGGAAATTCGATCGCGGTGATGGTTGCGCGTCTTCGTGAATATACTACCCACTAACAAAGTTGGACGCCTTAGACGGCTGAGTTATCGTATGTGACATTATCTTAATAGAGCCGTTACCAAAAGGAGAGAGCGTCGACCGCGAGAAGCAGCCCCTCTTTAGTGAGGTTTTCTTAGGGAAAAGAGGAACACTTTATCCAGTGTCCATCTTTATGAAAATCGAAGGGCAGTTTCCAGTTTCAAAAAAAATGTAGAAATAGTGCTTCTCAGTTCAAGGAAATAGCATACAGTGTTTAGGAGACAGTGTTACCTCACAGGCTGGTTAAGGGCAAAGGATTTCTTCTTTTTTCCTGTTTCCTCTCGCTGGTTGATTCAGCGTCCCACACTGCAAACGCGCTCATCCAGCATTTACCCAGAAACACCCGCCCTCCCGGGGACGACATGTGCAAAGGTAGGGAGAGCGATCCCTGAGCTTAAAAATCAGAACACGCACCTGTGGACCGCCTCACACGTCTACCGCCCTCTACACATGAGCGGGGGGGGGGGGGGGCTAGCTCGCACGGCCAAGCTAACCGACGCTCACTGCACGAGGCTGCACTGTGGCTGTGGAAGGGTCGGAAGTGCCCTGCCCGTCTGCAACACTGAGGGTCCAGGCTGGTGCCAGCATCCAGCAGCAAACCAATGCCTGGTCACAGAGTGTGCCTTACAGACACACATCACAGACAGGTGACTGGAGCTGTGTCCGCCGCCACTGAATTTAATCGAACAGCATTATGGGATACTCAGCACACACACACACACAGACACACACACACACACACACACACACACATCTTTCCACAGCGCCCCTGAGACTGAACCTCTGAACCCTAAAGCAAGCTGTGTCCCTAAAAGGAACCCACAGAGCTATGAAGTGAAGGCTAGCTCAGCTGTATGTCACGTGCGTGTCAGTCCGGGGGTCAATGTCCTGCTGGGACCCGAGCCCCTGGGCGCGCGGCGCTGATTGAGGGGGGACCTTGGGGGCTGCCCTCGGCTGGAGACGTCACAGTGCAGATGGTAACAACGCCCGGGGGACCACGGTCGGACTGCTGCGGCCACCGGTAGGTCAGACACTCTAAATGGGACGGGGGCTGGTTTCCAGGGCTGCGGAGTGACAGATAAAGAGGTCAAATTCAGGGAAAATGACTTGGAGGAGAGAAGCCCAGAGAGAGGAACCCGGGGCCAACAAGCGCCTCTGAATCACTTCAAATCGCCGCCCTCCGCGGAAAGGGCCAGTCCCGGGAAGGTGTGCGGAGAGAGGCAGGAAAACACTTGGAGAACAAGAGAAAAGGTTACTCTTTGGATTCCTGCAGACACTTTTTTAAAAATTATTTTATCAAGTCAGACCATAGACTGTTCCTCTGTTTCGCAACCCAGGGGAAGGTGCACAACGTGACCAAACGGGCTGGGGTCTCCCACAGCTCACCGAGGGGTCCCTCTCGCAACCTCGCTCCCGAGGCACAAAGGCAGCTAGCTGATTGTGGACCATTCCCGGGGGGTTGGGGGTTGTTTGTCCTGATGAAAGGGGTCAGGGGAGAAAAGGAAAGAAACTGCTCGTGTTGGACGACCAGTGTTCTCGGGCAGCGGTCAACAAGGCGCCACCCCCTGGATGGCTTACGAGAATGGAAACCGTGCACACACACACACACACACACACACACACACACACACACACACACACTCGTTCATGGCAGCAGCATTATTCACGATGGGCAGGGAGTGAAGACAACCACAGTGTTCTTCAACAGAGGATTGGATAAAGAAGAGGTGGTACATGTATACGATGAAATTCTACTCAGCCACAAGAAAAGATGAAATTCTGCCATTTGCAACAACACAGATGGACCCTGAGAGTATTACGCTGAGCCAGATAAGGCAGTCGTAAGAGCTAAGAACCATATGATGCCATCTGTGGGATATAAAACTGGAACTCACAGACACGGGCCACAGCGTGGCGGTTACCAGAGGGGAGGGGTGGGGGTGCTGAGGGTGCAGGGGGCCAGACAGATGCAGCGGGACATGATCTGACTTTGGGTGGTGGGCACACGGTGCAATGAAGGGGTCACGTGTCATAGACATGTACACTTGGAAGCTATACGATCGGGTGAGCCAATGTTACCCAATGAATATTTTCAAAAAGCATAGAAATTGATTCGCTCTCATTCTGAAAGTCAGAAATCTGGGACTCCGGGCTGCCCGGGCTCTGGGGAGAACCCTTCCTGTCCCTCCTCCCATCTGGAGGTGGGTGGCAGTCCTTGGCGGGCCCTGGTCACAATGCCTTCTCGTCTCTGCACCCCTTCTCTGCCTCTCTGCCTCTTATAAGGACTGTTGCCTCTGTAGTTAGGGTCCAACTGCCTAAGCCTGGATCATCCCATCTAGAGGTCCTTAGTCTAAAATCTGAATCGAATAAGACTCTATTCCCAAATAAGGTCACTTCACAGGCCCAGGTGGGTACAATATCTTTGGGTGATCTACTAGATTTTGAATGTCAAACCCTAATTGAATACATGTCTGTTAACAACATCATAACCTCTCAAATAAAACCCTTTGAAAAAGAATGAGTAGACTTGGTTGGTTGACTCAGCGGCAGAGCGTTGGCCCGGAGTGTGGATGTCCTGGGTTTGATTCCTGGTCAGGGCACAAAGGAGAAGTAATCATCTGTTTCTCTACCCTCCCCCCTTCTTCTCTCTTTCTCTCTCTCTTCCCCTCCTGCAGTCATGGCTCGATTGGTTTGAGGGCATCAGCACTGGGCGCTGAGGATGGCTCTGTGGAGCCTCTGCCTCAGGCACTAAAAATAGCTTGGTTGCAAGCATGGCCCCAGATGGGCAGAACATCGGCCCCAGATGGGGGTCTCCAGGTGGATCTCAGTTGGGTTGCATGTGGGAGTCTGTCTCTCTATCTCCTCCCCTCCTCTCACTTGGAAAAGAAAACAAAAACAAAACAACAGAATGAATAATGACAAGATTAGAGTGATCTCAACATGTTGACATTTCATTTGGAAACCGCTCCCCCCTTTCAATCCAAGGGCAACACATAACTAATTGTTGGCCAGACTTTAGTCAAACTTAAGAGCTCAGTGATGGTAAGACTCGATCGTCAGTGTCTAAACATTAAACTCGAAAAGAAATCAAAATTATTTTTAATATTTATTGATTGACTATTTAAAACAGCGAGAAAAAGGGATATGTTAGTAATTTTATTTTATTTTTTATTAAAATACAAAGTGTTCCTTGTTTTTAACTTCCGTGATTGTTTTTAAAACCCTGTCTGATCATCGACCCATCTGGACCCCTGTCTGGTCTTGGTTGCCAATTTTCTGACGTAGTGAATTGTCAGGATGTTCCTGTTACCAGGAGGAAGTGGTGTGTGAGAGGGGGTGGGGGGAAGGGAGTAAAGAGGGGCAAAGATACGGTGACGGAAAATGATTTGACTTTGGGTGATGGGTACACCACATAGTCAACAGTTCAAATGCTAAAGAAACGATGACCTGAAACCTGTGTGCTCTTGTCGATCAATATCACCCTGTTATATTTAATTTCCTAAATAAAAACACCAAAAAAAAAGCCCACCTCTCTTTACTTCATTTATTTAAGTCACAAACTTCTCTTTGTCCATGAGTAACATAGACACTAAATTGGACTACGGGATCAATGGAAGGAGATATGCCTAATAAAGTAATAGCTACAATTAACTAGCATCAGTACATTGATAGGTTTTGTGGAAGGAACCAGAACAAGATAAAAAGAGAAAGATGTTGCACCCCGGTGAATTCCAGTTATTCGTTATACCAAGTTCCAAAATCACCCCACATCCCTGAGAACCAACAGCATGGCCGTACACCACCTATCTCCAGGTTCACGTCACAAAACGTTCCGTGAACGCCAACGGACATCCTCCAAGTCTGTCTTTCTCGCCCTCTGGGAAGCAGCAGGAATTCCCTGTCAAGAGCATTACTTCAGAAACTCAGCAATTTATGGTTTGGATGCTTCTAACTACTCACAACTGGAAAATTGACTCTTTCTCACCGAAGATGAAAGCCTCCCATTGATAAATGTTTTCGGCGTTGCCATGCAAACGTTCCTTCGCTGATTAAGTTCTAATTGATCTAAATCGTCACAGATTATTTACCCAGTCATCTATCAACATTTGATCGCTCAGAAACAAAAGTCTGCCGCCCGTGGACTCAGGGTTCCTAATTAAATACCAGTCAAGCTAGACATGGGCTTGACCATCGATCAACAGCCCGGCTATTGTTCGGATTGACTACGATTTTCATGCCTTGGTGATGAAAAATAAACTCCTTATTGGATATTAAAAGCAATGAAGATTGGAAGTTTACTGGGAACAGAGCAATGAGCAAGGATCCAAAAGCAGGCTGCCAGGAAATCCCAGTCGGGCGCAGTGCAACCTTCCCAACGGAACACGCAGTTCCAGTCTCCGATTCCTCCGTCACCACCTCTGCCCACCGGGATCGCCACGACCGTCCGTCCGTCCGTCCGTCCGTCCATTGGAGAGGGTGGCCGAGTTCAGGACTCGGATGAGGCTCGAGGCAGGAGCCAGAAGAAGGACCTCGTTCTGCGACTCTTATCCAATCAGCTGCCATTCTTTATCGAAGAGATCAAGTCTCACCATGACAAGGACGGTTGGCTGCCATGTCACTAAGCAATGTTCTCCGAAACTCACCTCAGAATGGAGTGGTTCGCTGAGATACCTCTTCCTTACCAACACGCGGCTGGAGGTCACAGGGAGGCCCAAAGGGACACCTTTTGTCCCGAAGGATCCCCTCCCTCTCCATCCTTCCTCCTCTTTTTCTCATCCTTTCTCTCCTCTGTCCCTTTCTCTGGATGCAGCCTCGGGAGCTAGGGACGCAGGGTACGCCTGGCGCGCCCGTCCGGTCCGGTCCCTCTTCCCGCCCCAGGCGTGGGACCCGCAGACACACGCACCAGTGACAACATCCCTCAGAACATACCCTGCCCGTGGCCAAGACAGTTCCAGTCTCCCTAGCAGCCGGGCGGGACCCCTGGTTTTGTTAAATGACTTAATTTGCCACGATCCATCTGTAAGGACTTATCTAGAAATGACAGTCACCCGTGATCTGAGATGATGAAAAGCACACAGACATCTTTTGTTTTGAAGATCCAGACTTGAGAAGACCTCCCAGGAGGAAGACCCCCCCAGACAACGCTTGTGGGGCAATCAGTGTGACGGGCTAAGACCCAGAGTTATTTGGACTGTTCCCCTGAAGGCTCTTCACGGTAACGTGCATATAAAGTACCCCCTTTTTCCACGTGTGGGGGGGGGAGGGAGGAATGATAGGGGCGTCGGAAAACTTATCATCATATGTCATTCTCTGCTTGGGGAGGCCCTGTTCGCCAACCCACAGGTTATTTACCATAAAGCACCTGCGTTCAGGATGTTGGACCACCTGCTTGCAATGCACTGGGAACCTGCAGATGCACTTCTGGAGCAGAAATATTGTTATTAATTATTCTCAGGATGGAACCTGAAACCAATGACGTTAAAAATCAGAGCCGCGAAGCGATGCATCGTCGCACCGTGCAAACACGGTGCTTTTAGATGTTCGCAGTACATCAACACGGTGACAGCGTCAAGGAAGCTACGCCTTAAAAAAAATTAAAAACAAAATAATGTACGGATGATGGATACACTGTATCAAAGGTGGCGAACACCTTAAACATCCACTTTGGCATCTACAAAAACAGAATTTTATCAGCCACGCAAACCTATGGTTTGAACATCCATTCCCATCAGGAAAGTGTAGGTTTAGGTGTTCGGGGAGGAGGGAGAGGGTCGTGCCTGTCCTATGCTATTACGTGGGCCTCTGTCCAGGCTTAGGGGGGCTAACTCTGCCCCCTGCCCCCTGGGTGAAAGGTTCCTTCTTTCTCTAACCCTCACACTCTTCACCTGTAAAATGAATACCAGCACTTCCCTGGGTTGTGTAAGCAGCACGATGCTTCCCACGTGCTAATGTCTGACACAGAGAATTAACATCACACCAGAAAGGGTGATGCATGGCTACCTTCTTTAAAACCCTCAAGGTGCGCCAGGCAATGATGTAGGCGGGTTTATTATTATTATCAATGTATCGGATCCTCACACACACACACAAGGAAGCGGAGGTATTCACCCCACGTGACGGATGAAGACACGGAGGCAGAGAGAAGGACCTCGTCCAAGTCACGGGGGGTCCAGGCGTGTGCTCTCTGCCACTATCCTGAGCTCTTAGTAAATGCTGCTGCTCTTACTCTTTCTCTACGAAGACGGGAAAGGGAGGGGCAGCCAGGGGCAGAGAGGAGAGAGAAAGGGGAGCAGAGACACCATTCCCACACGACTTCTTCGCGCCAGGAACGGCCCCGGGGTTTGGCATCTGATCTGTAATTCGGTTTCCCTACCACCCGGATGGGGGGGCATGGCCGCCCCCAGGGCCGACGGAGAGGCCCAGCTTGAGAGAACCCCACCCCGCACCCCCGTGGGACCCATGGTGAAACGGGGCAAAGGGCCACCTCTCCCGTTGGAAACGCAGGCGAGACAACCGCTCAGTTCCTCAGGCCCACGTCCTCATGTTCTCCTTAGATACTGATGGGAGATCTTGTGAGTGTGTGAGTATGCACTGCCGTTTACTTAGAAACACCCAGGTCAGGTCTTCCTGCCCCAGAGACGCCCCGCCCAGTTGAGGACGAGGGACGGGGCACAGGACCGCGGTGGTGATGAAGGGGCTCCCGCAGACGGACGGACGGACGGGGATGCTGGTGGGGACGGGGGCGGCCGGCAGGGGGCAGAGGCCACAGCAGGCCCCTCTGTGCGGACACTGCCTCTGGAAGAGAGGCCACAGCAGGCCCCTCTGTGCGGACACTGCCTGTGGAAGAGAGGCCACAGCAGGTCCTTCTGTGCGGACACTGCCTGTGGAAGAGAGGCCACAGCAGGTCCTTCTGTGCGGACACTGCCTCTGGAAGAGAGGCCACAGCAGGTCCTTCTGTGCGGACACTGCCTGTGGAAGAGAGGCCACAGCAGGCCCCTCTGTGCGGACACTGCCTCTGGAAGAGAGACCACAGCAGGCCCTTCTGTGTGGACACTGCCTCTGGAAGAGAGGTCACAGCAGGCCCTTCTGTGCGGACACTGCCTCTGGAAGCACCCCCGCCGCTAAGCTGTGGAATTAATGACCAGCAGCTCCCTGTCCTCCTGGTCCCGTTGCTTACGTAAGAATCAAAGGGCTGTACCCCTGGGGTACACGGGGCGGGGTGTGTGTGTGTGTGTGTGTGTGTGTGTGTGACAGCCAGGGCGGGGTGTGTGTGTGTGTGTGTGTGTGACAGCCAGGGCGGGGTGTGTGTGTGTGTGTGTGTGTGTGTGTGAGGGACAGCCAGCCCTGACTCCTGTGCTGAAGCCCTGGGCGCTCTCAGGCCAAGCTTTCCGGAGCCCATGAGCCTGGAGCCCATGTGGGGAGCCATCCACCCGTGAACTTCCTTTGGTATCAGGCTAAGGCCTCCTGCAGCGACAGACACACTCCATTATCTGGGACCCGGGAGGCAGCTGGCCTCCCCACGCCCTCCAGGGGGAGACGTCTGCACCCACCTCCAAGCACCACCCCCCTCCCAGGACCGTGGCAAGGTCCCTGACCGCTGCGCTTCAACGCGGGCCCCAAACATGGCCGGAGGATGACCGCCACATCCGAATCTTATTACGTCTTCATTTATTCAACAACTACCGATTCTTGCAAGTTTATGAAGGGCCAGGCGCTGCGTCAACTCTGGCAAATTCATTAATCAAGTGCTCTAGCCCCGGGTGACACAGCAGTAGATGGGGGGGTATTGGTGGCCTGCTCTTAGAAACAGGCTGAGTGACAGGCAGAGAAGTGACCGCTGACGGCTTTCATCTGCAGAGGGACCGGGAAATGAAATGTGCTCCAAATGAATATGACAATAATGTCTGCTCATGCAGATGCCCACAGCGCATCAAGAGTGACTTACATCATGCTATGATGGTTTAATCTGGAAAGGATTTCTGGCACAAAGACTTTGAATGAAAAAACACTGGCGGGGGAGGGGTAGGCTCTCCACCCAAAGGCACCATCACCGTGAAGAGAATTTTTTGCTAATACGAATTCATATATTTTTTTTTCCCAAAGGTTATAAAATACAAGAGATCGCCAAGTTCTGCCTACAACAAGCAGCATGGAAACTATTTAATAATAATAAATAAAAAAAAAAGAACCCATAAGAATGAACATGTCTCAGACAGACAAGACTGTCCGGTGGATACAATTATATACAAAGCAATTGAAATGCGCGATTGGGAAACTGTGACCTGTTAGGTACAGAAGAAGGGACGTCCTGCCTCTAGATAAGGGGGGGGCCGGAAGCAGAGGCCAGCCTGGCGGCCGTGAACTTGGGCCTGAGGCTGGTTGTCCGCGACGGTTACGCGCGGACAGTACCAGGGACAAAAATCACGGCGGTTACCGCCAACCTCCCACCGCGTTTTTTACAGAGAGACGGGTCGAGAAACCTGTGAGGTCTGCTTCCGCCATAAAATCACAGGGTCACAATGCAGAAATGTCCTCGGGCGCAGAGCGCAGCTCCGTACGTGTGTGTGTGGTCAGAGGCGTGACGGTGAAAATGCTCGGGGCGAGGGTCGGGGCTCAGGGTCATTCAGAAGGTGTCAGCTTCTCGCATCACTTCACGTCACAAAGGAAAAGTGTGTTGTTATGTTTTTTTTTTCCCAACCACTGAAAACTGACTTTCAAATTCAGGCATCGCTGTTGGTTTTCTTTTTAATAGCAAAAGGATAGGGAAAAAAAAGTCTAAAAATACTCAGCCATAAGAAATGATGACATCGAATCATTTACAATAACATGGATGGACCTTGATCACATTATAGGGGTGAAATAAGTAAATCAGAAAAAACTAAGAACTATATGATTCCATACATAGATGGGACATAAAAATGAGACTCGGAGACGTGGACAAGAATGTGATGGTAACCGGCGGGGGTGGGGGTGGGGGAGGAGAAAGGTGAGGGAAAGGGTGTGGGGAGGGGAGGGGCACAAAGACAACCAGATTGAAGGTGACGGAAGACAATTTGACTTTGGGTGAGGGGTATGCAACATAATCAAATGTCAAAATAGTCGGGAGATGTTTTCTCTGAACATATGTACCCTGATTTATCAATGTCACTCCATTAAAATTAATATATTAAAAAACAAACAAACTGGAGAGAGTCAATCAAGAGGTTAAATCCAGGACAGTGATCAGAATAGAAAGCGTGTGGGGTTTTGCACAACTGCATCGTCCCCAGACTAACTTTACTGGGTAGGCAATTCATTAAGGGATTCCTTCACTCACACATGTCAAGTGTCCTAGGCTCTGGTGACATGCGGACGGGCAGGGAACTCTCAGGTCTTAGAACACAAACTCTCACGGGAGTCAAGTCCTGAGAAAGAAGTAAGAAGCATAGAATCACTCCAGGTTGTATGAAGCACGAATGAGTTGAACAGAGGGTGCTGCTCTGCAGACAGACGTGGAGACTGGGGGAAGTCGTGTGCAGCGGAGCGGGGGATAGCAGCAACTGCCTCTTCGTAAACGCGGTCGATAGGAAAACGCTTTCCAAGGTCCAACCTAAACTGGAAAGTCAGGGTCACAGATGGGAGCCCGGTGACGGATCAGGACAAAAGCATCTCAGCCCTGACCAGGCGGTGACGCAGTGGATAGAGCATCGGACTGGGATGCGGAGGACCCAGGTTCAAGACCCTGATGTTCCTGGCTTGAGCACGAGGTTGCTGGCTTGAGCGTGGGATCATAGACATGACCCCATGGTCACTGGCTTGAGCCCAAAGGTTGCTGGCTTAAAGCCCAAGGTCACTGGCTTGAGTAAAGGGGTCACTTGCTCTGCTGTAGCCCCACCCCCCATCAAGGCACATATAAGAAAGCAATCAACAAACAACCAAGGTGCCACAATGAATAATTGATGCTTTCCATCTCTCTCCCTTCCTGTCTGTCTGTCCCTCTCTCTGTCTCTCTTCCTCTGTCTGTCACCAGAAAAAGAAAAAAATCTCAGGCAGAAGCAAGCCACCTGTCAAGACCCAGATGCAGAAGATGTCTTGTCTTCTCTGAGGAATTAGAATGAGACCCTGGTAATGAACCTGAGATTTATTCTAAGTGCAGTCGAAGGCATGAAAAAGCAGGCACGCGGAGTCCTATCTCACTGACAGGTTTGGGAAGCTGACTCAGGCTGTGGCGTGATGAATGGGCGGGGAACACCGAGCGGAGACGCACTGGGACCCGGTCGGGGAGGGTGAGGCAGACGCAGGGCGATCTGACCTCCGTGAGGCACATGCCGCAGATGCTCCTGGCTTTAAGCGCAAGAAGGAGAAAAGGGGGTTCGACTGTAGCATGTCCGGGTCCGTCTGTAGCTAACATAATAAGCGCCTGCAGACGGTATTGACTGCAAAGTTCAATTTCACCTTAGGGGACACTCCTGACAGGCAGGCTGCCCCGTCCTGGTCAACATAGTGTATCAATGATCCGACTGGACACATGCTTATCAAATTTTCCGCTGACACTGAAGGAAGATAATCAATACATCAGATACAAAAAAAAAGAGAGAGAGAGAGAGAGAGATTGAACACCATTTCCACTTGGCTGGAACAAAAGGTCACTATTCAGAAGGTGAACTCATCTGGGGTAAATAGAATACTCTGAATTTAGGGTAATATCACGATTGGGTAGGCTCAAGGATTAAGAGGCATGATGAAAAATCAATCCGCGGATTTTACAGAACGGTATGTTCGAAATAAGGTTGGCCTGTGAGACCGGCCCTTTAAGAAAAGCGTCAGTCATGGTTGGCTGTTGGCTGCCTTTGCTGAAACCGAAGTCCCCATCCTGGGGACACTCCGGTCCCCACGGTCCTCTGCACGGTCAAAGCGCACACATGGAACCGCGTGCATTTCCGTGTGGTCACGGGGACCAGCTCCGAGCGTGCTGTGCGGAAGAGGAGGGTGAATTAAGTAGCCGGGAGAGAAAAGAATGACGGGAGGAGGAGCCGTGATCGTGTTTTCACGGATTTAAGAGCCGGACCAGAACCGTCCAAGAGGCCCCAGGAGTGCACATGGCGATCGCGCACACATTCAGCTCAGTTTTAGGGCGGGAGGTGGGCTTTGTTTTGTGTTCCGGAACAACCAGAGCCATCGGTGACCGGCCCGGATGCTTTGTGATGACCGGCTGAGCGGTCTTGTTTTGGGGATTTTTCAAGCTGAATGGTTATCGGCCCAGGGTTCTGGGCGGGGGGGGGGGGTGGGGAGAGACGGGACGGCCACATTGCAGCAAGGGGGGGTGCTGGACCCTGGTCCTCAGGCCGGCTCACCCACAAAGTGAGGGGGACACGTTCACTGCAGCTGAACAATTGTATTTAAATGACTGTCCTTGAGTAGGAGAGTCTTTCAGATAATTTGGGAGCAGAGACGCCCGGACTTTTACACAAGGATCGTCTTCAGCTTGGGCGATTTGCTTTTTAAATGTCGTAAGTTACAAAAACAGAGAGTTGGTAATGTTATATACATCTCTTGGTTGTATTGATAGTGTTACGTGTTTTTTGTTTTTAATTTTATTTCTTTTAGCGAGAGACAGGAAGGGAGAGAGATGAGAAGCTTCAACTCATGGTTACGGCACCTTAGTTGTTCCCTGACTGCTTTCTCCTATGGGCCTTGATTGGGGGGCTTCAGCTGAGCCAGCGAACCCTTGCTTAAGCCAACGACCTTGGACTCAAGCCAATGACCTTGGGCTTTCAGCCAGCGACCTTTGGGCTCAAGACAGTGACCGTGGGGTCACGTCTGTGATCCCACCCTCAAGCCGGAGACCCCACATTCAGGCTGGTGAGCCCGCGCTCAAGACGGATGAGTCTGCACTCCCGGGTTTCAAACTGGGATCCTCAGCACCCCCCAGGTCGACGCTCTATCCACTGTGCCTCCACCTGGTCAGGCGAGTGTGGTGGTCTTGAAAAACTTCCTACACCATGAAATTCAAAAGTCAAAGAATTACAAGAGTAACTGCATACAGACATCACCCCTACTCTTCTGTGTCGATGATTCCACGATTATTTTTCCCAGATGCACCCAACAAAGTTCATCTGTCATTCCTAACATGTGATGACAGCAGTGGGACTTGTGTTAAAAACCAGCAGGAATAAACCCGCGGGCTCTCGCGTGGACGGACATACATCCTCCCGTAACTCCACACGCCGCACAGCATCTGGAAGACAGCCCCCAACAGACGGATCCCGGAACCCTCCGGATGCCCAGGACTTAGATCATTCACGTCTCAGCTGTAATACAAATGCTGCCAAGTAGCGGTTAATAGATTAAACGCTGGATATTAGAGACTTTTGATGGCGAGTTCCCGGGGAGGATTTTGTTAATGAGAATATTCTACGCTGTTGCCGCTAAGGGATTTTGTCATTATCAAACCTTTGACATGAAGGCACTGCTCTGTGAGGAAGGATTTTGCACAAGGAAATGTTATAATCGTATGCAAATACATAAACCCTCGGAAATGTAGCCGGCCACTAACCAACCCTCCACTGGCCTCTGTGCCCACTGTGTGCCCACTGCTCTTCCCTACCGTCCTCACTTGCCACCTGCTACGTCCACACTCCGCTTTCTGAGACGTCCTCGTGAACTATTATTAGCTGGGGGGTCTGAAGAGACGGCACCTTGTTTTATAAGTGCTCTGGGCTAGACATGTAAAAGGTACCATACAAAGGGTAACTTTAATTGTTTTAACTTTCTATTATCGTAGTTCTTTCTTTTTAAAATTTTTCCTAGTTTTTATAATAAGAAAAAAAAAATTAGAGATTTATAGAATTAATAAACTACCAAGGTTTTTTTTTTGTTTGTTTGTTTGTTTTTTTTTTTACCCCTAGTTGACCTTTATGGCTAAACACTTCTCATATACAGCATGAAGTTAATGGCTACTCACTCGCTTATTTATACATACTCTTTAGAGTGTGAGTGTGTAATCTTTGTGTATGTAAATTTATGTGTGTGCATTGAACAGCGTGTGAAGTTATGTGTACAGACCACTGCATCATCAAACTACCGTATAAAAACAACCTCGATCGTCATAAAAGCAGAGTGCAACTGTCTTCTCAAGCAGGTTTACAATGTATCCCACAAACAAGATTATTTCCGAAACACGAAGAAAAGGGTAAAGGCAATCATATAACAAATTAAAATGTGTGCTGGGTGGAAAGACACTGTTTTTGAAGGCTTATTGACACTTTGTTGCAAACATGCAAAAAAAAAAAGTAACATTTGCAGCATGATACAATTACTACTTACAAGCAAACTGAAGCTTTGCTTCTCGGCTAACCACTGTGCCAAAGGAGTTTGTTGCCACGCACTGGTACGTTCCAGCATCCTGGGTTTTATTGGGGTTATTGATCAACAAGCTGCCTTCAACAACACTGTAGCGGAAATCCATACCTATGTCAACATCTGTTCCGTTTAGCTTCCACCTACAATAAAAAACGCCAGGAGATAAAGCCTTGTAATATTAATCGATATTTCTGCATCGTCCAAAATATATACAGAAGTAGAAATAGCATGCAAAATCATCATGTCCTTTTATTATTATTATTATTTTACCACAGTAGAAAATGAAATTAGACATGCTCCACCCAGCCATAGTGACAACTTAAATGCCTCTAGAGAGAGCCTGTCCTTTATAGTAAACAATGGTATTAAAATGTTAACACTTTTTTTTTTTAACTACCTATGATGCGATAGACACTTCACGGTGGTTTTTTGTTTTGTTTTGTTTTTGTTTTTAATTTTCCCATAGCACCTTGTACAACTGTCTCCCCATAGATAGAGCACCTCGATTTACAGTCTCTTTTCTGGTTTGCAGTTATCCTTGAAGCAGGTCTCCACAGACTACAGAACGCACTGCAGATTTCCATTAGATTGCTGAGCAGGGGAAGAAATTGCTGCAGTGTCTCTTTGATTTGGTTCCTTAACGTGACTGACGTGGTCGACCGCGATAGCCCAGGGACTTGCCGAGCTGTCTTAGGGACCCCACGGTCCCTCCCCAGGGGCGGCAGTGCAGCTGTGCTCAGCTGCTGCCCTGCCAACGTCCCCCCGCCAGTCAGCTCGGGAACCGCTGATCGCGCCAGCAGGTGACCCAGGCGACGATGAGAGCTTTGTCCTTCTCAGTGGCGTGTTCTCTTGGATGGTCCGTGTGTCTGACTATTGTGTTTGGCTCAAGAAACTCCTTCCAGTGGGACTCAGCCGTGGAAACAGCAGGAGAGCTTATTGTAACCTGTCAGTCATCTGGATACTAAGAAACTTTTGAGCTGATACAATTCAATAACTAACTTCTGATTGGTTTCCTCCTCCCTCTCAAATCCTACACGGAATATGCAACCTGGTAACAAGAAGGGCGTAGTTGGAGCTTCTGCTACATCGACAGTGTCCCAGTAGCACTCCCACAGGGCGACCAGAAGGTGCCACCCAGCAGTCAGCGAGTGGGAGACATTCCCACTCTGGGGTCCTTGGCCAGAGTGCAGACACGGATGTACATGAGGACAGTCACTTTCAAGATTTTTGGATATCTGGCATCAACACAAGCAGAAGTTTAAAGGAGTCTCCCTTTCTGTTACGATCTCACACACTTCAAGGTCACCTTAAAGGTCACCCCTTCCAAAAAAAGAATAGTCTCCCTTCCCTATTCCTTGTCCAAATCAATCAACCTCCCCCCCCCTCCCCAATCTCCCACAGAATCCTCCTCCTTTCCGCTGGAGGCCCAGCCGCCTGTCCACCTGCACAGGAGACGGTCTGCCTGGCTAGCTTCCGCATCTGCCCGTCAGCCACCGAGAACGCTGTGGCGCTGGACTCGGTGTGTTCCCTGCCTCGCTGGGTGCTCCTGCTCTGATCACGCCCCAGGTAGGAAGCACGGTGTCCAGAGCAGCACAGCCGTGCGCGTGTGTGCGGTCACGTCCATGTCTTTGAAATGTCAGATGTTAGAAGCCGGAGGGGGTAGAGCGGCCGGTGCCCAGGGCACGCAGCGGGACCCCGCCCTCTCCGTGCCCACGTGCAAGAAGCTGGGCTTTAGACGCTGGCATCGGTCTCGGGCTTGGGGGTATAATTCTCCCCGTGTTCTGACACCGGCAGGAAATGCAATACGCAATAAACAGAGAACAGCCGGATGATATTCTCCCAGCTCTCCGCGCCCATGAATCTCCGGAGCTGACTGCTGCCTGCCTGCCTTCGACAATTTTTTTTTTTTTGAGTCAACTGATCACGTCTCAGCCATAACTCTCACTTCAAATGATAGTTGAGCAATTTAATATGACAAATCTAAGAACTCCAAGAGGAAATTGGAAACTAATGTGATCTGCAAGCCGAGTGCGGGATTCGGGAGCGGAGAGGCCGTGCAAGCCTTTTTAAAGGAGCGTGGCTTTGGGGATAATGAGAGCACCTCTGGGGGTCTGCCCACGCCTGTCCCCTCGATCACAGCGCCCTGCCACGGAGTCCCTTCGTCTCCCCGGGGGCCTGCCTCTACATCCGGAGAGCGGAGGGAAGGGGGACTTAGAGAAGCGGTGCCGGCACTGGGACGGACGCCGGGCAGGGAGATCCTTGGGACCTGGCCGGGGAGCCATCTGGGGGAGTCCTTGCTGAGAAACCCTCTTTGTCCTCCGTTTCAACTCCGCAGGGAAGCGGGGCAGGAGCTCTCTGACGTGGAGGCTGTGACTACTGTCTGCCCGCTAAGTGGAGCGCACACCGCACAGCAGTGGTGCTCCAGCCAAGCATGGGCCCCCGCTTCTGTCTGGAAAGGGACGCGGAGGGCTTGCCAAGAGGGACGTCACCCGTCCCAAGGGGACCGTCTTCCCACAAGGGAAGTTGCCACGAGTCAACATGTCTTCACGTTTCCTGGGTCTGAGCCCACCTTTGCCAAGTCGAGGGGCCGGGGCCAATTGAGGGCGGGCTGCGCGGAGGGCAGGGCAGAGGGGGGGCAGAGGGGGGGCAGAGGGGGCGCGGAGGGCAGAGGGGGGGCAGAGGGGGCACAGAGGGCAGGGCAGAGGGGGGGCAGAGGGGGCACGGAGGGCAGGGCAGAGGGGGGGCAGAGGGGGGGCAGAGGGGGCACAGAGGGCAGGGCAGAGGGGGGCAGAGGGGGGCAGAGGGGGCGTGGAGGGCAGGGCAGAGGGGGCAGAGGGGGGGCAGAGGGGGGCAGAGGGGGCGTGGAGGGCAGGGCAGAGGGGGGCAGAGGGGGGGCAGAGGGGGGCAGAGGGGGGCAGAGGGGGCGTGGAGGGCAGGGCAGAGGGGGCAGAGGGGGGGCAGAGGGGGGCAGAGGGGGGCAGAGGGGGCGTGGAGGGCAGGGCAGAGGGGGGCAGAGGGGGGGCAGAGGGGGGCAGAGGGGGGCAGAGGGGGGCAGAGGGGGCGTGGAGGGCAGGGCAGAGGGGGGCAGAGGGGGGCAGAGGGGGGCAGAGGGGGGGCAGAGGGGGCACAGAGGGCAGGGCAGAGGGGGCGTCCCAGGCCCCCCCCACGCTGGGCTTGCCCCCCCTGGGGCTTCTCCTGCTGTGTCTGCCCCTGCACCTCAGCCTGCACAGGGACACACTTTCAGCTGCCAGGGCTGTTTGAGAACCCCTGGTCTCTCCACGCTCCCCACCCTGCTCCGTCCTTTCACCGGAGGGAGGGAGGGTTCTTAGCTCCAGGGACCAGTGGGCTGTCACCTGACAGAGAAACTGCAAAGGTTCGGAGGGAAACGGGGTGCAGGCCCCCAGGGCCGGTGCCTCTGACGGGAGGTCTCCTCCTCAGCAGTCTTCCGGCAATCCTCAGAAACATAACCGCTTTCTGTTCTCCGACTGGTTTTAAATAACACAGCACGCCCCCTGACTCTTGAAACACGGTGTCACAAAAGTCATGTTAATTAAAGGTCACAGGAGTTTAGGGAGAAACACGGCAGCAGCTCCACAAGCTCTGCTGCGAACACGTGTCTCCATTGACGGCTGACACGTGAACTCACACTGGGCTCCGCGCTGGACACGTGAACTCACACTGGGCTCCGCGCTGGACACGTGAACTCACACTGGGCTTCGGGCTGGACACGTGAACTCACACTGGGCTTCGGGCTGGACACGTGAACTCACACTGGGCTCCGCGCTGGACACGTGAACTCACACTGGGCTTCGGGCTGGACACGTGAACTCACACTGGGCTTCGGGCTGGACACGTGAACTCACACTGGGCTCCGCGCTGGACACGTGAACTCACACTGGGCTCCGCGCTGGACACGTGAACTCACACTGGGCTCCGCGCTGACACGTGAACTCACACTGGGCTCCGCGCTGACATGTGAACTCACACTGGGCTCCGCGCTGACGCGTGAACTCACACTGGACACGTGAACTCACACTGGGCTCCGCGCTGGACACGTGAACTCACACTGGACACGTGAACTCACACTGGGCTCCGCGCTGGACACGTGAACTCACACTGGACACGTGAACTCACACTGGGCTCCGCGCTGGACACGTGAACTCACACTGGGCTCTGTGCTGACACGTGAACTCACACTGGGCTCTGTGCTGACACGTGAACTCACACTGGGCTCTGCACTGGACACCGGCCGTGGAGCTGGTCGTGCGTGCGTGGAAGAAGCCGTGGAGCCTCTCGCGTTTATTATTATTGTTGTTGTTGTTTTTGCAGTATCAAGCATTCTACAGTGTTTGACTGAGCCCTGAAGTCATCCTGTCATGGGGGAGATCCTCGCTCGGGCCGTCTGCCCAGAATGGTGCTGGGTTCACCCCTCCCGTCCTAAGGGGACTGTGGACAGAGGCCTTTCGCTCTCAAAGTGTCCTGGTTGGCAGAACGATGTATACATCACCCTAACGGCACAGCCCCGTAGGGAGCTGCTGGGTTGTTGTTGTTCTTGTTTCTGGTTCCTCCTTTCTGGGGTAAACTTTCTTTCCTCATACAAGTGACACAAGATCACGCTGGCCGTCCGGATCTGATTAGATAGCTCCCTTCCCGCGAGGCTTTCGTGGAAGTGGCATTTTCCTCCAGGATGGCCTAGAACTTGGGCACCCTGGACATTCCCGGGGTAGCCCTCAATCAGACACACCTCCAGACAGGCTTCCCCCCTCCCCCCAATACATCACGCAAGCCTCACGTGGTCCTGGGACCCTGCAGCTGCTTCCCGTGGTGGCTCACCCCCCTTTCCTGCACGACCCACTCTCCCGAACCCTGATCTTCTCCCCACTTCACGGCCAAGCTGCCCAGGTCATTCCTGAGCCAAGTCCCTGCATCCTGGAAGTCACAGTCTGAAAACACAGGGTAGGCAGGCTGGTGAAGGACGGTGTGTTTGATGAGTGACTGAATGTGCCAGGAGATGAAAATGTAAAATAATTCCCACTGTGCTCACGCCCCACCCTTTAACGTGTGTGTGTGTGTGTGTGTGTGTGTGTGTGTATGTGTGTGTTTTGCCCTCTGGCCCCTTGAACCCTACGGAGCTCAGTGTGACCCCCACTTGTGTGAGCCCCCCTCCCGGCCTCCTCCTCCCTTCAGCTGTGGTGTGTGTTCCATGACCTTCTGCTTGGGCAGACTATTATCCACTGATTCTTAGCTTGAGGTTCCTAATCATTAAATTTACACAGAGGCCTGCCAAGATGCAGAAGATATTTGTAAGTCACAAGACGATAAAGATTGGCGTCTAAGAAAAGAGAGAGCGTGACTTGCGTGCTTTTTTTTTCTTTCTTAATTTTAATGGGGTGACATTGATAAATCAGGGTACACATGGTCAGAGAAAACATCTTCAGATTATCTTGACATTTGATTATGTTGCATACCCCTCACCCAAAGTCAAATTGTCTTCCGTCACCTTCTATCTGGTTTTCTTTGTGCCCTTCCCCTCCCCCCACCCCCTCCCTCTCCTTCCTCCCCTCCCATTTCCCCCCCCCCCCCATCCTGGTCACCACCACACTCTTGTCCATGTCTCTGAGTCTCATTTTTATGCCCCACCTATGTATGGAATCATATAGTTCTTAGTTTTTTTTTTTCTGATTTACTTATTTCAATCCGTATAATGTTATCAAGGTCCATCCATGTTGTTGTAAATGACCCAATGTCATCATTTCTTATGGCTGAGTAGTATTCCATAGGAAGTCTTCTATTTCCATTTTTTGGTTGGAATCCCTCCCCTCTGGATGGTGAGTTACAACGTGATTTTGGGTTTTTTATTCCCCTGATGGTCGTGAGGACGTTTGTCAAGAGGCCTCCGCATCCCGTGACGACTGCTCCACGGGACCCGCTTCCGAGCTCTGTGACCATGGAGTCGTCGAGTCTGCGTTCTCCTGTGGTGACTCGCTCTGTCCCTCAAGGGGACGTTCCTGTGAGCCGTCCTGTGGCCCCTGGGACGGGCCCGTTTCCGCCACTGCCTCGGGCCACCTGGTACGGACGTGCAGTCTCTGTCTGTCCACATTGCTCGTTTCCAGTGACCTCAGTCTTCTCGGTGTCTGCTGGACTGGGACGTCTGAAGGAGCGTGTGGTCTTTTCCGTCTTACCCTGGATATTCCCATCACCGATGGCCCTGGTCGTATTTGTACACATTTAAGGGGATATTTCATGCCCCTTGTCTGAGACGTACTTCATCAAGTCTTCTAGTCATGCTCTATACTGGGCTATTTTTTTTTAACGTAAGATTTGTGGGGATTCTTTCAACTCCTTGGATATTAATCCTTTGCCAACAGTAGGATTAAATATATATATATTTCTCCCCATTGAAAGCTTGCGATTCTACTCATCACAGTAAATCCCGTCAAACAGAAGTTCTTAATTAATGAAGTGAGATGTTTTCTGTTGTGTTTGAGATCTCTTTTCTTCCTTCCATAGTGATAAATACGTAGGTCTGTTTTCTTTTAAAGGTGTTGTTAGATTTCTCGGTCTTTTCATCTCTTGGACTTGACCTTTGAGAAGCAGGGGTCCAACTGAATTTCATGTTTGTTTTTTTAACCATGTGGACAATCCATTGTGCAGTGTATCTTCTTCCATCTTATTTATATTACTTGAAATTATTTTTATCTTTGCAAGACAGTATCATTTTTATTATTCTTATCATTGAGTGCAGTTAATTTTTATGTGAAAACAGTCCCCTTGACCACTTGCGTTACTTACTATTTTTTATCTTGTACCTGGGGTCATTTTTTATTCTGGTTAAAGTCTAGTTTTGTTTTTGGTTTCTTTTTTTTCCTTTTTTTTACAGAGATAGAGAGAAAGTCAGAGAGAGGGATAGATAGGGCAGGCAAACAGGAATGGAGAGAGATGAGAAGCATCAATCATCAGTTTTTTATTGCGACACCTCAGTTGTTCATTGGTTGCTTTCTCATATGTGCCTTGACTGCGGGGCTTCAGCAGACCAAGTAACCCCTTGCTCGAGCCAGTGACCTTGGGTCCAAGCTGGTGAGCTTTTGCTCAAACCAGATGAGCCTGCACTCAAGGTGGCAACCTCGGGGTCTCGAACCTGGGTCCTCGGCATCCCAGTCCGACACTCTATCTACTGCGCCACCGCCTGGTCAGGCAGTTTTGTTTTGTTTTTATAATTCTCTTTAGGGAGAGTCTGTGGAGTCCAACTGTAGCGTCTGATTAAAAAATGTATTTATTTTGTTCTCCTTTTAAAACGTATTTCTGATATAAAGAAACCTGACTGTCCATTTCTCTCTGCACATTGAAGATGCTGTTTTCTGTCTTGCTTTTCTGTTGCTCCTGCCCAGTCAGCGGCTGGTGTCCCCGCCGTCTCTGTGACGGTTATCTGTGTGACAGCCTTGGCTATTGTTATGATCACGTCTTTGACTTGGAGCTCTACTGCTTTGCGATGATGATTCGAAGTTATGCTTTATCTTTACTTGTGCTACCTGAGAAATTTTAATTTACTTCCTATAGCCGGACGTGTTGTTAGTTTAGGAACCTTCTTCGCCTTCTCTTTAAACGCTCCCTCTTCCCCGTTCTCCGTTGCCTTTCCTGGCAGAATGCCGACTACATACGTGTAAACCTTTTCTCTTAATGTCTCTCTCTCTTTGCTCTGCCTCTCTCACACAAGTATTTTGCTTTCTGTCCCTCTCCGTTGCCCCTGGATGGTTTCTTCAGACATATCTGCCGGGTCACTCTCCCTCCTCTCGGCTGTGTGTCCTCGGCCACTAACCCCTCAGCACTCAGACAAGTCTAAAGGCAGGACACTGTTTTTCCTCGTCTGTCCCTTTGGCAGGGAAGGGAAGCACACTGACCTCTTGTCACCTCTACAGCCCGGGGGACCCCGGTCTATTCCAGGAGCCACGTCCACGTTAGACTCTCTTCTGGGTTGAGTGGAGGTCGAGTGGCGCCTTCGCCCTGCGACCCCAGTGCTCCCCTCCCCGTGAAGCTGCCGAGTCCAATGTGCCATTCACCCTGCTCATCAGGGTGCCAACCACCTTCTAGCGCCCAGCTCCCATCCCTGGGCCCCAAGCCCACTCACAGAGTGACATCTGAGTCTCCCTCACTTTCCTGCCAGTTACTGATGCATTTCAATAAGTTTTATTTTTTTACTTTTTTTTTTTTTTTAACTCAGTGGTAAGAAACACTAAGGCTGTCTCAGCGAGAGGGTCAACCCGGACGCTGCATCATCCCCAGGGCCGCCCGAAACGGCAGGTGGGCACTCGGCTCCCCACGAGCATGGGTGTCTCTCGCACCCGGCGGGCGGGGCCGTGATGCGCCCGCCCGCCCGTGTGTAACCGCCAGCTCCCCGCGCAACCGTACCCCGTGTGTGCTGGTCGGGTTACTAACAGGCGCCCCACGCACGGAGACACACGCGTGCGGATCAGCACACCTGATGTGGGGCTTGGGGTTCCCTCGAACCTGACAGCTGAGCTTCACTGTCTTCTCCTCGGAGCCCAGAGGGAACATGACGGGACTCGGCTCCTGAACAAACACGGGCCCGTGCGGCGTGCGGTCGTCTGAAACGAGAAGGGAGAGAGTTCGGGGGGTGAGGGACGTCATCACCTGCACGGGAACAAGAGCAACGGAAAACCGCAAACAACGTAAAAAAAAAAAAGATAGACAGACCCCTCACCCCCAAAGAAATGGGGCCCAGACCTGATTCAGTTTCAGACTCGGGCTGAAATTTCCCGTCGGAGACCAACGTGGCGTGGAATGTCGTGATGACGCCACGGAGAGACCGATGCTCCCGCTTAGCCGAGGAACTGCTCCCGGACCCCCCGGCAGCGAGCGAACCAGGACGGGCCCATCGATGCCCCAGCACCGAGGACCAGCGCGCTCTGTCCTGAGGACCTCTGCCTGCGTCTCTCCTACACTGGGCCACGCAGGTACGTAAAGAACAGCCCGGGGTCAGTCTGTCTGCTTCCCCCGCCCGTTACCGACCCACACACGGGGGTGCTGGTGGCACGGCGCTGGAGCCCTGTGACTCGGCGCAACAATTCAGAGACACCCAAGCCGGTGGGTCACTAGGCCACCGACGTGTGACTACAGAGCCCTGTCCGAGTCCCTGAGTGCGTTCTCTCACAGAAGAGAAACAGGCTGCCTGGAACCTTGTTTCGCCCCCAGGGAACAGCAGCGGCGTCTGGAACAACCCGCCCACCACCCTGAGGTCGCGGCGTGGGGATGCACGTGTTTCTAGAGGAACCCACAATGCGCACCCTCAAAATGCACCCGCCACCTTCCCCCACGGAAGTGATCTGCATTCAGATCCAGTCCTCCTCCTCCTCCTCCTTCTTCTTTTTTTTTTTTTTTTTTTTTTTTTTTTTCATTTTTCTGAAGCTGGAAACAGGGAGAGACAGTCAGACAGACTCCCGCATGCGCCCGACCGGGATCCACCCGGCACGCCCACCAGGGGGCGACGCTCTGCCCACCAGGGGGCGATGCTCTGCCCATCCTGGGCGTCGCCATGTTGCGACCAGAGCCACTCTAGCGCCTGAGGCAGAGGCCACAGAGCCATCCCCAGCGCCCGGGCCATCCTTTGCTCCAATGGAGCCTTGGCTGCGGGAGGGGAAGAGAGAGACAGAGAGGAAAGTGCGGCAGAGGGGTGGAGAAGCAAATGGGCGCTTCTCCTATGTGCCCTGGCCGGGAATCGAACCCGGGTCCTCCGCACGCTAGGCCGACGCTCTACCGCTGAGCCAACCGGCCAGGGCCTTCTTCTTTTTTAGAAGGCTTTTCTACACCTTCACTTTCCTCCTCCAATCACACGCGTCTTAAAACATGTGCCCCCGTGGGCACTCACCTTGTCCTACCAAGTACATCTGCACCTCGTTCCCCTTTCTCTGGACGCTGCGCTGCGTGGGAGCACAGCCGTGTCCTGCCTGTCCCCCTGTCCTGTGCTACCGAGGACAGCAAGCAGCTCAGGCACAGAAGATGGTCAACGGGGACTTGTTCCCCCCGAGAGGACATATTATCACTTCTTCATGTGTTCAATCAGCTGCCGTGCGCACTGCCTGATGGGTTTTGAGATGGAAGGGCCAGTGACTGTGAGGGTAAGTCATATTGACCGTCACCCGGAGCGGACAATCCGTTTTCCTCTTAAACGTGATTACCGTGAAGGGCATGAACGGCGGTGGCGGTCCCGGACACCTCCGTCCCCAGCCTTCTGTTGCGAGGTGGTGGGAAGAGCCGGCGCTCGTTCAGGTGAGTTGGGACCGGGGGGGGGGGGGGGGAGGCAGGAGGCCGAGCTGGGATCGCAGTGAAGTGGAGGAAGGTGGTTGCTCTTAAGGCTTTTAACCCAGGCTTTAAAAACAAAAACAAAAACAAAAACAAAAACAAAAACAAAAAAAATCCACATGTTGTGATTGGGACAGAAGACAAAAATAAGGAGACAAGATGACCAAATAGAATTCTACTTCATCCCAGAGGAGCAGGGACAGCCAGCGACCGTGTTGTGAGGACAAGGATAGGGATTCCGTAAAACCACGAACTGAGTGAGATTCGATGCCTGGGGCCAAGTCCTAACCCCACGAGCTGTGGAGACGCGCCTTGTCGTTGCCCTGTGCCTCGTTGGTCTCGTCTCTTAGAATGGTAAGATCACAGCGGCTCCACACGAGGTCAGCGTGGGCAAGAAGCTCTGAGCATCTTCCCGTAAACGCACACCTTTCACCCTCGTGAACGTCGCAAAGGTGTTGCGAACGACATCGTCACCGCAGTCCTCACGCCACACACAAAGTCTCACGGTCAAGAGGGATGTAACCAGAGAGAACAGGAGCTCCCTCAAAACACCAGAGGGGAGCGTGACATAAAGAGACAACAACAAGTACCTTCATTTCTTTCTCAGGCTAATGATGTGACTGACGGCACGGCAGGTGTTTGAAAATCCAGATAGTTACAATCCCAGGTTTTCCACAGTTACACAGCTATTTTTCAAACGCTTTTTTAGATCCTGGGTCAGGGGTTAAGCTCAACTCAACGGGGAAGAAGTCTGTGAGTTTCTGACACATCCCGTGAGACAAACCAGGGTTAGTCCCCGAGATCCCACACCCAGCAGGAGTTTGGGGGATTTTTCGCTGAGAGAGAGAGAGGGCGATCTCTATTGTGGTCCCAATTCCAAAATTATGTGTGTATATAGGAGATCAATCATCTCAATTCATCGCTGTCCTTTGATTTGAATTTCGCACAGAAATAAACAGTCTATTTACAAGCAATTCCAAATAAGAATACAACATAATAACGATTATTACCCACTTGCAGCTGAGAGGCCAGGGCCTGACATCTGTGCCCGTTCTCAGTGTATCAGGGGCTGTATTTAAATAACAAAGAGGATACTTTTATCCCCCAGTGTACTTTGTAACAAGAATTGATACTAACTGATGCTTTGCATTGGCTATAAATAACACTTTCCATCCAAAGTTTGTCTTTGCTCCGGGCTACCGGAGCTCATTGCCTGGAAATGCTCGTTAGCATAACGAGAACAGAGGTCCAGCGCCCAGGCCAGGGTGCCCACAGCGTCCAGGCAGGCGCTGGGTCGTGGCACAAAGATGAGGGGGAGGGGGGGGGCTTTAGAAAGCTGAGCTACCTTCCCAGGTGTAGAGACCAGATAGCCTAAAACAGGAATACCCTTACACTAGGGTTACCGATATTTTTTGAGAAAAATAAGAGTTGAAAGGTTTTCAACTTTATTTCTGGGTGAAAGAGGGACATTCTTGGAAGAAACGTGATGGGGGGGGGGGCAGCCGTAAGCTGATTCTATCTTCCAAACACACGAGAAAGACTTTGCGTGCGCCAAAGCCCACACGATCACGTTGCCCTTCCCTTTATCACGGTTAAGTTGTCCCCTGTAACCCGAGGACGGGCCACGATGTTCAGCCTCGGCGGGTAAAGGAGTATCTTAGAAAATAAGAGAGGACGCGGGTTTACAATAAGCCAGCATGTCTCAGCGGTAGACCAGACCACCCACGTTGTAATTGTGTCATGCTTGTTTTTATATTTAACCCCAGTCCCCGACTGACTACACCCGAAAACCTGGGGTCCAGGGGATCTGTCCCTCTGCCTCGCTGTCCGGTGACTCCTGTGTACACTGAACCCTGAGGTCTGCGGACCCTGACCCTCCTGTCCCCAGCTCTTGATTCCGTAGGAGCAGGACATCAAACAACCCCGCTTCAGACCCACGCCTAGACTTCCTCTGTTGGGCCAGGTCTAATCGGCCTTGCCTGGTGACACCCAGAGCAGCAAGTGTGACTCGAGTTCAGGCTCTGACTGTGGAGAACTAACCAGCCAGGAACCCAGGGGACACGACAGGCCCGCACGGAGACGCGGGGTGGACTTGGGAAGGTCGGGTGGACGTGGGACTAAACTGTCCAGCACTTAGCACGCTCACAGGAGAACTCCCTCAGCTACCCGAGAACCCCAGGGGCGGCCCTGACCTCACGGGGAGGGGGCGCCTTCCGTGGGACCCACCGGTCCACGGCCCGCAGAGATACCACATCTGCACGGGATACACGCACATTCCTGCACGGCCCACCGAGATATCGCGTCTGCACGGGATACGCGCACATTCCCGCTGCGACCCCGAGACTCCCTTCTTGCTTAAGTGACAGGATGTGGGGCCAACGTTTTCACTTTTGGGTTCCGAAAGGGTGAAGGGTCACCCCCCACGCACGTCTGCCCTGGAGGGGTGCAGGGCGTGGGCTCACTCAGGGGAGTGGTGGGTCCCAGTTTTCCGTCCTTCTGGGAATTCTCGAAAGTGATGGTTAAGAGACAGGATGGTGGCCAGGCTGCCCACGGTGCAGACCCAATCTAGGGGGTTTCGCCACAGACTGGAGCCCTAGCGTGGGGGGCTCGGGGCCGACACTTGCACGTCACGGTCTCCGGGCCTCCCTGCTCCATGGCGACCCCCCACCTACCTGCCCATGGCCCCCCCGGCCCCCCCTGCCACATCACCACCATGCTCCCGGGACCGTGCACAGCAACTCCTGCGCTGGTTTCTGGGAAAACTCCTACCAGCGAAGGAGCAGACTCAGCCAGGGAGAGCCCCATCCACGCTGCAACACAGACTCAGCCATGGAGAGCCCCATCCACGCTGCAACACAGACTCAGCCAGGGAGAGCCCCATCCACGCTGCAACACAGACTCAGCCAGGGAGAGCCCCATCCACGCTGCAACATAGACTCAGCCAGGGAGAGCCCCCATCCACGCTGCAACACAGACTCAGCCAGGGAGAGCCCCCATCCACGCTGCAACACAGACTCAGCCAGGGAGAGCCCCATCCACGCTGCAACACAGACTCAGCCAGGGAGAGCCCCCATCCACGCTGCAACACAGACTCAGCCAGGGAGAGCCCCATCCACGCTGCAACACAGACTCAGCCAGGGAGAGCCCCATCCACGCTGCCACACAGACTCAGCCAGGGAGAGCCCCCATCCACGCTGCAACACAGACTCAGCCAGGGAGAGCCCCATCCACGCTGCAACACAGACTCAGACAGGGAGAGCCCCATCCACGCTGCAACACAGACTCAGCCAGGGAGAGCCCCCATCCACGCTGCAACACAGACTCAGCCAGGGAGAGCCCCCATCCACGCTGCAACACAGACTCGAGCCAGGGAGAGCCCCCATCCACGCTGCAACACAGACTCAGACAGGGAGAGCCCCATCCACGCTGCAACACAGACTCAGCCAGGGAGAGCCCCATCCACGCTGCAACACAGACTCGAGCCAGGGAGAGCCCCATCCACGCTGCAACACAGACTCAGCCACGGAGAGCCCCATCCACGCTGCAACACAGACTCAGCCAGGGAGAGCCCCCATCCACGCTGCAACACAGACTGAAGCCAGGGAGAGCCCCCATCCACGCTGCAACACAGACTGAAGCCAGGGAGAGCCCCATCCACGCTGCAACACAGACTGAAGCCAGGGAGAGCCCCATCCACGCTGCAACATAGACTCAGCCAGGGAGAGCCCCCATCCACGCTGCAACACAGACTCAGACAGGGAGAGCCCCATCCACGCTGCAACACAGACTCAGCCAGGGAGAGCCCCATCCACGCTGCAACACAGACAGAGACGCCTCTGAGTTTCCCAAAGAGGAGGCACTTTCTGACCAGAAAGGTCCTCAGGTGAGAGGGTCAGGCTGCTCCCCCTGAGCCTTCACCCCTTCGGTCCATCACACACAAGCGTCTAGCAAACGCTGCTCCTGACCAGTGAGTCTCAGACGCTTTTCTTCTTAAAATCTGTTCTTCTTGGGGGGGGGGGGCAGTAGAGACAAATCAATGTCTGTCGGTAGTTTCTTCCTGCACCCCCCCCCGCCTGAACCCCAGAAATAAAAGGCGGTATTGGGCTATTTCGGGATTAGCGAGACAGATGCCCAGAGCCACTGAACTTCAGATGAAAAGAGATGATTAAATCCCAAATGCATTTCCCAGGTGTCAGTCTACACACGCATCCAGCTCTGTGCTGGAAACAGATATGATTTTCACTTAAAATGAAAGAATCCTCTGAGAAACCATCAATAAACCGGCTTTCCACAGCTAGCTGTCTCTTATTTTCCCAGAAGCTTTGGGACGCCAGTGACCTCTCCTCCCCCATTGTGAATTAGTTCAGCCCACTTCTACACGTCGCCCACCCACCCTCCCGGGCCAGCGGGCTGCTGCGTGTGTAGGCTACGACCCCCAGAGGGGGCCCAGGGACGGGGCGGGAGGGCGGGCGGGCCCGAGCATTTCTGAGACTTAACGGAGAAAAACGAGAGGGACCCTCAGGCGCTGGACACTCACGGGAGCAAGGCAGAGCCCAGGGACCCAGGTCGCAGGGCAGGTGTGGAGCGATCTCCGGGTTCCTGGCCGAAGGCCAGCAAAAGCGGCCACGCAGGATGGTGGCCAGTGGGCGGGCAGGCGGCACTGGGGAGACGCCAGGGACGCTGAATGCCGCTCTTTGTGGGGGGGGGCACCTGTGAACGGTCCTCGGAGGCAGCGGAGACGGGGACGGACGGTGAAGGGACCGAGCCCGATCGGACAGCAGGTGGAATCTCAGCACCGGTGTGTCCCAGGGGGAGCTTTAGTGAAACACGTCACCATGTGCCGCAAACAGACGGTCCTCAAAGCGGGGTCCAGAAGCCCCCACCTCCTCCTCCGTGTGCCTCGGTGGGGCCGTCGGAGGGAGGGAAGGTGGCGGAGCCCCCGGTGGGGCCGTCGGAGGGAGGGAAGGTGGCGGAGCCCCCGGTGGGGCCGTCGGAGGGAGGGAAGGTGGCGGAGCCCCCGGTGGGGCCGTTGGAGGGAGGGAAGGTGGCGGAGCCCCCGGTGGGGCCGTCGGAGGGAGGGAAGGTGGTGGAGCCCCCGCCAGACCCGCCGCATGCTTATTATCCGCGCTCTGAGCCTCCGGTCATCACCGCGCTCCTCACGGCGTGCGGCCCGGCGCTGTCCGTTGAGTGGAGCGCAGACGCGGTTCGGCCCGGAGCCAGCTGAGGGGGCCCCTGGAGAAAGCCAGCCCCCCACCCCGTGTCTGGTTCTGGGGCCTGACCACTCCGCGGCGGCCACGTGGGACGGGGTCAACGGCCACACGTCGCCCCGTCGCTTCCAGCTCAACGTCCTTGTCTTCCGCTGCAAATACGGGTTTTCCACGTGTTACCAACTCGGTGACTCTTACCAGCCGGGAAAGGACAAAAATGCAACACGACGATGTCACCTGAGCCAACGAGAACTGCCAGACTCGATTCGGCCGGCGATGGCTGGGAGCCCCCGGGGGGGACGCAGGCGAGGGTGGTTTAGGGCCGGACCCCTGGGGGCAGGTACGAAGGGGCTGTCTCCACGGCCAAGAATCTAGGACCTTGCTGTACGTAGGGTCCATCCTCCTGTGTCAGCAGACGGTCTGCCTGATCGAACACCAGGTCTCAGGCAGAAACACTCACACGGCAACCGCCCAGATGTGGGAAGTCAGCGCTGGGACCTGTACATGGGGACACTGGGCCTGGACTGAAGCTCAGAACCCGGGCTTGGGGTTCGGATGTAAGTCACATCCAGGGTCATACCGGGAGCAGGTGGATGGTGGCATTCTGAGTGCACAGGGTGCCCTCACACACACCAGTGTGGCTCAGCTATGTCACGGCCCTTACTCTGTGTCTGTAGAGCCCTTGGACCAATCAGGACAGGGACTGAGCACATGTCAGGAGAGGGACTGAGCACGTGTCAGGGGAGGGACTGAGCACATGTCAGGAGAGGGACTGAGCACGCGTCAGGGGAGGGACTGAGCACGTGTCAGGAGAGGGACTGAGCACGTGTCAGGAGAGGGACTGAGCACGTGTCAGGAGAGGGACTGAGCACGTGTCAGGGGAGGGACTGAGCACGTGTCAGGGGAGGGACTGAGCACGTGTCAGGAGAGGGACTGAGCACGTGTCAGGAGAGGGACTGAGCACGTGTCAGGGGAGGGACTGAGCACGTGTCAGGGGAGGGACTGAGCACGTGTCAGGGGAGGGACTGAGCCTGTGTCAGGGGAGGGACTGAGCATGTGTCAGGAGAGGGACTGAGCACGTGGACTGAGCCCGCGTCAGGGGAGGGACTGAGCACGTGTCAGGGGAGGGACTGAGCACATGTCAGGGGAGGGACTGAGCCTGTGTCAGGGGAGGGACTGAGCATGTGTCAGGAGAGGGACTGAGCACGTGGACTGAGCCCGTGTCAGGGGAGGGACTGAGCCCGTGTCAGGGGAGGGACTGAGCCCGCGTCAGGAGAGGGACTGAGCACGTGTCAGGAGAGGGACTGAGCACGTGTCAGGGGAGGGACTGAGCCCGTGTCAGGGGAGGGACTGAGCACGTGTCAGGGGAGGGACTGAGCACGTGTCAGGGGAGGGACTGAGCCCGTGTCAGGGGAGGGACTGAGCACGTGTCAGGGGAGGGACTGAGCCCGTGTCAGGGGAGGGACTGAGCACGTGTCAGGGGAGGGACTGAGCACGTGTCAGGAGAGGGACTGAGCCCGTGTCAGGGGAGGGACTGAGCACGTGTCAGGAGAGGGACTGAGCCTGTGTCAGGAGAGGGACTGAGCATACGTGTCAGGGGAGGGACTGAGTACGTGTCAGGGGAGGGACTGAGCATGTGTCAGGGGAGGGACTGAGCACACGTGTCAGGGGAGGGACTGAGTACGTGTCAGGGGAGGGACTGAGCATGTGTCAGGGGAGGGACTGAGCACGTGTCAGGAGAGGGACTGAGCCCGTGTCAGGGGAGGGACTGAGCCCGTGTCAGGGGAGGGACTGAGCACGTGTCAGGGGAAGGACTGAGCACACGTGTCAGGGGAGGGACTGAGCACATGTCAGGGGAGGGACTGAGCCTGTGTCAGGAGAGGGACTGAGCCTGTGTCAGGAGAGGGACTGAGCACGTGTCAGGGGAGGGACTGAGCACGTGGACTGAGCCCGTGTCAGGGGAGGGACTGAGCCCGTGTCAGGGGAGGGACTGAGCACGTGTCAGGAGAGGGACTGAGCCTGTGTCAGGAGAGGGACTGAGCCCGTGTCAGGGGAGGGACTGAGCCCGTGTCAGGGGAGGGACTGAGCCCGTGTCAGGAGAGGGACTGAGCCCGTGTCAGGGGAGGGACTGAGCACGTGTCAGGGGAGGGACTGAGCCCGTGTCAGGGGAGGGACTGAGCACGTGTCAGGGGAGGGACTGAGCCTGTGTCAGGAGAGGGACTGAGCCTGTGTCAGGAGAGGGACTGAGCACGTGGACTGAGCCCGTGTCAGGGGAGGGACTGAGCACGTGTCAGGGGAGGGACTGAGCACGTGTCAGGGGAGGGACTGAGCACGTGTCAGGAGAGGGACTGAGCCCGTGTCAGGGGAGGGACTGAGCACGTGTCAGGAGAGGGACTGAGCCTGTGTCAGGAGAGGGACTGAGCATACGTGTCAGGGGAGGGACTGAGTACGTGTCAGGGGAGGGACTGAGCATGTGTCAGGGGAGGGACTGAGCACACGTGTCAGGGGAGGGACTGAGTACGTGTCAGGGGAGGGACTGAGCATGTGTCAGGGGAGGGACTGAGCACGTGTCAGGAGAGGGACTGAGCCCGTGTCAGGGGAGGGACTGAGCCCGTGTCAGGGGAGGGACTGAGCACGTGTCAGGGGAAGGACTGAGCACACGTGTCAGGGGAGGGACTGAGCACATGTCAGGGGAGGGACTGAGCCTGTGTCAGGAGAGGGACTGAGCCTGTGTCAGGAGAGGGACTGAGCACGTGTCAGGGGAGGGACTGAGCACGTGGACTGAGCCCGTGTCAGGGGAGGGACTGAGCCCGTGTCAGGGGAGGGACTGAGCACGTGTCAGGAGAGGGACTGAGCCTGTGTCAGGAGAGGGACTGAGCCCGTGTCAGGGGAGGGACTGAGCCCGTGTCAGGGGAGGGACTGAGCCCGTGTCAGGAGAGGGACTGAGCCCGTGTCAGGGGAGGGACTGAGCACGTGTCAGGGGAGGGACTGAGCCCGTGTCAGGGGAGGGACTGAGCACGTGTCAGGGGAGGGACTGAGCCTGTGTCAGGAGAGGGACTGAGCACGTGGACTGAGCCCGTGTCAGGGGAGGGACTGAGCACGTGTCAGGGGAGGGACTGAGCACGTGTCAGGGGAGGGACTGAGCCCGTGTCAGGGGAGGGACTGAGCACGTGTCAGGAGAGGGACTGAGCCCGTGTCAGGGGAGGGACTGAGCACGTGTCAGGAGAGGGACTGAGCCTGTGTCAGGAGAGGGACTGAGCATACGTGTCAGGGGAGGGACTGAGCATGTGTCAGGGGAGGGACTGAGCACACGTGTCAGGGGAGGGACTGAGTACGTGTCAGGGGAGGGACTGAGCATGTGTCAGGGGAGGGACTGAGCACGTGTCAGGTGAGGGACTGAGCCCGTGTCAGGGGAGGGACTGAGCCCGTGTCAGGGGAGGGACTGAGCACGTGTCAGGGGAAGGACTGAGCACACGTGTCAGGGGAGGGACTGAGCACTTGTCAGGGGAGGGACTGAGCCTGTGTCAGGAGAGGGACTGAGCCTGTGTCAGGAGAGGGACTGAGCACGTGTCAGGGGAGGGACTGAGCACGTGGACTGAGCCCGTGTCAGGGGAGGGACTGAGCCCGTGTCAGGGGAGGGACTGAGCACGTGTCAGGAGAGGGACTGAGCCTGTGTCAGGAGAGGGACTGAGCCCGTGTCAGGGGAGGGACTGAGCACGTGTCAGGGGAGGGACTGAGCCCGTGTCAGGAGAGGGACTGAGCCCGTGTCAGGGGAGGGACTGAGCACGTGTCAGGGGAGGGACTGAGCCCGTGTCAGGGGAGGGACTGAGCACGTGTCAGGGGAGGGACTGAGCCTGTGTCAGGAGAGGGACTGAGCCTGTGTCAGGAGAGGGACTGAGCACGTGGACTGAGCCCGTGTCAGGGGAGGGACTGAGCACGTGTCAGGGGAGGGACTGAGCACGTGTCAGGGGAGGGACTGAGCCCGTGTCAGGGGAGGGACTGAGCACGTGTCAGGAGAGGGACTGAGCCTGTGTCAGGAGAGGGACTGAGCCCGTGTCAGGGGAGGGACTGAGCACGTGGACTGAGCACGTGTCAGGGGAGGGACTGAGCACGTGTCAGGGGAGGGACTGAGCCTGTGTCAGGAGAGGGACTGAGCCCGTGTCAGGGGAGGGACTGAGCACACGTGTCAGGGGAGGGACTGAGTACGTGTCAGGGGAGGGACTGAGTATGTGTCAGGGGAGGGACTGAGCACACGTGTCAGGGGAGGGACTGAGCACGTGTCAGGGGAGGGACTGAGCACACGTGTCAGGGGAGGGACTGAGCACGTGTCAGGGGAGGGACTGAGCCCGTGTCAGGGGAGGGACTGAGCACGTGTCAGGGGAGGGACTGAGCCCGTGTCAGGGGAGGGACTGAGCACGTGTCAGGGGAGGGACTGAGCACGTGTCAGGAGAGGGACTGAGCCTGTGTCAGGAGAGGGACTGAGCACGTGGACTGAGCACGTGTCAGGGGAGGGACTGAGCACGTGTCAGGAGAGGGACTGAGCACGTGTCAGGAGAGGAGGAGAGGGACTGAGCACGTGTCAGGAGAGGAGGAGAGGGACTGAGCACGTGTCAGGGGAGGGACTGAGCACGTGTCAGGGGAGGGACTGAGCACGTGCTGCCCCCTCAGGAGGCAGAGCAAGGCCACTGCGCCCGGGACAGGAAGGGCTCGTCCTGCTGCTCAGGCCCCAGGGCCACGCTCTTGTCCCCTTTCTCCTTTCTCCATGCACAGCCACAGGGAGGGGACGCCCCGTGGGGAGAGAGAGCATTCATCCTGTAACCAGAGTGTCCCAGGAGGGGGACGCGGGTCCACTGAACCCAGCTGGCTGCGAGCCTTCCCCCGAGAGCCTTTCTAACGGTCGTGGAAATTCGTTTTGGCTAAAAACTGTATGGTCAGCAGCCTCTCTGTGGACGCAAAATGACCCACACCATTTCTGAGGAAATGCAGAAACCGACGAAATGCGCTGACATTGATTTAGCCCAAGTGTGAGAATTCCACGAAAATCGAATCACTGATGTTAGAAATGATGACGGGACAGCTGTCAAACCATCACTACAAATACGATTTTCAGGGCACTCGATTTTATAAAATTAAAGATCCCAGGGACGTGCAAAGGCCCCGCGCAAGCGCCCGGGTGTGAGACGGCCCGCGCACCAGGTTGTTATCGAATCCCCTTTGGTCCTGTTTGGTCGTTCAGTTGAGCGGAGCGGAGGCGAGACGGGTGCTGGAGGGGACAGACGTGCTGCCCGCAGAACGAGACGCTTCATCGCTTTGTCCTCGCTTCTACCTTCCTCCCTTTTAACCCACGGGTGAGCGCTGCAAGCGAGACACTGAGAGGTCTGCCCCTGAGGGCAGAAAGAGACCAGGATCCAAACCAGGGGAGCCCGTTCCCCTCCTCTGCGCCCTGTGTTCTCTTGTGGACGGGCTAATGCAGCTGCCATTACGGGCCACCGTGGGGCGGTGGCGGGGGGACATGAGGCGGAAGGGGTCTTTGCTCCGAGAAGCATTCTGTGTCACCGCTCTGAAGGGGCTGGGCCGAGGGGGAAGGGACAGCCAGGGGAACCTGTCGTCACAGCCACTCCGACCCTCTCCCTCCATCCCCGACGATTCCAGGGACAAGAGATTCGCTGCACCTTTAAAAAATAAGTCACTGGGTGCTTTGGCCATCAAGCCCCAGTTACACACAGAAAAAGGAATTTTCGACAACTGCAAATAATTTGTAACTCACAGGGAGGCAAACAGTGACCCGGCCCTGATGGGAGTCTATAGATAGCCTCCCTGTGAATGCTCATCTTGTTTTTTTTTTTTTTTTGGCTGCAGGATTAGAAACGTGTTTGACTGTGGAGAGCTGACCCAGTTCCAGCTGGGGTGTTACATAACAGCCGGCCTGTGGTGTGGACCTTATTTCTCTCCTAACGTCGGAAAACTCTGTCATTTTCAAACCCTTCTGAGCCGGGATGGCTCCTGGTCGGAGTCTATGGGCCTCTACAGAGTTTACACGCCGATTCCAAAGTGCAGGCTTGCAAAGCGGACGCCTTCTCGCCCTCTTGGGTGATCTAGAGAGACGGAGAGTCAGGGAAATACAGCTCACGTTGTCGCTTTCATCAACAGACTTTTACTTTTAGAGCAATTGGAGGTGAACAGGAAAACGGAGCAGGACACACTGTAAGGTCCTACCTACTCCCCGTTTTTTCCCCATTTACAAACATCTTGCATTATTAGTGCAGTCTCTTTGTTACAACCGGTAAGCCACAGATAGATACATTATTATTAAGTAAAAGCCACAGTTTATATTAGGGTTGTATCATTTTATGAGTTTGGCAAATGAATACACAACATGTATCCACTATCACAACCTGATAGTCTACTTCCCTAAAAAGAAACAAAAACAAAACAAAGAACCTGTGCTCTACTACCTCTAATTCTTTATAGCTTCTAATCAAATACATTGCTATCTACTAATTCTTTATAACTTCTAATCAAATATGTTGCTATCTTCTCCTGAGAGCAGATAAGCCTATAAAAACACATGTATGTAGCTGGCTGGTTATGGGTAAAAGGGTCTAAACAAGCTCGCTGTTGCCTCCTCTCCCCCCCCCCCCCACGGCTCCAGTCTGCTCGGAACCCATGGCCCCTCCCTCAGGTGAGAACACCCACCCTTTCTCTTTGGTGAGTCCACCCCCCTCTCTTTCAGCATCATGATTTGGACAGACAAAGCCCTCAGTCCACGCCAGGAGGAGCGGGTCACCGCAACCTGGCCCACTGATGGCCCGCGTCCCAGCGCGGGATGCAGTGCTGCCTGGTCAGACTCCAGCCAGGACTCTCTCCTCGGCAGAAATCCTGCTGCGGCCTCGGACTGCCTGGTGAGCGGCAGCCCGGGGCTTCCAAAGTCCTCACCCAGATCCTACGAGAGGAGACTGAAGCAGAAATGAACCCAAAGGGTGGCGGCCCGCTCAGTTTTGATGACATTGGTTGAACTTTGGAACCAGTTCTGCCCCCAAGTCAGGAGTATTTCCATGACCCACACACACGTGAGCTTGCAGTGGCCTTTTTTTTTTTTTTTTTTTTGTATTTTTCTGAAGCTGGAAACAGGGAGGCAGTCAGACAGACTCCCGCATGCGCCAGAGCCACTCTAGCGCCTGGGACAGAGGCCACAGAGCCATCCTCAGCGCCCGGGTCATCTTTGCTCCAATGGAGCCTTGGCTGCGGGAGGGGAAGAGAGAGACAGAGAGGAAGGAGAGGGGGAGGGATGGAGAAGCAGATGGGCGCCTCTCCTGTGTGCCCTGACTGGGAATCGAACCCGGGACTTCCGCACGCCAGGCCGACGCTCTACCACTGAGCCAACCGGCCAAGGCCAGTGGCCTTTCTTTGAGCAAATCGGAGCTGCTCCGTGTCCTGCAGCTCAGCATCCCTCAGTGAAGCTGGACCCACAGAAGAGTCCACACCAGTTTACCCAGTGGGCTAACCCAGGTCCTTCTCGGCTTCCTTTGGACAATTCTCCGGACGCGCCGGGGGTCAGTGCACACACGTGGGCCCTCAGCCACGTGGAAGAACTCGTCCCTCGCGCCCTTGTCTCTCTCACTGTGTATCTCTGACCTCAACCCAGACACTCCCGTGACCACCTGTTCCCTGGAAGTCGGCTGCTTGGGACCAATTTCTCGACGCACGTGACGCATCCCAGGGAAATGCGTGTTTCTCGTGCTCATCCCCGCCACATGACCATGTCCCGGTGGAGAAAGTACGCAGGCTGGGATGTCTATCGGCCCCAGACCCTCTGCGCTTCCAGCCGGGATCCATCCCCTCTGACGGCCTTTGCGAAGGATCCTGCATCCGAATTGGAGGCGACGCTCTAAACGGCGTTTGTGCATTCTGACCAGGGAGTCAGTTCAAAACGGTACGGAGCTGCGTCCCCGTCACCTGACTTCTGATTAGCGCTGGAGGCGGGCCAGGCGCGTGCATCTGACCGTGCACCCCCGTGGGCCCAGGGGGAGGTGACCCACCGTTGGGGGCCGGGCGGCAGCCGGAGTCGCTCCCCAAGGAGAGGTGCACGCAGCTCACCTCAAGGCCGGGACCGCCTCTCTCGGAGTCCCGGCAGAGTGGGGTGCCCCGCCTCCATGCCGGAGGGGACCGATTCCTCCAAGCCCAGGGGGTGTGAGGGATCCCGACAGGCCCGTGTTGGGTCCTGACCCCGCTCATCATGCGTGAAGACGGCTGCGGCCCACGTGTGCCCAGCTCCTGCGTGGCTGGGAGGAGCAGAGCCCGCGCTCCCTCCTTCCCGGCAAACAGAACTGGGACCGAGGGCTGAGGCCCCCGTCGTCCCCACTTTCCAGAGTCCGTCTGCGTTAAGCCCTTCAGAGATGAGTCCCTGGTGTCCTTATCTCCTCAGTGACACCCTGTGCCCCACTGCCCTTCCTGACTGACGGTCAGTTGCTCAGACACAGGACACCTCCAGGCAGCCCTTCCGCCTTGAGTTACACCCATGGGCCTTTGCACACACACACCCGCCTTTGGCAGCTGAAGTGTCCACACTTGTCTTCCATTCCGGCTCCGGCGTTTTAACCCAGCACGGGGTGAGCGTGTCAATACACACGCTAGGCGGCGGAGGGAAACCGGGGCGCTGCTCACACGAAACTCGGACGACGCGTTTCTACCTGCAACGAGCAAGCGGCTGGCCCGGGGCGTCGCCCACCTCTCTCCCGGGGTATCAGGACTCCGGTTCCTGTGCCACCGTGGCTCAGGACACGGGGGGGCTGCTGTGCTGGTCTGGGGGGGGGGACAGAGCCCGAGAGTAAGCCCGTGGCAGGCAGAGGACGCCAGGTGGGAGTCACCCGCAGGGGCAGCGGTGATTCCACGGAGAGCCGGTGAGAGGGCCCGACGCAGACTTCTGCTCCGCGTCACCCACGCCGCATCCAGAGCCCGGCTGGACAGAGAAGGCGGCCCAATGGCAGTCACACTGCTGGGGCAGAGAAGTGCTCAGCTTCGGGGACGAGAGGCCCAGGAACCTCCCAATGACGTCCACCCACCCTTCCTCCACAGACGACCTCAGTGTCCCCTCCTCGGAGACGTGGAGAAGAAAGACCATGGTAACCGTGCGTTACTGCGTGCACGGTAAGGCCGGGCTCTGCCATAAGTCACCACAGTCACGAGGGCCGTCTCACGTACCCCCCGACAACCCCAGGACAAGTCCTCCATGCCTCCACACACGGTGACGGAGAGAGGGGTACAGCCCTGCCCTGCAAGCGGGGGCTGGAGCCAGTCTCTCCCCAGGTCGGAGCCTGGCACTTGGTGGCAGCACAAGGACACACAGTGGCCTCCCCACATCAGAGCCTGGCCCTTGGTGGCAGCACAAGGGCACACGGTGGCCTCCCCAGGTCGGAGCCTGGCACTTGGTGGCAGCACAAGGACACACGGTGGCCTCCCCAAGTCGGAGCCTGGCACTTGGTGGCAGCACAAGGGCACACAGTGGCCTCCCCAGGTCGGAGCCTGGCACTTGGTGGCAGCACAAGGACACACAGTGGCCTCCTCAGATCAGAGCCTGGCACTTGGTGGCAGCACAAGGACACACAGTGGCCTCCTCAGATCGGAGCCTGGCACTTGGTGGCAGCACAAGGGCACACAGTGGCCTCCTCAGATCGGAGCCTGGCACTTGGTGGCAGCACAAGGGCACACGGTGGCCTCCCCAGATCGGAGCCTGGCACTTGGTGGCAGCACAAGGGCACACGGTGGCCTCCCCAGGTCGGAGCCTGGCACTTGGTGGCAGCACAAGGACACACAGTGGCCTCCCCAGATCGGAGCCTGGCACTTGGTGGCAGCACAAGGACACACAGTGGCCTCCTCAGATCAGAGCCTGGCACTTGGTGGCAGCACAAGGACACACAGTGGCCTCCTCAGATCGGAGCCTGGCACTTGGTGGCAGCACAAGAGCACACGGTGACCTCCCCAGATCGGAGCCTGGCACTTGGTGGCAGCACAAGGGCACACGGTGGCCTCCCCAGGTCAGAGCCTGGCACTTGGTGGCAGCACAAGGGCACACGGTGGCCTCTCCAGGTCAGAGCCTGGCACTTGGTGGCAGCACAAGGGCACACAGTGGCCTCCCCAGGTCAGAGCCTGGCACTTGGTGGCAGCACAAGGGCACACGGTGGCCTCCCCAGGTCAGAGCCTGGCACTTGGTGGCAGCACAAGGGCACACGGTGGCCTCTCCAGGTCAGAGCCTGGCACTTGGTGGCAGCACAAGGGCACACAGTGGCCACGGCTCTCTAGGCTCTGTCACCGACCAACGACGAGGGAGCCGCTGACCTGGCGGCGAAGGTCATCACACGTGAGAGAGTGGCTTCAGGTTTTCAACCCACCCCCCCCTTTTGAGAGGAGGAAGCCCAGGTTTTCGGAGGGTGAGTGGTTCATTTCCCCAGAGTCCCCCAAACCCCCGGCGATGGGGCTCTCGCCACGACTCTGATTCCCTCTTTACCAGCTGGATGGTTTTGCTGGGACCTTCCAGATTTCCTCCCGCTTTCCTGCTTGGGAACCCGTGAAGAGGGTCCCCTGTCCCCCAGAAATACAGCAGAGAGGAAGGACGGGTCGTCCCTCAGGACGGGAGATGACCGAGCCTGTCCGTCTGTGTGTGTTGAGAGTTTGGTTCATGAGGAAGGACAGACGGATGGACGAGCCCACCTTTCTCTTCTCCTGAGTGCAGACGGGGCGCAGGCATCTGCATATCGTGGGGCTCTCCCTCCTTCTCCCACAGGACAGAGAGGTTCCTTCATGGCACAACCGGCCTGCGATGGACAGAAAGAACGCTGTGTCCTAGAGGACTCTATAGAAGACTTCGTAAAAGGGGGGACTGACCACCTTTCAGGACGACAAGCGTAGAGTCTTTCATCACTGGGCACTGGGCCTGCTCTGTGACGTTCTGCCCCCAGGTGAGGTGGCACAAGCCCTGCCTGGGCAAACACGAAGCAAGAGCTCCCTCTGAGAAGGGGCGGAGCCCGCAGAGAGGCACTGACTCGAACCCGCAGGCCTGTAACCGCGGGGGGGAGGGGTGGGGGCAACGCTGTCTCGGGTTTTCTGAGACAAAGCAGAGGCACGGCCACCAGCTTGCTGGGCCCGTTGACTCCGTCACGGACTGTCCTCTTCCATTCGCTGACCAGTGTCACTCACGTACCACCCCACAGGCCTGTAACTGGAGCAGAGATGACCAGCGCACGGGTCTCTACCTTCATCTGTTTGCTTCAGAACGATCCCAGTGCAGCAGGAATGAACTGTCCAGGGGCGACTGGGCGAACACCTTCCACTCATTCGGTATGTACGCGAGTCCCACGCGGCACGGGACGGAACATGGCGTGCTGAGGGCGGACAGCGAGTCGTACACACGCCGCCCCGAGGGAGCACCCCATCCCACGCGGCACGGGACGGAACACGGCGTGCTGAGGACGGGCAGCGAGTCCCGAGGGAGCACCCCATCCCACGCGGCACGGGACGGAACGCGGCGTGCTGAGGACGGGCAGCGAGTCCCGAGGGAGCACCCCATCCCACGCGGCACGGGACGGAACACGGCGTGCTGAGGACAGACAGCGAGTCGTACACACACCGCCCCGAGGGAGCACGCCTTCCCACGCGGCACAGGACGGAACGCAGCGTGCTGAGGACGGACAGCGAGTCCCGAGGGCGCACACCTTCCTGGGTGGGGGAGGTGGACGCCGTCCTGTGCGCCGCGCGTGGGCCGGCGGTCAGTGCTGAGAAGCAGAGAGGACGGGCGGAGGAAGTCCAGGGAGGCGGCTGTGATGTCAGGGGTCCTTTAGGAGAAGATGAAACGTGACCCAAGACGGGAAGGAGGTGAGGGTACGAACCCCGAGGACGTCTCGGCGATGAGGCTGCAGGCGAAGGCAGCAGGGACCGCCAAGGCTCCGCGGCAGCGGGAAGACCCCTGGGGTATTTAAGAAGGACCTCCCCCCCCCACACACACACACCCCGTGGCAGCCAGTGAGCCTGGAGCACAGTGAGGGGAGGCACACCCTGAGGAGATCACTAGAGGAGAGGCAGCACCCCATGAGTGCTCCCCACGGCAGACTCTCAGCGGCGCCCGCCCCAGACACACCGTGTGAGCAGAGGCTCTAAGCTGCCTTCTCAGCCCACAGAACAGAGCGAGGCGCACAGACTGCACTGCGGGGGGGCCGGGACGCCCGTGGCGTGGCCGTGGTGTCTGCTCCCCCCTCTCTCCCTCCAGGGGTGCGGACGGAAGCGGAGGATGGTAATTCCTGACCAGTTTCTTACGTAGAACACGCCCAGATCTGGAAGTCACTCGCAGCATGGGGCCAGAGGGCACGGGCTCCAGACAACAGGGCCGGGGTTCGAATCTCAGCCGTGCCTCCAGGTGGCCCTGAGCTAGCTGCTCGGTCCCGCCCTTCCACGCCCTCTCGTCTGTGAGCTGGAGCCCAGGGCGGCGCCGGCCTCACAGGGTTATCTGTGAGAGTCCAGGAACTGGACACTTGTAACTTGCTGAGCACCGTGCCCGGCACCTCCCGAGTCCTGCACGGGCAGGGGGGCTCTAAGTGTCTACAGAGTCCCTCGTTAGAGTCTCTGATTGGGGGTGGGGGCCCTGGGGACAGGAGACAGAAGGAACCCTTGTTACTCTAATATTTCTCTCCTGGGCAGGAAGATACAGCTGTTCTCAGTGGTCCAGCTGCAGTCAACATTTTCTGGATGTGAATAACCAAGGGCGCCCCATTTCTGCCTCAAGGAAAGTAATCAACTGGGTCAGCCCATCTTTCTCTCCAGAACCACTACCCCCCCCCCCCCATGTCCCCAAGTCAGCAGCCGGGCCGGCTCTAGAAACTCTCCCGTGTAACTTGCACACAAGCCATCCTGAATCTTCCTTCAGGTCTCCCGCGGGCGACGCCCACATTCAGGCTCAGAATCCCTTGTCTAGACCCCATGGGTCACCCTGAGAGGGGGCTGGCACGAAGGTGGCGATGTCTGTACCCGAGATGGAATAAAGGAAATGGAAACGCCTTGGATTGGTTTCTGCCTTTTGATGTTGTGGCGTGTCTGTCTCGGTCAACATCAAAAAAATAAATAAATAAGAAGGGAACAAAACCAGGAGAGCTCTCTGTTTGGGGTGAGGATAAATATCCTCTCCAACGAAATGGCCTTCCCTTCTGCTCTGCCAACGTGCTTCGCGCTGTGACGCTTAACAACCCGACGGCGGCGTCCCTCCGCCCGCTCGTCCGCTGCGTCCCTCCGCCCGCTCATCCGCTGCGTCCCTCTGCCCACTCATCACTGCGTCCCTCTGCCCGCTCGTCCACTGCGTCCCTCTGCCCGCTCGTCCACTGCGTCCCTCTGCCCACTCATCACTGCGTCCCTCTGCCCGCTTGTCCACTGTGTCCCTCTGCCCGCTCATCTACTGTGTCCCTCTGCCCGCTCGTCCACTGTGTCCCTCTGCCCGCTCGTCCACTGCGTCCCTCTGCCCGCTCGTCCACTGCGTCCCTCGCCCGCTCGTCCACTGCGTCCCTCGCCCGCTCGTCCACTGCGTCCCTCTGCCCACTGGTCCACTGTGTCCCTCTGCCTGCTCGTCCACTGCGTCCCTCTGCCCACTCGTCCACTGTGTCCCTCTGTCCACTCCTCTGCTGCTGGTAAGCTCTTCGAAGACAGGAACCAAGCTCACTCACATGGTCTTTGCTCCGCAGCCCTCTTCGTTCTTTCTGCTACTCTGTTGATACCTTCCCGGGTGAGATCAGGAATGAAGGAAACAATGTGGCAATGAGCATGATGGGTCTGCCGCCCAGCCAGGGGCGCACAATGCAATAATAGCCTTACTGCTCGGCAAGTGCTGTTTACAACAGAGCTCGGTGCCTCTGAAGATCTTCTGAGAGAGCGAGCTGAGGTTTGCTGTACCAAGAAACTTAATGTTTCCATGCCTATTAGTCCTCCTCAGCCACCGGAAAGATGAAAGGCCGCCACTTGTAACAACATGGATGGATCCTGAGGAGAGAATGCTGAGCGAATTGAGTCAGACAGAAAATGTCAAGAACCATAGAATGCCCCTCACAGGAAGGATCTGAAGCTGAGAGCAGCAGATGGACAAACAAAACTAACACACAGATAAAAACTCAGAGACACAGACAACAGGGTGGTAGTTACCAGAGGAGAAAGAGTGAAGTTTCAGGGGGGTCAAATATATGGTGATGAGAGGAGACACGGCTTTGGGTGGTGGGCACACAAGACAATATGCAGATGATGTGTCCTAGACTTGTACGCGTGAAATCTATCTAATTTTAATAACAAGGTCACTCCCATAAATTTAAGTACAAATTCAAACAACAAAATGTCAGTTTTTGAATTTTCTATGACAAGTAACTTTGCATTCTATTTTTTGTTTTTGTTTTTGTATTTTTCTGAAGTTGGAAACGGGGAGAGACAGTCAGACAGACTCCCGCATGCGCCCGACCAGGATCCACCCGGCACGCCCACCAGGGGGCGTCGCTCTGTTGCAACCAGAGCCATTCTAGCGCCTGAGGCAGAGGTCACAGAGCCATCCTCAGCGCCCGGGCCAACTTTGCTCCCATGGAGCCTTGGCTGCGGGAGGGGAAGAGAGAGACAGAGAGGAAGGAGAGGGGGAAGGGTGGAGAAGCAGATGGGCACTTCTCCTGTGTGCCCTGGCTGGGAATCGAACCCGGGACTCCTGCATGCCAGGCCGACACTCTACCACTGAGCCAACCGGCCAGGACAACATTCTATTTTAAAATATAGCTTTATCTTTCTGAAGCCTGTTTCTGATGTTAGGAACATTATATTCCTCTATAGGGGATCTCTTTCTCATTCATCCATTCATCTGTCTACTCATTCATTCATTCATTCCAAGAATGCTTTCTGAGCACGTGTTCTGTCTTATATGCTGAAGATATAGTAACAAAGACAGTGTCCCCACTGAAAAGTTGATGCTCAGTTGAAAAGTTGATGCTCAGTTGAATTAAAGAACCACAAGTCCTTGACCAGTACATGCCTAAGACATCACCTAGTCTACTCAGTATAATTTTTGAAAAGTAATTTTTTTGAGTCAGAGAGCACATTCATAAGAAAGTGGAAAGGAACTGACAGATAAATCAATTTTTACAGAAAATGTAAGGGGTTTCACAGACATCTCGGGGGAGATGATCTGTGTATTTCAGGTTAAAAGTCCCTGATCCAATCTGGGTCTATCACTTTCTTTTTTTTATATGTGTATCTGTGTCGACATTTACTTTAAAAACACCAAGTCACAATGTTTGGCTCATATTAGAAACTTCCCAGTCACTACAGAGTAAGTATAACTAAGGCTCCTGATGGCATTCCAAGGGCTTGAGAAGTTGCAAAAAAAAAGCGAAGGTAAAATTGCTGAGGTGACAAGGAGAAATTAATAATTCAGGAGAGCGTGTTCTATTCTCATATACAGGTAATTAGAAAATACGTGTCAAACAGCCCAACTACCCCAAACTCGTCTGCACCCTCAGGAAACCAACAGAAACTCTGAGTCCTGTTAGAAGGCAGTCTCTACAAAAAGATCAAGTGAAGAACAAGAATTTTTGCCTGGGTAATGACTGCCCTCCAGTGAGAAGGAACCATCCATCACTGCACCTTCGGGATCGTGACACAGAAGTTATCCCGAAGTAGAGACTTGAGCGATTGTTAACATTTTCTCACACGAATGAGAGTTGGCAGTTGACAGGTGATATGCTTCCACTCTAGGCAAAAATCTCCAGCATGCAGCAGAGATATTTAGATCCTTTCCATAGATAATTGCTGAAATGTGTATAAAAACTCAGCCCCCAGAAGGAGTTCAGTGAGCTAGCAACGCAGCTAAAGTTACAGGATCAGGAAAAAAAAACAACAACATAAAAAACTAGAAGAATAACGTATATGCCGCTAACATAGATGAGGCAAAGATGAGATGATGAAACTATAATCAGGACAGACAACCTCCACGATGTACTCGCAATGTCAGGGGCTATAGAGTGAGACAAATTACCGGCAATTCACATTCGAGAGGGCTCCGGTGTGAGCGGATGTAAAGAACTCGTCTATCTCAACAGCGACGAGACAACCCAATTTAAAAGCAGGCAAAGCATCTGAATAAACACCTCTCAAAAAAAAAAAAAAAAAAAAAAAAGAAAGAAAGAAAAGGTGTACGAACGGCAGACAAGCACAGGAGAGAGGTTCAACATCATTAGACGCGAGAGAAACACAAGTGGATGGGGATCCTCTCCACAGCCTCTCGGGGGGGCCCCACGAAGCCAGACAGAGGGGAGCCGGGGTTGGCCAGCGCGTAGAGATCCGGGAACATGCCGCCAGTGTTGCTGGTGGCCTCTCCACACCCCCTCGGGGGGCCCCACGAAGCCAGACAGAGGGGAACCGGGGTTGGCCAGCGCGTGGAGATCCGGGAACACGCCGCCAGTCTTGCTGGTGGGGCCCCCTGCGGAGTGGTGTCACGGATGTTGAGAATGATTTGCAGTTGCTCGAAAAGTGAAGCCACCCAGACAGACAACCCACTCCTGAGGAGAGGCCGACCTCCAGCGTGGGGGGGGGGGGACGGGGTCTCCAAAAGTTCCGCCCGTTCCGGGAGGTGCCAGGAGGCCTCCCGGACTCAGCATGGATTTGAGCTCCCAGGTGGGATTCATGACGTCACAATGTGAAAGGACACAGAGTCAGGTCAGCCGGGCAGCGGGAGCTATGGGAGGGGGGGAGGGGGACCAGGTCAAGCTTCCTGGGGTCTCACCCCACGGACCCACACCAAAGCGACCCGTTTCGCAAAGTCCCTTGTTGTCTACCAGGGAAAACTCACGAGAGGTGGGGCAGCCAGGGCTGTCCCTGGGACGGGTCCCCTAGGCAGCCTGGGGCTGGTGGGCACGTCTGCAGAAGCAGTGTAGGTGCAGGGAGCCGCTTTCCTGGCCAGGGCAGAGGGAGGCTAGGAGAGTTCAGGCCCCAGAGGCCAGTCGCGGGCTGACCTTATAAGCAGTGCTTTTAAAACATAACAGCCAGGTCTCACTGACCTCTTTCTGCATAGCGCCTAACAGGACTGGCGACAGCTACACAACGCGGTGAATGTACAAAAAGCCAGTGAACGACATTAATGATTTAAAAGCATGGGGGAATTGTATCCCATTACAAGGAAAACCTGAAGCTGTTAAGAGATGATACGCCACTGAATTAAATTTAAACAACTATATATTTGGTGTATTAAATATAATTGGTGTCATGCCTGGCCGGTCGGCATAGTAGATAGAGGGTTGGCCCGGCATGCAGACGCCCCGGGTTCGATCCCTGGTCAGGGCACACAAGAGAAGTGATCACCTGCTTCTCTCCCACTCCCTCTCTCCCTCCTCTCTCTCTATTTTCCTCTCGCAGCCAGTGGCTCAACTGGTTCGAGGGTGGCCCTGAGGGCTGAGGATAGCCTAGGTGGTATAAGTGTCAGTGTCAGGCTCTAAAAATAGCTCAGCTGATTTGATCATTGGCCCCAGATGGGAGCTGCTGAGTCGATCCTGGTCGAGGTGCATGTGGGAGTCTGTCTCACTACCTCCCCTCCTCTCACTTAAAAAAAAACAACCACACAACTAATTGGTGCATTAAAAAACATAATGCAAACTGCTCTGGGCTGCCTGTGTCCTCCCACAGTCCACATGCTGAAGCCCTAACTCCCACCGTGACTCTGTGTGCAGAAAGGCAGGGACTAAGGTTAAACGAGTCTATAACGGTTCAGCCCTGATCTCACGGGATTAGTGCCTCATAAGAGGGGGCTCCTCAGCTCTTGCTCCCCCTCGCTGTGCGAGGACACAGCAGGAAACCCCCAGCCAGGAACTGAGTCAGCCTGCCCTTGACCTTGACATTCCCAGCCTACAGAACTGTGGAAAAAACAATGTTTTTTTTTTTTAAATGACTCACTGTATGAAATTACTGCTTAAAGGAGAACACAACGCACAATTATGTAACATATTAAAATGAGACGCAGGAGGGAACGGTGGGAAGAAATCAAGAAAGAGAGATGTAATAATTCCTCCGTTGTTCGCGTTTCAAAGTCAGAAAAGGCTACGCTGAGAAATACACGCTTTGTTACAATACGTTGCACTATCGTCATACAGACAGTCACGCCCACCAAAAATAAAGGCTTCTAAATTATCCAAAAAGATTCACCTCCCCCCCTCCCCGTCCCCCCAAGTCACCCACTACCTATGGAACGATTTCTAAAATGATAAAATTGGCCGCCATCTCAAAAGAGGACAGGAAAACCCACCACATGAAAGAGTCGGCATCTTGTTAAACATACCGGGACGGACCCGTGTATACACTCCACGACGGCAAACGTAAAGAAGTGAGGAGGGACCCCGTGAGCACTAGACGAGGCAAATGCCATGAGCCAAAGGAGAAATCTTGATGATGAGACAGAGTCCCACCCACAGAGAAGAGATAAAAATGACCACGTCTAAAATAACAGTCACATTTGCATACTTCATACCACAGGAGCTGTGGGAGACAAGAGTGGAACCTTAATGCCAGGAACCATTGAATTGTCTCTTTTACTCTGTGACAGTCCACAGGAGAAAAATGGCTAAGTACACAGGATTCCGAGATAATACCATTCTAAGTAATATCTACTTGAGACCGATATATACACACACAGATAGAAAGACTGGTAGATAACCTCCCTGTATCTCTAGAGAACACTGTGCCCAACAAACAGTAAAAGGAACTTCTTTTCACCTGACCAGGTGGGAGTGCAGTGAATAGAGCGTTGGACTGGGATGTGGAAGGAACCAGGTTTGAGACCCTGAGGTCGCCAGCTTGAGCGCGGGCTCATAAGGTTTGAGCAAAGCTCACCAGCTTGGACCCAAGGTCGCTGGCTTGAGCAAGGGGTTACTCGGTCTGCTGAAGGCCCACGGTCAAGGCACATATGAGAAAGCAATCAATGAACAACTAAGGTGTCGCAATGCACAACGAAAAACTAATGATTGATGCTTCTCATCTTTCTCCGTTTCTGTCTGTCTGTCCCTCTCTGACTCTCTCTCTCTCTGTCTCTGTTAAAAAAAAAAAAAAAAAGAACTTTTCATATGTCCGTGTGACAGTCACAGCCATTGACCATATTCAACACATGCTCTAAATAAATTCTCCCATAATAAAAATAGACTAAGTACAAGCTAGAAAAAAACTCTTGGAAATTTTTTTAAAATATTAAAAATGAATCAGAACATCACGATGAAATCTGCAGAGTGTGTTCAGAAGGAACATCGTAAAAACATCCCATACAACGATACAATCCAATAAAAACAATTCCTAGAGAAGCATTCGTGTTCTTCAATGTAATAAATCTATTAAAGTATGTAAAAACAAAGTAAAAGAACAATAGCAAAAATTAAGGGGAGCAAATAAAGATAAAAGAAAAAAAGCAATTTGGTTAAGTGGTTAAGGAATCATATATATATATATATATATATATATATATGAATGAGAGTCTAAATACACAAAGTAAGAAGTGAGTAGTCACAAACAGGAAGTTAAAGGCATCCAAAGAGATTATCTGTCTCAATTCTGAGCAGAAGGGTGACCAGAAGGACAACAGGAATGCCCAGCACCAGCCCTCGGGGAAGCAGAAAGTCTATGTAGGTCGTGTAGCAGAGCAGAAGTGGAGTGCTAGTACCGTCAAATTAGTGATGGAGTCACTAATTCTACGAACACTGAGAGGATCCACTGCTGTTCAACAGCTCTCAACCTAAACATGTAGAGAAAAGTTTCCAAATTATTCTTCTGAATCTCAAGATATCTATCTATCTATCTATCTATCTATCTATCTATCTATCTATCTATCTATCATCTCTCTATATTATAACCTTACGAAACCAGCACGCTCTCTTTCTCTCTTTTAAATTTCTATTTATTGATTTTTAGAGAGAGAGGAAAGGGTGGAAGATTGAGGCAGAGAGAGTGAGACAGAAAGAGAAACATCACTTTGTTATTCTACTTACTCACGATGCCATTGGTTGATTGTTGTGTGGCCCTTGACCGGGATGGAACCACCAAGCTCAGCCTGTTGGGACAATGCTTTAACCAGCTGAGACACCTGGCCAAGGCTTTTCTCTCTTCTTCTCTCTCTCTCTCAATATTGGTCTCTGCCTCTCTCTGTCTCTCCACACAAATCTCATTTTTGGCATTGGACTAAACTTCAGTTAAATACATTTGCAGATGAGAAATGTACCTTAATGTCCAGGTTTCCTTAATTTCAAGGTCACCTCTGAACTAGTATAAAAATAAAGTCTTAGGATCTATGCCGATGGGTGAAGGCAACGTTGACCGACCGTCCTCATTTGAACTGCGATTGGAACACTCAGGTTTCACAGGTGACACGTGTCAGAACATACTCCATAAAACTCAGAACACAGAGCAGACCGATCGTCAACACTGAGCCACAGACAGGGTCTCACATACTGATGATCTCAACTTGAATTCTGGGTGAGCAGACCCACGGCTCTTCAAGCCGCAGAGCCATAAAGCCCCGGGCTTGGGGGAGGCCTGAAAAGTGTTTGGCTGAACGTGATTCCGGTGATAACCACCCCTTTCGTTCTAAGGTCACAACTGTGTCATTTAAGAGCCACGTCTGCTCGAAAAGGGGCCTCATAATTATTTTGTTTATACTCTTATGCCGCGAAGCGCATTTCGTCAAATCGACCGGTCACAAATCGAACGCACCGATATCGCTCAGAAGGATAGCAGTTCTCTTCACGATCAATCAATCGATGTATCGTCGTGGAACAAGAGGACACGAACAGGTAGACTCCGCTGGTACTTCTGCAGTGGGACCTCGGCTTTCTTCCGCCTACAAACAAAAAGCTCATTCTGTCAGGGGCGTGGGTGCAGGACGTGGCTCAGCCCGAGGGAGGAAGGGGGGAGATGAGGTGTCTGCTGTGACGGCGTGCAGGTGCATATCTGTCCCCGTGAGGACTTTGCTGATGTGAATGCATCATCTTGGTCTGTGTGCACCCGCACCCTTCATGAGACTCTCTGTCGAAGACGCCGTAAGTTTATGGCAGTTTTCAGCACAACAGAATCTTTGTGTTGAAGAACCAACACAAAGGTGATCTTGCTCTTCTGTCAGTGATCCCAAAGTTTCACGTCCACGGTGTGATTTGGCCGAGACATCATTTTGAACTGTGACCCCGAAAGGCTGGGGAACGCGGGTGGGGGCGTCCGTTAGTAGACCCCCCATTCACTCAGCACCGACATGTGGCATTTCTGGTCCCTGTTCCTCGTTGTGCATGGAATAAACAGGGTGCTGAGACTGAACTTGATTTCTCCGTGGAAAGAACGCATCCCCAGATAAAATGATGCTATCCGAGCACGCAGTCCGGTGGCCCTCCAACGAGTAAAGCAATGTTTTCAGCCTCAGCCCCTCTTGGCCCTGGCCACATAGACTGTTGTCATTTCCTGAGGCCACATGCAAATCTGTTTGTAGAACAGTCTGAAGAGCGTCGTTTTGGAATCAGAAATGCTCTGGTTTAAATCTCAGCTGGGCTATTTCTAGCGATGAAGTGTTGGAACAATTACTGAAACTGCACGTGCCCCACTGTCTCGATAATAGTATAACTATCATCATCTACTGTGGAATGGGCAGAGGCCCGGAATAGACACTTCTCCCGAGAGGACACACAGATGGCCAATCGACACATGAAAAGATGCTCCACGTCACTAATCATCAGAGACATGCAAATTACAACCACAATGAGATGATCACCTCACACCTGTCAGCATGGCTGTCCTCGATCAACCCACAAACAAGAAGTGTTGGTGAGAATGCAGAGAAAAAAGAACCCCGTGCACTGCTGGTGGGAATGTGGACTGGTGCAGCCACTGTGGGAAGCAGTGTGGAGTTAGCTCAAAATAAAAAAAAAAAGGAACTGCCTTATGACCCAGCCCTTCCTCTTCTGGGAATATATCTGAAGAAACCCGGAAAGCTGATTTGAAAGAAGATATGCCCCCTATGTTCACTGCAGCACTGTTTACAACAGCCAAGATCTAGAGGCAGCCCAGCCGTTCACCAGCAGACGAGTGGATACAAAAGCTGTGGTGCATTTACACAATGGAATACCACTCGGCCATAAAAAGAGAAGGAAATCTTACCTTTCAGACAGCATGGAGGGACCTGGAGAGCATGATGCTAAGTGAAATAAGCCAGGCAGAGAAAGACATGCACTGTACGATCTCACTTATGTGTGGACTCCAATGAACTAACAAACAAAATAGAGACACACTCATGGATAGAAAGCAGCTGTCAGCTGTTGGAGGGGAAGGGATTTGGGGTGTTGAATAAAAAAGGAGACAGGATCAATAAAAAAAAATACAACACCTCGCCTGACCTGTGGTGGCGCAGTGGATAAAGCGCTGACCTGGAACACTGAGGTTGCAGGTTCGAAACCCTGGGCTTGCCTGGTCAAGGCATATATAGGAGTTGATGCTTCCTGCTCCTCCCTCCTCTCTCTCTCTGTCTCTGTCTCTCTCTCTCTTTTTCTCTCTCTCTCTTTCCACTCTCTCTATGAATAAATAAAATCTAAAACAAACAAACACCGGCCAGGGCACACAGGAGAAGCGCCCATCTGCTTCTCCACCCCTCCCCCTCTCCTTCCTCTCTGTCTCTCTCTTCCCCTCCCACAGCCGAGGCTCCACTGGAGCAGAGATGGCCCGGGCGCTGGGGATGGCTCTGTGGCCTCTGCCTCAGGCGCTAGAATGGCTCTGATTGCGGCAGAGCAACGGCCCAGATGAGCAGAGCATCGCCCCCTGGTGGGTGTGCCGGGTGGATCCCGGTCAGGCACATGCAGGAGTCTGTCTGACTGTCTCCCTGCTTCTCGCTTCAGAAAAATACAAAAAAATAAAAAATAAAATAAAAGAAACAAACAAAAACCTCGTAGATAACAGTGTGGTGATTGCCAGAAGGAAAGGGAGGTGGGGGAGGTAGGAGAGGGTGGGGGGGAGAGATGGGGAGGGAGGGAGACCTGACTTGGGGTGCTGAACACACGATACGATGTGCAGAGGATGTGTTATAGCATCGGACATCTGAAACCTATACGATTTTATTAACCAACGCCGCTTTTCTGAGAGGTTTTATCATAAATGTTTGCTGGATTTAATCCAATGCCTTTTTTACATCGATTGACCTGATCAGATCGTTTCTATCCTTCATTTGGTTTATGTAAGGCATCATGTAAATTGATTTGTGGGTTTTGTATCACAACCTTGCATCCCAGGGATAAATCCCACTTGGTCATGATGTATGTATGATCTTTTCAATGTACTGCTGGATTCGGTTTGCTGATATTTTGTTGAGGATTTTTGCACCTGTGTTCACAGGGCTATCACCTGATAATGTTCTTTCTTTGTAGTGTCTTCATTATAATCACCGCCTGGTCCCAGTTCTGACACTCAGTAGACGACTTTTGGGATTAGGATAACGTTGGCTTGATTGAGAGTTTTCCCTACACTTGAGTTATTTTGAGCAGTTTGAGAAGAACAGGAGTTAGTAGTGCTTCTCTGAATGTTCGGTCAAGTTTGCCTCGGGAGCCAGGCAGTCCAGGACTTCTGTTTGCTGGGGGTGTTCTGAAGAGCTGCTTCCTTTTCATTAGTTGAATTCAGTCTGTTCAGACTTTCTACTTCTTCTTGATTTAGCTTTTGGATGATTGCACGTTTCTAGGAATGTATTTATTTCTTCCAGATTGTCCCATTTGTTAGCATAGAGTTGTTCATGATATTTATTATAATTCTTTGCATTTTTGTGGTGTCCGCTCTCGTTAGATGCATATGCGGTTTTCTCTCTTAGTTTCTGGATGCATCTGGTTATTAAAGGTTTATCAATCCTTTTTATCTTTTAAAAAATAAGCTCTTGGTCTCATTGATCTTTCTTTTTTCTTCTTTAGTCTCTATGCCATTTATTTCCACTCTAATCTTTATTATTTCCTTCTTCCTGCTCACACTGGACTTTGTCCGTTCGTTTCTCCAGCTCCTTCAGGTGTGAGGCTGGATTGCTTATTTGCTGTTCTTGTTTATCGACAGAGCCTTGTAGTGTATGAATTTCTCTCTTAGGACTGCTTTCACTGTGCCCCATAGATTTTGTGTTGTGGTTTCTTCTATTTAAGATTTTATTTTTATTCATTTTCAAGAGAGGAGAAAGAGAGAGAGAGAGAGAGAGAGAGAGAGAGAAGGGGGGAGGAGCAGGAAGCACCAACTCCCGTACAAGCCTGGGGTTTTGAACCGGCAACCTCAGCGTTCCAGGTCGATGCTCCACCCACTGCGCCACCACGGGCCAGGCTGTGTTTCCATTTTCATTTGTCTCAAGGTAACAATTTGAGTTGTTCCTTGACCTCACTGGTAGCCCACTCATCTTTTAATAACATGTTATTTAGCCTTCACGAGTTTCTGGTATTCAGCTTGTTTCTTGTAACTGATTTCTAGTTTCAATACATTTTAATCATCTACCACACTGAAAATAAAACCCCTGATTGACAGCTCCTCGTACCCTGGACCGGCATTCACACGAGGCACAGAAGCCCACAGGAGCTTCGTGGATGCCGACCGAGTTCTCCCACGTCCGACCACAGCCTCCTGTCCCCCTCCGTCCACCTGCCGGGCTGGGCTCCTGGCTCTCCTCTCCTGGACTCTGGACGCCTGACCTCTTGTTCTGGGTGACGGTTACTTGGGATGAATAATCATCACACGCCCTCCATGACTGCGGAGGCCGGGGCTTCCCAGAGCGTATTCACAGAGACGTGAGCAGGGCTCTTCGGGGTGAGTGACCAGCACTGGAAGCCAGTGTCCAGTGCCCCCACCCCTGGTTTCACACCCCGCCCCCTCCTCGTTTTCATGCACACCACACCTGCAGGTGAAGCTGCCTCTTCTGCTTTGGGGCTCGAGGTCACGGGCACGGTCACGCTGGACGTGGAACAAGGAAAAGACCAACCTCCTCAGAGAGCAAGGCCGCCCGGTGGGCGCGGCGTCCAGTGGGCCGGCCAGTGTCCAGGGGGCCGGTGCGCGGGCAGGAGGGTCAAACAGAGCCCTCTGTGTGTTTCCTTCAGAAAAACAGCCACTCACAGAGCACTTCTCCTCATAGCCAAATTCATAATATTATTCATCAGGGGTAGAAATGACCTCAATTAGAGAAATGAAATGAAATGAAGCGTTTAATTAATCTGTGACAAACCTACAGGTGGCCAGAGAAATAAAATCGTATCTAAAAAATGAGTTAACGTCAGACCACCAGACTGGATGCCGCCTCCATCTTTAAAAAAAAAAAAAAGAAAAGAAAAAATAAAAAATGAATGCGATTGACACCTTTTCAACATTTGCTTTTTTTTTTTTTTATCCTTCCACTAACAACAACAACCAAAAAATTGATTTCCTTACTCAGAGCAGGAAAACAGAAGGCCACGTTACACCGTGTGCAGGGAAAGGAAATTGCAACACTTGTGGCAACCAGAGAGTCTGGTGCCACTGTCACGATGGAAATACGACAGAGGCCAGGATAAAACTCCCGCGACAATGCACTATTTTTTTTTTTTTTTGTATTTTTCTGAAGCTGGAAACGGGGAGAGACAGTCAGACAGACTCCCGCATGCGCCCAACTGGGATCCACCCGGCACGCCCACCAGGGGCGACGCTCTGCCCACCAGGGGGCGATGCTCTGCCCCTCCAAGGCGTCGCTCTGTTGCGACCAGAGCCACTCTAGCGCCTGGAGCAGAGGCCAAGGAGCCATCCCCAGTGCCCGGGCCATCTTTGCTCCAATGGAGCCTCGCTGCGGGAGGGGAAGAGAGAGACAGAGAGGAAGGAGGGGGGAGGGTGGAGAAGCAAATGGGCGCTTCTCCTGTGTGCCCTGGCCAGGAATCGAACCCAGGACTTCTGCACGCCAGGCCGATGCTCTACCACTGAGCAAACTGGCCAGGGCCACGATGCACTATTAAAACGATTCCTGATCGAGTCTTCCTTCTCCTTGCCAACGGCCACTTGCAGTCCGGCCGAGAGGAGCGAGAGGAGCAGTCTGTGCACCATTAACACATACCCCACCCTACAGATCACACTCACATATCACCCGGCTGGAAGCCCAGATCCCTCTTACTAAAATGTCCTGAGAAAATTCAACGAGACAGGGGCTTGACTAACTGTGGTTTCAGTTCTCAGCAGGGTCAGGTAGAGCCGGTGCCAGCGACTGGTTAGAACTCATCCGTGACTTTCCGAGGAGGGGTAGCCAGCTCTGGAGAGGACCATGCAAGTATGTTCACACTGGGGGTTGATCAGCAAATGGTAATTGGAGAAACACGCATTGTAACATTTCCCTAATTGCTGGAAACACTTTTTTAAGGTGTGAAGCGATTCATCTGACAAAAGTTGAAGAGCGGGGGCTGATCTGGAAACCTTCTCCCTTGGCCTGAGGCTGACTTCACAGGGGTGCTGTCATCCAGGGGGAGGGGGCTCCCCGCTCTGGTCCTGGGCGACGCGTCACAAGAAACACAGCATGCTCTCAACCGATGAAATCACACTCAGGTGATTCCGGGGCTATGCCAGCTTGAGAGTCATTCTCTACTATAAATACAGGTCCCTTTCAAGATAAGCAACAGCAACAATGTATGAGTCCATTCTGTTTTCTAAAACAGCTAGCTCTACCAACCCAGTCAGGTGCGTCCGTTGTACGAGTGATATACACATTTTTTTTTTGCTAGATTCTCCTCGACTGTTCAGGCTGTATTCGTGAAGAACTCGTGTAAACACCCCACCCCACCCTCTGTGGTCTCAGCCAAGCTGCTTCTCTGGCCGCGAGATGTGGTCCGGGGGGGCATCTGCGATGTGCCACCTGCTACTCTGAGGACATGAGGAGGAACAGCCCTTAAAACACGGACACACGTATCTGCCAGGCAGTCACAGGAGGGAAAGCCACCCATCGATCCACCCACCTGTGACAGGACAGGATTTACAGGTCAACGTTCTCCTAGTAGAACATTCGACATGAGGAATAGATAGCTTCTCTCTCGTGAGTATAAATATTTCTAAACAAAAGACTTCACTTGTCTACTTATTATAAAACAGTGACGTTTCCCTCACCAGGCGGTGGCGCAGTGGATAGAGCTTCGGACTGGAACCCAGAGGACCCAGGTTTGAAACCCCATAAGTTGCCGGCTTGAGTGCAGGCTCACCAGCTTGAGCATGTGGTTCCTGGCTTGAGCGTGGGATCATAGACAGAACACCATGGTTGCTGGCTTGAGCCCAAAGGTCGCTGGCTTGAAGCCCAAGGTCGCTGGCTTGAGCAAGGGGTCACTCACTCTGCTGTAGCCCCCTGGTCAAGGCAATCCATGAACAACTAAGGTGCCGCAATGAAGAACTGATGCTTCTCATCTCTCTCCCTTCCTGTCTGTCTGTCCCTGTCTGTCCCTCCCTCTCTCTCCTGTTCTTGCTAAAAGAAACACACACACACAAACAACAACAGTGACGTTTTTACAGAAGGAACGAGTCCAATCTCTTCCTCCTGGAATGTGTGTACAGACGGGGGAGGAAGGAAGGGACCGCTTTTCTGGGAGGTAGGTACCCTGCAGGTTTTCATACTTCAGATTTGGAATATTCATGGGCTGGGAGCTGAAGCCTCAGTACTGGAGATGCAGGCCCATACCCGTGAGTATCTTTATTAAAACTTCACAATTTTGTCACACAAGGCAATGGCTTCTCTCCCAGTGTGTCCACGCAGCAGAGGAAGATAACCTAATTCTCAAAAACCTGGAGAGGGTATCACCCCTCCAAGAAGGGCAGAGAGCGTCTCCTAAGGGTTCCTGCGTCACCATCCCTCCCAATGTTTGGCGCCATCGCTGCAAAATAATACGGCTGCTTTTATTTTGAGTATCTTATAAGTAGTGACATTACTTATAGTGTCCAAATGTTTATGTGGTATGTGAATATAAACGATTATCTGGTATCAGACACCCTTTTCTCCTTCCTAAACATGCCACCGTATTCTTAGCCAATGAAGATACTTTGTCATCATTGTTGTTTTTAAGTTACGTGATGAAGACCAGAATTACCCGTGTTTCAACTTTATATCACTAGCTTTCACTTTTAGGTAAGTGATAAAACTATGAGATTAACCATAGCAACTCTGAACTACAAAGTTACCCAGGACCATCTCAAGGATGATACATTTGATCAGCTTTTCCAGCCTGCAAGTCACTTTGCTAAATTCTCATGTTGTTTTAACAGCTCCCCCCAGAACCCAGAGGAGGAGGACTGGTTTCCTATGAAACAAGCTATCTTTTCTTTTTAATTCTATGTATCTCAATATGACTATGTAGTAAAATCGAAATAGTACACGCTATTGAATTACCTCCACACTTTGATTAAATTATACCGATGGTAATTCATTTTCATTTGAGCCTGTGAAATTCAACCAGACTTGTAAAAATTTGAACACAATTAACTTAACTTAAACGTAGCCGACAATATTAAATTAACTTAAACAAAAAAAGGATAGAATAATAAAAATGGCTAATTTTCCTTTTCCGTGCTCCTGCCTAAGGAGAGACTGCTGCGTTAGCAGTACCGGGGACTTCTGATCCGAGAACCCGAGTACGAGATCTGCTCGGTTATTCACTTGCTGAGACCTTTTCCACACCTACTGCGCTTTCCCTGGGGAATTCAGAGGGTCGACTCACTTCTCTGTAAGGTCATTTGAATTTAATTTTCGATGGTTTTAAGTTAAAACAAAAGAAAACATCTACCAATTAGTCTGTGAGGTTGTATTTTGTAATTGAACACACACAACACACACACACACACACACACACACACACACACGGTAGTACTTCCCTGTTTCAATTGTTCTTCTAGGCACTTTGGAAATATGGACACTTACATTTTATCACAAGAGGATAAATTGCCTTTTACAGTTGAGGAAAATGAGGCGCCCAGAGGCCAGGGGACTTGCCCAAGGCCACACCAGGAGGGCAGGACTTGACTCCAGGCAGCTGGCCCTGCAAACGATGCATCTTTGATTTCCTCCTCCAACAATTTGTGAAAAGAGTGTCTAACGTCAACGAACTGCTTGCTCAGACCGCGCCAGCGCTATTTTGCTACGGCAGGTGAAATGATGTCACCACAGGTATGTCAGCTGAGATACAAGCTGCTGAGCTGCACGGGCAAGGACATGCCCACCTCCTTGAGACCGCGGGACGTGGGGCGGGCGCAGGTGCGGATGTGACGACCCAGGAGGCCCCCTCGTCCTCTGTGTGCGGGAACCCAACTCGGACCTCAGCTCAGACCATAACACCGAAACCCAGCACCCTCCCCCCACCAGGCCGACACGCACGCCACAGCACCCTACAACCCACGGGGTGTGTGCAGGTGCCCTCCCCTCCCGAAATCACACGGCGACTTCCTCACACATGGCCGTGGAGGACTGTCTGAGTGGACGGAGGCCAAGCCGCTGTCCCTGACTGCAGTGGTGGGTGGAGTGCAGAGCATGTGTCTGCGGGGAAGCGGTGCCCACACATTCTGCACATCCTCCCCGGGGGGGGGGTCCCTATGACGTAAAGCGTGTTTCAGAAACGGGCTTCTCCGGTCATGGGCCAGCCTCCTCGTGTGTGTGTGTGTGTGTGTGTGTGTGTGTGTGTGTGTGTGTACATGTCTACGTCCGAAACTGGAACACTCGCTCGGCATCTCAGGTTTCACTAGTGACGCCTGGCACAGTGACCTGGGGACTCTGGAGGCTGTCAGCACTCACACGGTCTTCACGGTGCCACCGGAGATGGTGAAGGGAACTGCCCGTTCACGTCCCATTAGGAACACAGGGGCTTCCGCTCTCAACATCTGTCACCAACTTCAATGAAACACGTGACACACTCAAGCCTTTTATTCAACATCTCACCTTTCATCTTTTTTTCCTAAATGTCCCCGCCTTCTAGAATGTGAACTCCTTCACGCATTGGAAACTCAGTTTTTGATAGTCCATATCTCCATCCATATTTTAGTAATTTGGACACACAAGCCCTGGCTTGTTGGCTCAGCGGTAGAGCGTCAGCCCTGCATGTGGAAGGCCTGGGTTCGATTCCCAGCCAGGGCACACAGGAGAAGCACCCAACTGCTTCTCCACCCCTCAACCTCTCCTTCTTCTCTGTCTCTCTCTTCCCCTCCCGCAGCCAAGGCTCCACTGGAGCAAAGTTGGCCCAGGCACTGAGGATGGCTCTGTGGCCTCTGCCTCAGGCACTAGAATGGCTCTGGTTGCAACAGAGCGACGCCCCAGATGGGCAGAGCATCACCCCCTGGTGGGCATGCCGGGTGGATCCTGGTTGGGCACATGAGGGAGTCTGTTTGCCTCTGCACTTCTCATTTCAGAAAAAAATACAAAATAATTAAATAAATAAATAGATAAATAAATAAGTAAATTGGACACACAGACACTGATACAATGTAAAGTCTAAACCGAGGAGACAAGCAGTTCATGCTCTCTCTAGGTAAGGGGTAGTCAACCCTTTCATACCTACCGCCCACTTTTGTGTCTCTGTTGGTAGTAAAATTTTCTAACCGTCCACTGGTTCCACAGTCATGGTGATTTATAAAGTAGGGAAGTCACTTTACTTTATAAAATTTATAAAGCAGAGTTACAGCAAGTGAAAGCATATAATAATAATTACTTACCAAGTACTTTATGTCAGATTTTCACTAAGTTTGGCAGAATAAATCTTTATAAAACAACTTACTATAGTTAAATCTATCTTTTTATTTATACTTTGGTTGCTCCACTACTGCCCACCATGAAAGCTGGAGCGCCCCCTAGTGGGCGGTAGGGACCAGGTTGACCACCACTGCACTAGGTGAACATGATGGCTAAGGAATAAAGATCTCACCCCGGTTGGTCATCACTTGATCAGGGAGAGGTCTAGCTGCCCCCTCCCATGCTCCACAGAGGGGAGCTCCAAAGAGCGGACCCTGGACGGCGCAGCCCCATAGCTCTGACACTGGTTTTCAGAGCAGCAGTGTCCCCTGGGTACCTGGACGTGTGGATATTTAGACCCCGGCCACACCTGCAGAGCCAGAGGTTGAGGGAGTGGGGTGGGGGTGGCAGTCTCTGTTGTATCCAGTCCTCCGGGGGTCCAGACGTCTGCTGAGGAGAACCCCGCCCCAGCCCGGGCCACGTGAGGTCCTCCAGCGAAGGGGCAGTCTTGTCAGCGCACGGATGAACATATTTTATTCACTCCAGCTACATTCCTGCCTCCCTTCTCTTTTAAGTCATTAGAGATCACTTTTGTTGTATTTTTAAGTTTATTTTATTGTTAAAGTGTTATGTTGTTTTCTTTTTTTTTTCATTGATTTTTTTTTTTTTTTCAGAGAGAGAGAAAGAGAGGAAGGGAGAGGGGAGAGAGAGAGAGAGAGAGAGAGAAACATGACTAGTTGTTCCACTCATTCATGCATTCTTTGGTTAATTCTTGTATGTGCCCTGACCGGGGATCGTACCCACCACCCCAAGTTGGGATGACACTCTAACCAAGTGAGCTACCCCCGGCCGGGGCCTATTTTCTCATCGTCATTTGCTGTGAAGAGGTCTGCAGGCAGCAGCGTCTCTAAGGGCAGGTGTGTTAACAGGTCCAGTTGAACTCGGAGAGGATGGCTCGTTCCTTCCTCCATCTCTTCTCTTCTCTCCTCGGAATCCCAGCGAGGTTTTCCAAACTCAGGCTCCCTTCTGTCTGCTTCCTTGAGAGTTGTGTTACCACGAACATAACGTGCTGTGGAAGTTGTTACGTTGCCACCCCTGAACTTCTCTCCTCCGTGACTAGGAGCTGTGTGGTGCGTGCCCAGTCCCGGGAAGCACGTCCCCGGGTGCTCTCACCACCCCCTCCTCCTCGCCAGGCTGCGGAGCAAACCACCAACAGCGGAGGCAGGACAGACATCGGGACCGTCACCTGTGGACCCTCTGAGCAGCAGGGGCACCGCCCTTTCGTCTGCCGGCTCCCTGGCTGGCCGGGGTGAGCATCCCTGTGTCTCCACCGGCGACATGCAGGGCTTCGCGGCATGTCCTCGCTGTGTGTCCTCCCCGGGTTCTGCCCCGTCTCCGTGTTCGGCCATCAGTTGCCGTCAGGGGGCCCAGCCGTCTGGGCAGTGCCTCTCCTGTGCAGGGTCTCCACCACGGTTGGCAGCCAGGTTCCTCGCTGAATCCCACCTGCATGTTCCAGCGGGGTGACTCCTCCCTGTGTCCTGGGCGTGAGTGCTGAGCGAGAGTGCGTGCATGTCAGGACAGGGGGTGTCCCGCGAACGGTCACGGTGAGCTCCGCCCACGGGCTGGTGTGACGTCACAACGAGCAGCAACCGTGATGCGGTCCCCTCCCCCCCCCACACACACACACACAGCCGTTCTATCTGACGCCCCAGGAGGAGGCTGCCGGCCACAGCGAGAGTTTACCCAAGACCCACCGAGTCCAGAGTGAGACCTGCTATCGAACGCTGCCTCGTGCTTATCCACCGATCCGCCGGCTCCCACGGTCCGGCCTCTCTGGGCACGTCACATTGGAGATGGGGAAAAAAAAAAACCCCACAAAAACAAAAAACCTAAGGAAACTAAAATAAAAAAAAACCAAACTGAAACAGAACAACGACCATCCGTGTGCATAGGTGAAAATCATTCTTATTGCCTCCCATTATCAGGGTCTCTGACAGAAACTGTTTGTTAAATGGCCCTTCCTTCATTTTCATCGGTGTCCATGCCGATCGGAGGGAAGGTTTAATTGAATATCTCCTGCTGTAGCGAAAATGAATAGCCACACTGCACGGAACTATTGAAAGTGATCCACATCAACGATAAAATTCTTTCTGGGTTTTTTTTTAATGTTTTATTTGCTAGTGTGTGTGTGTGTGTGTGTGTGTGTGTGTGTGAGCGCGCGTGCGCACACACAAGCACGCTCATGGAGGGAATTTATTTAAACTCTATTTCAGGGACTCACCCGACAGGCTGATTTCAAACCAACCTACAAAGGAATACTTCTCCCCGGCAGAAATCGTTCAGAGAGTCCTTGCTTCCAGGAATGGAACAAGAGGGGTAAACTGAGTCTAGAACGAGGTCAAGGAGCCCCCTCCCCACGAGTCGACTTTGTTCAGTTGTCGGAAAGGACGGGCAGCTCTGGGGTCCACATGCGGAATCTCGCATTCCTTGCTCACTCTCCGTCATGAGGGGGTGACGCTGGGACTTGGGGGGGACCTGGGATGCCTGCCCCGGGGCAGCCACTGACCATGGACCCGTCAGCCAGGGGTCACCTGTTCAGGATCTCGGCTCAGTATCTCCAGGAGGAGGGAAGTGGGGGGTGATGACATCATCACAGAGCTTGTGCACCTCTGGTCCTACCTTTGGAAATTATGTCAGAAGGGCTCTGGATTGTGATGGACGTCACAGGGGCACCCCATGTCCAGTTCAGGAGCCGCCCTGCTGTGCGGCCCCCGCGGCAGCCCACACCGTGGAGGGGGAAAGCTGGCGTGGGCAGAGGGACAGGGCCCCACGGCAGCCCACACCGTGGAGGGGGAAGCTGGCGTGGGCAGAGGGACAGGGCCGCACGGCAGCCCACACCGTGGAGGGGGAAAGCTGGCGTGGGCAGAGGGACAGGGCCGCGTGCGGCAGCCCACACCGTGGAGGGGGGAAGCAAGTTGGCGTGGGCAGAGGGACAGGGCTGTGTGTGGCAGCCCACACCGTGGAGGGGGAAGCTGGCGTGGGCACAGGGACAGGGCCGTGTGTGGCAGCCCACACCGTGGAGGGGGGAAGCTGGCGTGGGCACAGGGACAGGGCCGTGTGTGGCAGCCCACACCGTGGAGGGGGGAAGCTGGCGTGGGCAGAGGGACAGGGCCCCACGGCAGCCCACACCGTGGAGGGGGGAAGCTGACGTGGGCAGAGGGACAGGGCCCCACGGCAGCCCACACCGTGGAGGGGGAAGCTGGCATGGGCAGAGGGACAGGGCCCCCGTGGCAGCCCACACTGTGGAGGGGGGAAGCTGGCATGGGCAGAGGGACAGGGCCCCCGTGGCAGCCCACACCGTGGAGGGGGGAAGCTGGCGTGGGCAGAGGGACAGGGCCCCCGTGGCAGCCCACACCGTGGAGGGGGAAGCTGGCGTGGGCAGAGGGACAGGGCCCCCGTGGCAGCCCACACCGTGGAGGGGGAAGCTGGCGTGGGCAGAGGGACAGGGCCCCGTGGCAGCCCACACCGTGGAGGGGGGAAGCTGGCGTGGGCAGAGGGGCAGGGCCCCCGTGGAGACCCTGGAGGCTGCGGTGCTCGCCGGCCCGTCCGCCTGGGCCAGCGTGAGGCGCGGAGGCGTCCTCTGCGTCCTCCCGCGCGAGGCTCTGACTTCCTGCAGGGACTCAGCTCTGGAACCTCACGACGTCTGACATGCCCACCATCCGCCCGCGGCTGCGGAAGACTCGGGCCGAGAGGCTCCCCCCACCACCCTTCACGCCTTGAGGCAGCGAATGTGACTCCGAGCCCAACTCTGACCCAAGGAGCCACTCCGGTGAAATGACCGGATTCACCTACTACTGACCTCCGTCCCCAACCGGCCCAAACCCAGGGCCCAAGCGCGCCTGGAATTCACCGACAGCGGGCTGCACTGGCCACTGGGACACCTGTCCCTCCCTCACCCCCCCTCCCCACTTTGGAGCCAGCAAGGGGCCGATTCTAAGGGCAACTGAGTTATTTTCCAAATGTCAGTTCCAAATAAAGACCGAAATCAACCAACAAGGCTCAGGTGCAAATCCATTCCCAATTTACAGCTGACTTTTAGGAGTTCAAGTGAGAGGCACTCGAAAATGTCAGGTGGAATTCTCCCATGAAGTGGGGGCCCGGCTTCATTCAGGGCACCGATCTGGTCTGAGGCCGAATGTGACAAACCGGCTATCTTCTGAGAGGAGCGAGGGAGGAATGGTCAAGTGCCTGAGAGGGAGCAGCAGGTGTGACGTCACTTCCTGCAGGTTAACAGAGATGGAAACGCCCACGCTGAAGACACCCCCCACCACCCCCTCCAGCCGCCGGCGCCTTAGACCTTGGCAATCCGAAGTTACGACCACGACCGAGCGGGTATCGTTGAGGGTTGGCTGATTCGAGCTGGTGACTGTTGAGAAGATTATCATCAGATCCTCCCAAGCCTCAGTGACCCCCCACGGTCGGTTACACACCTTGGTCAGGGACGCTTACGGCTCCAGTGCCTCTGAAAACTGTGCAGAAATGGCTCACTTTACATACTGTGTGCTACGAGCCCTCCAGAGAACGCTCGGATACCTGATCAACAGACCCGAGATCATGAGCAAGGAACTTCAACTCCACTGACGTCAGTCGAAGCCTCTACGTCGGCCGCACTGACTTGGAAATGCATGCGGACACCTGGTTGGCAAAGCACACAGCCTGTCACCAGCACAGCGAGCGGCTTCCTAGCTGTGAAATGAGTCGGGGGCCCAAACGGTCTGTCTCTGGTCACTTCCAGCTCCGGACTCTTAGGAAGCTGCTTGGTCAATGACAAAGCGGTGGAACCCTAAAACAGAAGCCCCCGACATCAAGTCCTTCACAAAATCCCAGCTCCGGGGACAGGCACGGGCTACTCAGAGCCCCAGCTATAAAACCGGGGAAGAGATAGGGAGGCGGAGGGAGCATGTGGCCGCCTCCTATGTGCGGGCCTTAGGCGTGAGCTGATTGACATCTCCCACAGCCACGGAGGACAATCACCAACACAGAGCAGCAAAGCACGGCGCCTGGAACCTGCCGTCACCGCCTGCCCTCGGCCGCCTCTCCCGACTGCCCCCCCCACCCCCCCATGACTTCTGCCACCTCTGAGCACCAGTGCCGGTTACTGCCTGTCCAGATTAGCTAGGGCCTTTCCTTTAAAAAAAAAAAAAAAAAAAGAACTGTTTTTACCTTACTGATTTTAGTGAGAGAGGAAGGGAGAGAGAGAGAGAGAGAGAGGACATGAAGCTGCTCCTGTAGGTGCTGTGACCGGGGATCGAACTGGCTACCTCTGCACTTCAGCAGGGTGCACTCACCCACCCAGCCACCTGGCCAGGGCAGCCGTGGCCTTTTCACGCTCAGGTGTGCTGGTCACTGCACAGGTCCCCTGGGCTCGGCCATGGCGCCCGGTTGTTTGCTCAAACATCCTGTACACAGAAGTCGCTTTTAGGTCTCGTTAACGTTTATTTGCACCCTGAGTAAAACAGATAAAACAGACGAGCCTTTCCAACGTGGGTGGGCCTCCCCTGATCTGGGGAAGGCTTTGAGAGGAACAAGATGAAGAGATTCTCCCTCCAGAGGAGCTTGGGACTCACATCTGCAAGAACTGCTCTTCTCTGTGTCCAGCCTGGGGCCCCGCCCCGCAGAACTCCGAGTGGCCTGTCTCCGTGCAGGCACCAACCCACTCCCGAAAAAAAGTCTGTGTGTGTATGTGTGTGTGTGTGTGTGTATGTGTGTGTGTGTATGTGTGTGTGTGTATGTGTGTGTGTGTGTGTGTGTATTGCTCACAAAAATGAGGGGATTTTTCAAAATGAATATAAAGCGATAAAAAAAAGAAGCATTTGATTATTTTAATTAAACAAGAACATCAGAAAAGCACATGAGAAGTCAAAGAAAGTTGTCTGATTATGCAAATGAGATGCAAAACCAACTTTTATCCCGTTGGTGGAGATGCACTGGACACAAGGCTGCAAGTCCTGGAGAAGCTGCATGTTCCCTGGTCCCTAATTTCTGTGAGCAGTGTGTGTGTGTGTGTGTGTGTGTGTGTGTGTGCGTGCGCGCGCACGCATGCCTGTGCGCACCCCATCAGCTGCTTCTGTGGGGAATCCTGAGGAATGTGACAGAGGGCTCAGCACAAACTTCTCTGAAAGCAAAATAAACCCGTGTGGGACAAAAGCACAGAGACTCAGCTCTCCTGCTGTCCCTCGTCTGTGTTTACGGGTGGCTCTCTCTGTGGTCACAGAGGTGGCTGCTGGCCACCTGGGCTCACCTTGGCGTCTCCCCCCACCGTCCACGTGCTTTCAGAGGGGACGCGTCCCGTCTGGGTCACCTTTTGTGTCCCCACCTGCATCTCGCACAGGTCAAGACAGAAGAAAAAAATAAAAAAAGACTTTTGAGGAAAAGTGATTCCCCTACAAAGAATCAGGGAGGCATGTACAGCGCTTGCTCCGGAGCTGAGCTGGGATGCTGTGGGGACAGGCGCTCTGGGGACGTCCCTGCCAGGGCAGCTCCGGTCCTCCACCCAGACACTCGGACGGGCCAGCGACCTGTGGGCCGCAGGGGCCGGGGAGGCGGGCAGACATGTTCTCAACAGCGATCGCCAGCCGCGCAGATTTAAGGACCGGTTCGGTTAGCAGGGACGGACTCCGGGACAAGAGTCAGGAAACGGTAAGAATGTGATGCGGTGAGGACCTACCCCATCCAGGGCCTGGGGAACAAAGAGAACAGCCCACCGGCGTGACTGGAAGAGCGAAGCTAGTCACTCTCATCCCAGGTAAGCAGGCTCTGCCTCATGTCACTAAAATGTTCAAAGAGACCACCGAGACAAGGACGTCCATACACTCACCCCGGGCGCAAATCTACTCCGGATTAACCTGTGCATGTGACTGACTGCTGTTTCCCCCCTGGGGCTCTGCAGAGATTGAAAGAAAATCTTATAAGATCCATCTTTGGCTATTTGAGTTCAACTCAGAATAGGACTGGGCAGGGTGGGAGGGAGCTCTCTGGGGCGATGCTCCCCGTCTCGCCAAGGGTTTGGCTGACGCGGGCGTGAGCATTTCTCAGATCTCAGGACGTGGTCACCGGAAGTTTGCACACCTCACTGTATACACATTCTAGCTCCCAGGCGAGAACCCTGTCAAGGAATACTGAACACTCATTAATGATTGCAGGCTAAGGCCTTAGGAAAAAATGGTACGGATGTCTGTGCTTTACTTTGAAATGCACTGAAGATAAAATAAAGAAATAAATGATGAAGTCATGGATAAAACAGGGAATAGACAGGTTAATGAATATATAGTAAAACGTTCAAGGCAGGACTCTCGCCCGTGGCTACCCGGCTGTTCACCATGACGCTATCTCAAACGTAGGTCGGCCTGAGGATTTTCATGAGGCGATGGTGGAGAAAGGTAGGAAGAAAAACCAGGACCAGGATTAGACATTCATAAATGTACCGACCATGTTATTCCTTCGAGACTGCCGTCTATATCTACTGCTGACAAAAAGGAGGGGGTATTTTCAAAACAAATATGAAGTGATACAATATCCCCTCCTTTGTGTGAGCAGGGTATGTAGATACAGATAAAGATACAGATAGATACATAACATACAAAGTTAAGGACTGTCATCTATGGTCAAGAAAAAAAGCCAGGGGGCAAAAAATGGAATGTTTTCTTACTAATGGTCTTCACACATTTTAATTCAGAGTTTTGCTGTAAGGATATTTCCCTTTCCTGACCACGTCATCACAGTTTAAATGAAATTATATCTGGCCTGACTAGGCGGTGGCGCAGTGGATAGAGCATCGGACTGGGATGCGGAGCACCCAGGTTTGAGACTCTGAGGTCGCCAGCTTGAGCGCGGGCTCATCTGGTTTGAGCAAAAGTTCACCAGCTTGAGCCCAAGGTCGCTGGCTCGAGCAAGGGGTTACTCGGCCTGCTGAAGGCCCGCGGTCAAGGCACATATGAGAAAGCAATCAATGAACAACTAAGGGTGTTGCAACGTGCAACAAAAAACTAATGATGGATGCTTCTCATCTCTCTGGTCCTGTCTGTCTGTCCCTGTCTATCCCTCACTCTGACTCACTCTTTGTCTCTGAAAAAAAAAAAAAAAACAAACAAAAAATAACCCAACAACAACAAAATCATGTCTGTACGTGTCAGGGTGTGTATGACCAATATATATATTTCCTGATGAGGCTTAAGAACAAAAGCTTCTCAGAATAGACGGTTTTAGTTTGTTTCAGTCAAGGAAGTCAACGGCACCGTTCTCAGAGAGGGAGGGATCAACAGCGTCTTAAGGCCCTGGCCGGTTGGCTCAGTGGTAGAGCGTCGGCCTGGCGTGCAGGGGACCTGGGTTCGATTCCTGGCCAGGGCACACAGGAGAAGCGCCCATCTGCTTCTCCACCCCCCCCTTCCTCTCTGTCTCTCTCTTCCCCTCCCGCAGCCAAGGCTCCATTGGAGCAGAGATGGCCCGGGCGCTGGGGATGGCTCCTTGGCCTCTGCCCCAGGTGCTACAGTGGCTCTGGTCGCAACAGAGCGACACCCCAGAGGGGCAGAGCATTGCCCCCTGGTGGGCAGAGCGTGCCGGGTGGATCCCGGTCGGGCGCATGCGGGAATCTGTCTGACTGTCTCTCCCCGTTTCCAGCTTCGGAAAAATACAAAAAAAAACAAAACAAAACAGCGTCTTAAACGTTGTCGTGCTAAGAAAGAGGCAGAAGGAGCAAGAGAAACCTCTAAATGTCCCAAATAAATCAAGTTACGAATGTCCCCTCCCTCCAGCCGGGTCCTCAGGGCCTGCGGGCTCCCTGAGCCAGGTACAGAGACCTGACCGGCAGGCGGAGGTCCAGGGCAGGCACCCACTGTGGGGGGAGCCGGTGGTGCGAGAGGGTTTCACAGTGTTTCCAAAAGGGAAACATCCGCCTCTCTCTGAAGCCAAGCGGCTTCTTGCCAACTCTCCCTCCTGCTATTTGCAGAGATCCTCAGTCGAGAAGCTGCATCTTCAAATATTTGTGAATAAGCAGATAGAACTGCCGGGTGCCTAGCGGGGCACTTAATACTTCTCCTGGGCCCAGGCGTGCCACTTTCCCTTAATTGAAGGATCGGAGATGTGATTTATGCATCACAACCCCTGAGAGTCGGCGGGGCGGCAGCCTGCCGCCGAACAACAGCACGGGTGTGGGTGTCCTGCCCGTCACGCTGGGCCCCCCGGAGCAGCGAGGACCAGGCTCACCCGTCTCCAGCAGGGAGGCGTGCACAGGTCCACCATGTCGGCACAGGCCAGCCGGCTCACCAAGGTCATGGATGTGTTCAACGCTGGGGGCCAGCACAAGTGTCAGCTCAGCCCACTTAGAAACAATAGACATTAAAAAGCTGTGAGCCCTGCTTATTTTAGTGCCTGCATTTTTTGCAGGACCAGGAGAATGCGCCTACCTACCCCTCCTTGGTTAATGAGGCCATTTGTTAGTCAAATGCCTGTGTTTTAGTTTATGCACACGCACTCTAGTGGAGGCTCTGCTAATTAATCGGCTCCCCCGGGGGGGCAAGGGCTTTGGGTAAACAACATGATGAAACCCAAAGGAGGACCCTGCAATTAATGGCCGACATTACTTTCCAGTGAGTTCCCCACCCCCCCGGGGCCCAATGGGGAGAATGCTGGAGAGAACTCCAACCAGGATTCACCCAGCTCGGAACTGCGGTCACGGGGTCCTGATGTCACCCCTCCACATCCAGGGGAAACTGCACCTCCTCCTCTTCTTCCTCCTCCGGCCTGACTCCTGTCTCACCACATCTATCACCAACAGAATTCTGCCCCTGCCTCTCTGTTCCCCTTGTGAAACGTGTTGGGTAGGTTCTTCAACTCACGCTGAGGGTCTCCCAGGGATAAAACTGCTGATGAAACGGTCAGTGAGCTGCCTGAGGGACCCGCGCTGAGACATTCGTGGGGGATGCCTAAGGTTCTCCCTAAAAGCTGAGACTGAGACGCTGTGACAGGTCAGGGGACTGCTGGCGGACAGACACAAGCCCACACGCTGTCTGGGCACAGAGGCAACGCTTAGGTTTCATTTCTTTTTTTTTTTTCTGTATTTTTCTGAAGCTGGAAACGGGGAGGCAGTCAGACAGACTCGTGCATGTGCCCGACTGGGATCCATCCAGCACGCCCACCAGGGGGCGATGCTCTGCCCATCTGGGGCGTCGCTCTGTTGCATCCAGAGCCATTCTAGCGCCTGAGGCAGAGGCCATGGAGCCATCCCCAGCGCCCGGGCCAACTTTGCTCCAATGGAGCCTTGGCTGCAGGAGGGGAAGAGAGAGACAGAGAGGAAGGAGAGGGGGAAGGGTGGAGAAGCAGATGAGCGCTTCTCCTGTGTGCCCTGGCTGGGAATCGAACCTGGGACTTTCGCACGCCAGGCTGATGCTCTACCGCTGAGCCAACCGTCCAGGGCCTTAGGTTTCATTTCTTTAACCCTGCCAGTAAGTCTCCTTTCAGGGCTTGCCAGCAAATGACCAACCATAAAGGAATGTCTGAGGTTACAAGCCATAAAGTCCTGGAAAACTTCCATAAAAGACCCTTCTTGGCCCAGCAACCAATGGGCTAATGCCCCACGACCCTTCTCACCCTCCCCTCCCCAAACCCCCTAAAACCTGGTCCCAGGCTGTGCCTGGCGCTCGACTCTCCCTGGGGAGTCAGCCGGCAGGGTTCCTTTCTTCCTTTCTTCCTTTCTGTAACGCCTGCTACTCTGGTCTTTTCAGACTCCCATGGATTCCGACAGCAGCAGAAGTAGGGATTCAGCCAGCGAGGCCCAGGAAACAGCTCACCAGGGCGCAGGTGGTCTCTGCCAGGGTGCCTCCTACCCAGCGCTCTCTAGGGGAGGGGCAGACACTCACTTTCTATCAAGGAACAGGTAGTAATTTTTCTTTTCTTTAATGAAAAAGAGAGCAAGAGACAGGGAGAGAGACAAGGAGCATCGACACATAGTTGTAGCACCTTAGTTGTTCATTGATGGCTTTCTCATATGTGCCTTGATGGGGGGGGGATCCAGGGAGCCAGTGATCCCTAGTGCAAGCCAGTGACCTTGGGCTTCAAGCCAGTGACCATGAGATCAAGCCAGCGACCTTGGCCTTTAAGCTAGTGACCTTTGGGCTCAAGCCAGTGACCACAGGATCATATCTATGATCCCATGCTCAAGCTGGTGACCCCACGCTCAAGCTGGGGAGCCACTGCTCAAGCCCAGGACCTCAGGGTTTTGAAACTGGGACCTCAGCCTGCCAGGTCAACATTCCATCTCCTGCACCAGCACCGGTGAGGCCAGACAGTACAGATTTTAAGCTCTGGGAGACAAGGGTCTTTGTCACGACTCCGCAGAGATGGTGTGACAGCAGTCAGAGGTAACAAGGACAGGAATGAACGTGGTTGTGTTCCAAGAAACTTTTATTCGGGGACATCGAAATCTGGATCTCACAAAACTTTCATGGGTTATGAAATATTAATATTATTCCTCATTTGTTTTTTTTTCCCAACCACTTAAACTTGTCACACTATTCTTAGCGCGTGGGCTGTACAGACACAGGCAGATGTCCCCAGGCCACAGTCTGCCGTCGGCGCTCCAGGGCGAGCTGCCACCGTGACTCCCCATCCCTGATGGACAGCGGCCGCCGCCCTCCCCACAGATGAGGAGTGTCTTGTTAAGTGTGGCGAAACGGCAACGTCTCTGTGGATTCAGCCCAGATTATTTGCCTAAATTCTGATGTCGGCAGGATGGCCTGACTCGTGGCATAAAAGAAGAAGGTGCAGAGAGTAAAAAACCGACCCGAGACCCCTTCGGTGGGATTCTTCCAAAGCTCACACTCGGCCCACGTGCTCAGCGGTTCCCTGGGAAACGACCACCGTGAACGTCCTGGGGACCCCCTCCCGGGCACTCTGTGTCGCCCCGAGCGTGTCTTCACTGGACGGAATGCAGGTCAGCAGAGCAGAGCAACCCCTTCCGTCACCTCCGTCCCCCGGAACGCAATGTCACAGAAACGATGGTGGCAGAGAAACGGTCACAAGCTGGAGGGTGTGACACTTCTGCTGGTAGAACGGGCTCTTTCCGGGGAACACGGTGGCCCTCATGGTTCACCGGAGGAACCGGAGAGTGTGAGGAAAGAGAAGGGACGTCGTTAGCTTGTCTCAATGTCACAGGCTGGTGTGGCTGCTTGGCTTGGCTTAGGGGCTCGGTTTTCCCCGAGCGATGGAGACAGAGAGCAGTGAGAGGATGAGACTTATACTACAGGCTTATGGGAACACACACACACACACACACAATGTCACAGGGGCACACAGACAGACAGACACACACACAATGTTCACAGGGGCACACAGACAGACACACACACACACAATGTCACAGGGGCACACAGACAGACACACACACAATGTTCACAGGGGCACACAGACAGACACACACACAATGTTCACAGGGGCACACAGACAGACACACACACACACAATGTCACAGGGGCACACAGACAGACACACACACACACAATGTCACAGGGGCACACAGACAGACACACACACACACAATGTCACAGGGGCACACAGACAGACACACACACAATGTTCACAGGGGCACACAGACAGACACACACACAATGTTCACAGGGGCACACAGACAGACAGACACACACACAATGTTCACAGGGGCACACAGACAGACAGACACACAATGTTCACAGGGGCACACAGACAGACAGACACACACACAATGTTCACAGGGGCACACAGACAGACACACACACAATGTTCACAGGGGCACACAGACACACACACACACACACAATGTCACAGGGGCACACAGACAGACACACACACAATGTTCACAGGGGCACGCACACACACACACAATGTTCACAGGGGCACACAGACAGACAGACAGACACACAATGTTCACAGGGGCACACAGACAGACAGACAGACACACAATGTTCACAGGGGCACACAGACAGACAGACAGACAGTCACACAATGTTCACAGGGGCACACAGACAGACAGACAGACACACAATGTTCACAGGGGCACACAGACAGACAGACACACACACAATGTTCACAGGGGCACACAGACAGACAGACACACACACAATGTTCACAGGGGCACACAGACATACAGACACACACACAATGTTCACAGGGGCACACAGACAGACACACACACAATGTTCACAGGGGCACACAGACAGACAGACACACAATGTTCACAGGGGCACACAGACAGACAGACACACACACAATGTTCCCAGGGGCACACAGACAGACACACACACAATGTTCACAGGGGCACACAGACAGACACACACACAATGTTCCCAGGGGCACACAGACAGACACACACACAATGTTCACAGGGGCACACAGACAGACACACACACAATGTTCACAGGGGCACACAGACAGACAGACACACACACAATGTTCACAGGGGCACACAGACACACAATGTTCACAGGGGCACACAGACAGAGAGACACACAATGTTCACAGGGGCACACAGACAGACAGACAGACAATGTTCACAGGGGCACACAGACAGACAGACACACACACAATGTTCACAGGGGCACACAGACACACAATGTTCACAGGGGCACACAGACAGACAGAGAGACACACAATGTTCACAGGGGCACACAGACAGACAGACAGACAATGTTCACAGGGGCACACAGACAGACAGACACACACACAATGTTCACAGGGGCACACAGACACACAATGTTCACAGGGGCACACAGACAGACAGAGAGACACACAATGTTCACAGGGGCACACAGACAGACAGACAGACAATGTTCACAGGGGCACACAGACAGACAGACAGACAGACAATGTTCACAGGGGCACACAGACAGACAGACAGACACACAATGTTCACAGGGGCACACAGACAGAGAGACAGACACACACACAATGTTCCCAGGGGCACACAGACAGACAGACAGACACACAATGTTCACAGGGGCACACAGACAGACAGACACACACACAATGTTCACAGGGGCACACAGACAGACAGACACACACACAATGTTCACAGGGGCACAGAGACAGACAGAGAGACACACAATGTTCACAGGGGCACACAGACAGACAGACAGACAGACACACAATGTTCACAGGGGCACACAGACAGACAGAGAGACAGACACACACACAATGTTCCCAGGGGCACACAGACAGACAGACAGACACACAATGTTCACAGGGGCACACAGACAGACAGAGAGACACACAATGTTCACAGGGGCACACAGACAGACAGACACACACACAATGTTCACAGGGACACACAGACAGACAGACACACACACAATGTTCACAGGGGCACACAGACAGACAGAGAGACACACAATGTTCACAGGGGCACACAGACAGACAGACAGACAGACACACAATGTTCACAGGGGCACACAGACAGACAGACAGACACACAATGTTCACAGGGGCACACAGACAGACAGACAGTCACACAATGTTCACAGGGGCACACAGACAGACAGACAGACAGACAATGTTCACAGGGGCACACAGACAGACAGACACACACACAATGTTCCCAGGGGCACACAGACAGACAGACAGACAGACAATGTTCACAGGGTTGATTGGGCTGATGCTCGAATCAACCAAGCTATGTCCTCGTCACCCGGGGCTGACGCTTGGACCATCCGAGCCACTCACTCGCTGCGGGGGGGGGGGGGAGGAGAGAGAGAAGGGGGAGAAGGTGTGGGGAAGAAGCAGATGGTCGTTTCTCCTGTGTGCCCCAATCGGGAATCTAACCCGGGACTTCCACACGCCGGGCCAACGCTCTATGCACAGAGCCAGCCAGACAGGACAGTCTTGACCTTTCTCGTTATCACTCGAATCTCTACAGGAATACGTTCACACAGATAGCAGAGTCACTGGTGGTGGATTCTTATTACATTATTTTAGTGATGACCGTTGAAAAGAAAGACAGGAAAAGAGGGAGTTGAGACATGTTTACTCAGTTTTAAAAATAATCTAGGAGAAACAGCATGCGCCATCGGAGAACTTACTCCCCGAAGGACCCGACCTGATTCCCGGTTTGGGTCGATCCCGGGGAAGTTCCGTCCGCCACGCGCAGGGATCGCGGGCGCTGCCAGGATTGACGTGGACAGGTCTGCCCTCATCACGTGATCTCACAGCGGGGCCTTGGTGTCCACCCCGCCCACCAGGGGATCCTCAGGCCCTTCATGCCACTTTCCACAGTCCCTCCTCCTCGGCCTCCCTGCTTCCTGCGCCCCTCGCTGCCTCGGAAGGGGGGCCCCTCGGCCCCCGGCCTCCTCGCTGCTCCGTCCTCCATGGGACCGATTCATTTGTCTTCCTCTCCCCGGCAGCTTTGCTAAGTGATGGATTTCCAGATCCCTAACTCACACAGACAGCTAATGGATGCTAATGGCTTCCCCGACTATTTAAATTTTAAAGGGAAACTCCTATAGGTGCATCGAAAACCAAGAGAATAAATATTTGATCGTGTGCGCTGCAGGGAACGCGGGGGAAGGCGCTGCTGCCTCCGCCGCCCGCCCGTTCAGCCCGCCTGTAACACAGACCCCGGCCACGTGCACACATGTGGGTCCCGTGCACGTCAGCCCGGAGCCGTGGTTCTCCGATCGGAGGGCGCTCAGCAGTCGTGCTGAGGGCTGGCTCCCCCCGGCAGCCGGCCGGGACCTGCGCCCGGGACCTGCGCCCGGGACCCTGTCGCAGCAGGCGTCAGGGGGCCTCCAGGGCGGAACCTACGCATAAACCAACCACAGAAGCGACTGTAAGGCCCCGCGGATCCTGATGGGACCCTAGGAAACGCCTGTCGTCAGAACGATGCCCGGAACGTTCCTAGTCAAGGGTCAGAGTGGAAACCAGAGCCGCCACCTCACTGTCTCTCGCTCAGGGGACCTCTGCTGACTTGTCCTAGGGGAGAAACCACGGCCTCACGGGGCTCCCGTCAGGAAGGGAGGAGCAGACAGGGCGCCATGCTGCCCCCCCCATCATCAACAGCTTCTCGACACCAACAGCGATCAAAGCCCTCGAGGTGTGCTCACCTGAGCAGGCGTGCCCCACGTGCTCACACGTATGAGCTCAGTCTTCAACACGTGGACGTGTATCTTCAGGGCGAACGAACCGAGTTATAGTCAGAAAGAAGCATACAATTACATCCCTATCATTAAAAATTAATATCATCATCTAAGACCACATCATCAACAACACTCTCTCTGGAAGTCGCTGTCAGGTGTTGACTGTGAGTGTGTGAGTATGAGTGTGTGTGTGTGAGTGTATGAGTCTGTGTGTGTGAGAGTATGAGTGTGTGTGAGTGTGTATATGTGAGTGTATGAGGCAGTGTGTGTGCGAGTGTGTGCAGGAATGTGTGTGAGTTTATGAGGCAGTGTGTGTGTATGTGTGTGTGAGTGTATGAGGCAGTGTGAGTGTGCAGGAATGTGTGTGAGTTTATGAGATAGTATGTGTGTGTGAGTGTATGAAGCAATGTGAGTGTGTGAGTATGTATGTATATGTGTATGTGAGTGTATAAGGCAGTGAGTGTGTATGAGGCAGTGTGTGTGTGTTTATAAGTGTGTGTGAGTGTATGAGTCTGTGTGTATGAGAGTATGAGTGTGTGTGAGTGTGTATATGTGAGTGTATGAGGCAGTGTGTGTGTGAGTGTGTGCAGGAATGTGTGTGAGTTTATGAGGCAGTGTGTGTGTATGTGTGTGTGAGTGTATGAGGCAGTGTGAGTGTGTGTGAGTGTGTATATGTGAGTGTATGAGGCAGTGTGAGTGTGTGTGAGTGTGTATATGTGAGTGAATGAGGCAGTGTGAGTGTGTGTATGTGTGGGTGAGTGTATGAGGCAGTGTGAGTGTGTGTGTGTATATGTGAGTGTATGAGGCAGTGTGAGTGTGTGTGAGTGTGTATATGTGAGTGTATGAGGCAGTGTGAGTGTGTGTGAGTGTGTATATGTGAGTGTATGAGTCTGTGTGAGTGTGAGTATGTGTGTGTGAGTGTATGAGCCTGTGTGAGTGTGAGTATGTGTGTGTGAGTGTATGAGCCTGTGTGAGTGTGAGTATGTGTGTGTTAGTGAGAGTACCAGGGGCACTTTTACAGGGTCTACCCATCGCGTCCTGTTTCTTTTCAAGTGTTGTCTTTTCTTCCACTCCACTCACTCACCGCTTGGCATTTCCTTTTCTGAGGAAACATTACACCCCTGTGTGCAAGGCACTGCCCTTCCCTTCTGCTGCTGTAAAGAGTCCGTGACGTTCTGGGAGAGGGACACGTGATGACAGAAATGGTGGCACTGTTCTGACACACAGAGACTCTGAAGAAATGAAATGTCCCCACACGGGAAAGGGACAAGACAGACCGCAGGCGTCTGGTGACTGACTGGGGTCGGGGGCTGGGGCCATCTGTCCTGGGCCGGCCTTAGCTTTCCCAGAGTGCCCAGCACACAGCTGGGCGCCGGCAGCAGAGGGAAAACCACCACCGTGTGAAGAACAACACTGTCGCTAAATGCCTGGCTCCATGACGCTGGGGGAGACGGGGCACCGCGTTCACTGACGGGAAGACTCACGCCGGCCACCAGGCAGCCCGGAACTGGACCCCGGTCCCAGAGGACGCAGGGCGCACCCCCGGCAGGACGGGTTTCGAGGTCCTACCTTCCCATGCGGGGCTCCCGTTACCCAGCTCCAGGCAGTCGGACGACGCTAGCCGCCATGTTCAGCACACACTCCATGCACTTCTCCTGGTGTCTCTCCTCCCCTGGAACTCTCTGTGTGTGTCCAGCCAAGGCCACGCCCAGATTCTAACTACTTATTAAAGTGAGGGTTCTTGAACTACAGGTGGCCCTGGAACAACACAAAGGTCAGGGGCACCGCGCCCTCTGCAGTCAAAACCCCGAGTGTAACTACAGTCAGCACAGCAGAGCTGCGGTCTCCCAACTGCAGATCAAAACCACAGCTGGCCCCTAAGCACCCTTCGATGGACACATGGATAAGGAGGACGTGGTGTTTATATATAAAGTAGAATATTACTCAGCCGTAAAAAACCTTGCCATCGGGGACAACGTGGATGGCCCTAGAGAGCATTATGCTAAGTGAAGTAAGTCAGAAAGAAAGAGGCAAACACCATGGGATTCCCTTTTCTTTTCTTTTCCAAGTGAGAGGAGGGAGATAGAGAGACAGACTCCCACATGTGCCCCCAACTGGGATCCACCCGGCATGCCCCCTTTGGTGCAATGCTCTGCCCATCTGAGGCCATGCTCACAACAAAGCCACCTTTATCACTTGAGGCAGAGGCTCCATGGAGCCATTCTCAGCAACGGGGCCAATGCACTCCAATCAACAGAGCCATGACTGTGGGAAGGGAAGAGAGAAAGAGAAAGAGAGAGAGAGAGAAGGGGGAGGGGGAGGGGTGGAGAAGCAGATGGTCACTTCTCCTGTGTGCCCTGACTGGGAATTGAACCCGGGACGTCCACACTCAAGGCCAACACTCTACCACTGAGCCAACTGGCCAGGGCCCATATGATTTCAATTTCACGTGGGATCTGAAAAACAAATGAACCAACCAAACAGAAATGGACTCATAGATACAGAGGACAGACACACGAGTGCCAGATGAGAAGGAGTGTGAAAGAATTAAGAGGTACAAGGTGCCAGTTATAAACATAGTCACAAAATGTAAAGTAAAGGCAATAATATTGCAATAACTTTCAGCTGGGTATTAGTTGTGTGATCACTTGATATAAATGTCTAATCGCTAGGTTGGACACCTGACATTACTGTAATACTGTATGCCAAATGTAATTGAAAAATAAATAATGAAAAAGAAAGCAAATGCAGTTGACACTTGAAAACTGTGTGGCTCTACATCTGGGAGGAATTGTGCACCTAGGCAGTTCAAACTCAAGTTCTTCAAGGGTCAACTGTAAATGCTTATGGATTAGCTTGGGGGGAAAAAAAAATCTATAAACTTGTGAAATTTACTTACAGTGTGCTTGTGAATTTTGGAGGTAAGCACAAATTGTTTTCATCTGACCTCGCTCAGAAGAGTTAAGAACCACTACAATCTGCAGCCTAGGTCATGAACCACCTTTTTTCCTAAAAATGTCCTTGAGTCAACTGGTCAAGGTCAACAGTTTAAATTACCTCAAGGGCAAAAATCAACACTTTTACTCACCCGACTCTTCCAAGAGATCATAAATATTTCAGGGTTAGAGTGCCTTTTATTTATTTTAGAACTCTCAGGATCTGCAGGGACTCTTATTCCTTAACGTGTAGCTGATTATTCTGCAACCCTCGTCAGTGGTTCTTCCACGAGGAGAGGATACATAAATATTTGTGAGTGGATGGAAATTCATACTGAAGAAGCCAACACACAAGTATTAAGGAAACATCTAAGAAACATCCCATTCCCCTAAGATATTGAATTTGCTATCACCGTTTCAAAGGAGAATTTATTTGTTCTCTTAAATATCTGGAAATAATCTTCTTCCAAGATATTAGGCATTTTTCAATCACAACAACCATACGCATCAGACGCTTTTCCCTAATAGCCTGAGTACTTACTCCAAGGCGCTCTGCCTACATGAGGGTCTAAATAACCTTTAAAACGCTAACTTCATTTTCCGAAACTAGGCTCTGTACATTTTATACTTTAGCAGCAAGAGATCATCATCCGGTTTCCTTTACAACCTATGCGGTGTCGAGTCCATCTGTTTTTCTGGAAACAAAAGCAACATTTCAACTCTGCAGGCTCCGGAACACAAAGACAGAAGACAGAGGCACCTTTGTGGACCAGGCTCCCAAAGGTGATTGTTGTTAACAAATTAGCACCTGGCTCTAACTTTCCTTTTTCCCTCCTGGGTATATTTTTACTTTCATAAAACTGGCGTCCACCTCTATATTCGATTTTTGATTTGATATTATATACATATTGCACTCTAAGGACATTTCCATGTCATTAAATAGTCTTTAAAAAGGTGATTATTTTTATTATTTATTGATTGATTTATATTTTGTATTTTTCTGCAGCGAGAAGCAGGGAGGCAGAGAGATAGACTCTTGCATGTGCCCAACCGGGATCCACCCGGCATGCCCACCAGGAGGCGATGCTCTGCCCATCTGGGGCATTGCTCCGTTATAACTGGAGCCATTCTAGCGCCTGAGGCAGAGGCCATGGAGCCATCCTCAGCACCCAGTCCATCTCTGCTCCAGTGGAGCCTCGGCTGCAGGAGGGGAAGAGAGAGACAGAGAGAAAGGAGAGGGGGAGGGGTGGAGAAGCAGATGGGCGCTTCTCTTGTGTGCCCTGGCTGGGAATTGAACCCAAGACTTCCACATGCCCGACCGATGATCTACCGCTGAACCAACTGGCCAGGGACTAAAAATGTGATTTTTAAAAATGAATGTATAGTTCATTAATTGATAGAAATTACATAATTTATGTAATCATTGATCTGTAAATATTTGTTTAGGTTGTTAATAATATTTTTTCTTTTTATGCTGTGATTAAAAAAAAACAATTCTGAGCACAAAGAAGCACACATCTCTGATTGTTATAGAGATTCCGTAAAGAGCAATCTCTGAGGCTTCTGATGGGTCCTGCGCAGCGGTGGGATTCAAATAATTTAACAACCAGTTCTCTGCCCTAATGACCGTTTTAAGTAGAAAAAAAAATGGTATACTAAAAGGCAGTTTATTATTTCATGAATTTAATACTTAAATAACAACAGTAAAAGAGGTACACAAAAACTAGATCATGTTATATAAGAGTTTCCAAATATTAATGAGAGCATATTAGCCCTTTCAGTAGTATGAACGTTCATGTACGTCCCCCTGCCTCCTGACCTTCCAGAGGACGATCGCACAGAAACTTCTATTTTAAAAATGTGTAAGGCAACATTTAAAAAGGGCAAATGTATGTTCTTCCTGTTTCCATAAATTTGTTATCAAACCAACATGATTTTAAGTTAATAAAACTATAACTGGAACTAATTTCATTTTTTTCCAAAAAACCCCCAACAACTCAGTGCTGGGGGGGGGGGGGGTGGTCAGCAAGCATGAAAAAAACTCATTACTCAAAGGGTTAAATAATACCTGACAAAAAACAATAAAAGTGTTATTTAAGATATTTCCATACTACTTTTTTTTTTTTTGTATTTTTCTGAAGTTGGAAACGGGGAGGCAGTCAGACAGACTCCCGCATGCGCCCGACCGGGATCCACCCGGCTTGCCCACCAGGGGGCGATGCTCTGCCCATCTGGGGCATTGCTCTGTTGCAACCAGAGCCATTCTAGTGCCTGAGGCAGAGGCCACAGAGCCATGCTCAGTGCTTGGGCAAACTTTGCTTCAATGGAGCCTTGACTGCAGGAGGGGAAGAGAGAGACAGAGAAGAAGGAGAGGGGGAAGGATGGAGAGGCAGATGGGCGCTTCTCCTGTGTGCCCTGGCCGGGAATCAAACCCAGGACTCCTGTACGCCAGGCCGCTGAGCTAACTGGCCAGGGCCTCCATACTACTTCTTGATTGGAGTCCTCACTTGAAACTTTTCTCAGCTGTGGACAGAATGAACATGACCACGGGCACTTAGAACACGCTGTTGCGCAGGTGAACGCTAAAAAAAGAGTCAGGGATGTCCATGTGTGGTCTCCACACCGGGCGGCTGCCCAGGCGCCCACCGTCGAGAGAACCCCGGCAACCAGGGCCATTTTAACAACCGGGGCGCCAAGCTCAACAAATCATTAGGTATCGGTTCTGCCGAACCGGCGTGAGCCGGCTGATTCCCACCAGTGGTGCTGCCCACGTGCCCTCCAGAAGTGTCCGCCCACTGGCAGCCCGGCAGGAAATCAGAGGGTGCTCCTTGGCTCCCTGCCAGGCTCGCGGGCACGGGGTGGCCCCGTCTGTGACAGTCTGATGACGTCCTGTTCACGTATGCGCTCGACCTTTGCTCCTCTCGGTCTCTCTGCCCAGTTGTGTCCTTTTCCTGACGCCCCATTCATCCAAAACCACCTCCCAGGCAGGTCTCAAACCCTCCCTGCATTGTTCAAGCCCGTCTTAAAATATCTGCTGTCCACACGCTCCCACGGGCGGCTGTCTTGCTCTCTGCTGCGGCAGCCACTGTACCGGGCACGTCCGATGTTTAATGGTCCGAGCCTCTCCTCTGCTGCCTCATCCATATTTGAAGGCAGGATTAGCTTTTGTTCATCCGTCCCTCGCTCCCAGAATGCAGTAATACAGAGGCACCGGACATCCTGGTCCACTAATGCTTTAAAAAAAAAAATGTCAGTGGCTTGCCGTTTCAAGGAACGTATTTAATAATTGATTCACTCGCTCGTTAAAACACTTCTTGAGTGCCTACTCTGTGTCAGCCAGCTGGCTACACACAAATGACCACTACGCGGTCAGCAAATTCAGAAATGATCTCTGCCTTCGGAAGAGACTTCATGTTGTCGGGTGAGGCAGATCATCAAATAACCAACCAGATAGGTTCAAGTTACAATTAGGACGAGTGGTGTCGAGGAAAGGTATGCCACATTCTCACGGGCGGTTTCTCTAGGAGACTGGGACCAGATATCATCTGCGAAGGTGGGCGGGAAACGGATGGGGAGGAGGAACCAAGATCTCATGCGTCTCTTTCTCCAGGTGTCCCTGATCCCTCCCTCCTCCATCCGACCAGGTGACCTGCTCAGGCTGAACTCAGTATCACTGCCGCCCCCACACGCAAAAACCAGCAAATCCATTCGAACATGTATCCAAGGACCCCACAAAACAGCTCCACTCCAAATATTTTTTTGTGGGTTTTTTTTTGGTGAGACAGAGAGAGGAACAGATAGGGACAGACAGACAGGAACAGAGAGAGATGAGCAGCATCAATCATGAGTTTTTTCTTGCGACACCTTAGCTGTTCATTGATTGCTTTCTCATACGTGCCTTGACCGTGGGGCTACAGCAGACCGAGTAACCCCATGCTGGAGCCAGTGACCTTGGGCTCAAGCTGGTGAGCCTTGCTCAAACCAGATGAGCCCGCGCTCAAGCTGGCGACCTCGGGGTCTCATACCCGGGTCCTCTGTATCCCAGTCCGACGCTCTATCCACTGCACCACCTCCTGGTCAGGCACTTTGCCTATTCTTTACGGGATGGAAATCTGTCCACAGTCACCACACTCCCTTGTCCCTCGAGACTCCGTGTCAGGCAGCGAGTCACCAGGGTACATTTCCTCACTGTCCTTTATCAACCGAGAAAGAAAAAAACAACACGTCCTGCTTCCCTGTCTCCTCGATGGGCTGAGTCTCTGTCCTGCTCGGGCTGAGTCTCCGTCCTGCTCGGGCTGAGCCGCCACGGGCCAGACACCACAGAAATCAATACGCCCCACGCCTCTCAGTCAAGGAACCCCAGGTATTCCAATAATTAAGCGACATCACGTGGGCAGAAACGGCTCTCTCCCCAACGATTAGCATTAAGCTTAATTAATTACCCCTGGAAATAAAATGACACATAAACTTTGTAATTAAGAGTAATTCTTAATTAAGGGACGTCTGACAGGTAGGAGGGTAGGAAGGGGTGGGAAACGGATGACTGAGGTGGGGAACGACGCACCCCATCGAAGATACGAGCGAGCCCAGCTGTGAGTTTATTTCATTTCCGGGGCATTCGGTGAACTGAAATTCCGAAGAGATAGAGAAGGCATTTCAAAAGAACACGGGCGCTTCTCCGGTTTAACGTAAAATCATACCTTTGTGGCTAAAAGGACAGCTGTGCTTCCACCCCCTCGGTCACCCAGCTGAGGAAAGGGACCCAGTTGGCCGGGCAATTATCACATCTAAAGCAGGAGAAGAGCCATGCCGTCTTAAAGATTTAACGTGGGGACCTGCTTCACCGGACACAGGGCTCAGCATAGCGGCCCCGGATGAGGCTTCTGAGTTGGAAGGGGATGAGTTGTATCCCGAGCGATTCCATTTCCTGCTGCCAAACCAACCGTGCAAAATGGCCTCGGGGATCCTGTCTCCCTGAGGACACGGCCCGGCAGACACGACAGAAATGTTGTCTGCAGACGTGGTCTGTTGGTGCTGCGACAAGTTCTTGTGGTTCCAGCCATTTACTTACTGCTTCTATGCCGCCCCCAACCCCCAACATCCACCAGTTCCACCAACATGGCGCAGAAACCCAACAACAGACAAACAGCCAAGACAAGTCAAGGGAAACACAGACATCGATAATCCTGGCTGAGTTGTCATGAAGCAGCTAACTGCCAAGACCAAGTTGAACAACCAGGAAAACTTCCGAAGAAAAGGGATTTTTTTTTTTTTTTTTTTTTTTCCTGAAGTGAGAAGCAGGGAGGCAGAGACAGACTCCCTCATGCGCCCGACTGGGATCCACCCGGCACGCCCACCAGGGGGCGATGCTCTGCCCATCTGGGGTGTCGCTCTGTTGTGGCTAGAGAGCCATTCTAGCGCCTGAGGCAGCGGCCATGCAGCCATCCCCAGCGCCCGGGCCATCTTTGCTCCAATGGAGCCTTGGCTGCGGGAGGGGAAGAGAGAGACAGAGAGGAAGGAGAGGGGGAGGGGTGGAGAAGCAGATGGGCGCTTCTCCTGTGTGCCCTGGCCGGGAATCAAACCCAGGACATCCACACAACAGGCTGACACTCTACCACTGAGCCAACTGGCCACAGCCAAAGAGGGATGTTCTAACTAACATTTTTAAGGACAAGGTAAGCAAAAAAAAAAAAAAAAAAAACATGAACAAGAATCAGTAACTTTTTTCTTTTTATAAAAAATCCAGGTTGAGTTAAGACTTTTTTCACAGTATTATAGAATTCTGGGCTTTGAAGTACTCAGAAATCGATAGCAAGTACGTGAACACTTAATTAAAAGAAAAAGAATCAAAAATTTTCCCACATTGTATCAAAACAGGAGTCATTATAGTCGTGTACAAACAGGAAGATGACCGTCACCATTACTGTGCAACGGGCTACTTAGGAGCCAACGGACCCTTGTATTTTATCCTCCTTACATCATTAATGGAAAAAAAAAATACACACTCCTTGCGAAACAGCTCTGCTAAGCTTTCTTGAAGAAAAAGGCATTGTTCTGCACGCCTTCCGTACTGTGTTCTACAGGGAGCTGTCGACAGCGGAGACTCAAGTCCTCGCTAACAGCCCGATTAATCGCGCCACCTCCCCGCAATGTAAAACACACAGCCTTGTGTTACTTTATTTATTTATTTTATTTGCAAATTCTACAGTTTCTCCATTTTTGGATTCGCACCTAACGAGGCATTATGGAAAACCTGTTATTTCTTTATTTTTTTTTCCCTAACATTCACCCCTTCGTGTTGCAAGTTCACAGATCAGCTATTCTAAAAAGTTCCCTTTGACTTCTCACGGACTGGGGTGCCTGCCGGCTGCCACCACCATCTGCTGGGAGTTGAGAGGCCAGTGTTTAAAACGCCGGGGGGGAGGGGAACGACAGGGAGTCCTGCCATCGGTGCGGTTTGACCTGCGTTCACAAAGCCCGTGTGGTGCCCAGACACCCTCACGCCCTTGTGAAGGTGAATCCGTCCAGAGTTATATACGTGTGTGCGACTAATTCCACCAAACCACTGATATGAAATGTGCGGGATATGACGACTTGAGTCGCTCGCTGGGTTTCGGGTCAACCAGAAAGGACTTGAAACCTCTGGGCAGAGTCGGGTGTGTTAATCCCTAAGCAGGGGTCACTGGTACGGGACCTCAGCCACGTGCCGGGCCGGGACGTCCCGAGACGAGGTGTGGACGCTACCGGCCCAGCACGCTGCACCCTTTGAAGAGTTCATGTGCGGAGTGACTGACATTTCGATCCCCTGGGCACATAAACGTCTCTGCATGAGGGACAGGCGGCACCCTACACGACTGGAGAATGTCCTCCGGCCAAAGTGGACTCCGACCGACCGGCTCTCCAATTGTTCATTCTCTGAGTGTCTTTTTTTTTTTATATGTTTCTCAGGTTTCCAAAGAGGTTGGTTTCCTCGCTAAAATAGTTTCTTCGAAATACCGTCAGGTTCACAAACAACATTATCGAAACGCCTCTCTGTACAGGAGTTTCCTGTCCGGAGTCATTCCCATTTTCTGCCTGGCTGACTCCCGCTCATCCGTTTCGCAAGGTCCATCTCAAATAAGATTTCTGCTAGAAGCTGGCCTCCTGGCCCCCGACTGCGCCCGCCCCCCACCCCCCACCCCCGCCGAGACTGCACAGGCTACATCTTCAGTTCCTGTCACTGGGCGTTTGCTGTTCAGGGCTCAGACCTAAGGGAGATGCTATCATCACTTCGAAGGGAGGGATACGACGAGATGATCATATCCCGACAATTTATTCAGGCAGACCCGGTCCAGTCTATTAGTTAAAAATGGAACTCTCGCAGGAAACCCTGTGCGTCTAAGCCCTGAGTTCATCTGTGTGACAAGCAGAGGCATAGTTACCCCGTTGTTTCATCTCTCCGAGACTCAGTTTTGTTACTGGTCGAAAGAGGGTACTGACCAGACTGGGGCCATGGCGGTCACGCGCTTTGCAGAGATGACCGGTCGGAAGGCAGACCGCAGACGTGCCCACCGGCGGCAGAGCAGTGGGCACGGACTTCTCCTCGGAGGCTCTGCTCTCCTGACCCCGCCCTCTGCTCCGTGCTGTCCTGTCCGCCACTCCGATCAACTGCTGAGAGTGACTACGGGGCCCCCTCGTTCTGGGTCTATTTAGTAAGCAGGTGCCAGACATTTATTCTAAGAGCGGGACAACCGGCCAGTGTCCTCCCTGACCTCAGGGAGCTGGCCCTTCTTGGGAAGGCAGAAAACAGACAAGAATGTAAATGAACAAGGAGGGTGATGTTTGTGTATGGGCCGTGCCCAGTGCTATAAACACCGGCGAGGAAACCGTGCCCAGTGCTATAAACACCGGCGAGGAAACCGTGCCCAGTGCTACCGAGGGGCAGAGACGGGGGAAGCGGGTCGTTCTGGGCGGCCGGTGGGGACGAGGATCTCTGTCAGGGAGTCAGAGAAGGGCTTTCCGAGGATGTGACATTTAGGGGAGAACTGCTTGGTGAGAAGGGGTCAGACCTATAAAAGTCTGGGACGGAGAAGACACGGAAGAGGGCGGAGCGGGAACAGAGGTCCGAGACGGAAAGGCGTGGCGTGTCCTGGGGGTGTGGCGAGAGGAATGACCACAAGGAGGGGACAGCAGGTGACACGATGCAGAGCCTCGGGCAGGGCCAGACTGGGTGGGTCCCTCTGAGAACACGTGATCAAGGTGTCGGGTCTGCAATACGAGCTCTTGTTTAAGGGCACTTTGCTTCTTGTGCGGCGCACGCAGAGTAGGGGTCAGTCCATTGGTCCCCATCGCTGTGGAGTGACCGACTCCTAAACGGGTCATTAAAATGAGAGCGACTTCTTATTCTCACGACGCCGTGCCAGGCGCCCCTGTGTAGCTGTGCCCCTGGCACGGTCGCTGAGTCGATGGTTTCACTTGCACATCTGGTGGTTGACCAGGCGCCCCTGTTCCCCTCCCCATGGAAGGAGGGACTGGCTTCCTATCACGGTCACACGGGACCATTGGTCAAGGGGGCAAAAGAGGAAGCATCAAACCTCCTAACACCCAACCTCCGAAGTGACCCTTATGTGGCGTTCTGGTCCAAGCAGGTCCAAAGTCCGCCCTGATGAATGGGCCAGAGAAATACAGTGCACCCCCTGTCCCATGCGGCGTCAAAGCCACATTGCAGGGGGGTGCGCACACCTGGGTGGGAGGGGGGTGTCATGGTCACAGTTTGCAACCTGGCTCGGCAAGAGCAGTCTAGTAGGTCCAGGTAAGGGACAACGGTGGCCTGGACCCGGGTGTGACATGGCAGCCGACACGGAAATCGTGCGCACGGTGACCTGAGCGGGCCCTATTTCACCGTCTCTGGAACAGGGTCACAGGACTGTCCCATTTTACCCAGTCGCTCAGGTCAAGCGTTTACACCCAGGCTGTCTGGCCGCAGACGGTGCACTTGGAATTAACGAGTTCTCCCCCCCCCCCACCACTAAACTGCATTGACGGGGGAAGGAGCAGGTAAACAAGTCTTTGGAAGACAGTACGACAGTCACCACAGCGGAAGTACTAACGCACTTTGGAAACCAGGAAGTCGATTCCCTCTGGACACGGTGTATCTATTTCTGAAGCTATCAAAACACATTGGAGGCCCTGGCCAGTTGGCTCAGTGGTAAAGTGTCAGCCCAGCGTATGGAAGTCCTGGGTTCAATTCCTCCCAGTCAGGGCACACAGGAGAAGCGCCCATTTGCTTCTCCACCCCTCCCCCTCTCCTTCCTCTCTGTCTCTCTCTTCCCCTCCCGCAGCCGAGGCTCCACTGGAGCAAAGTTGGCCCGGGCGCTGAGGATGGCTCCATGGCCTCTGCCTCAGGTGCTAGAATGGCTCTGGTTGCGACAGAGCAACGCCCCAGATGGGCAGAGCATCGCCCCCTGGTGGGCATGTCGGGTGGATCCCGGTCGGACACATGCAGGAGTCTCTCTGCCTCCCTGCTTCTAACTTTGGAAAAATACAAAAAAAAACCCCAAACAAACAAACAAACAAAATACATTGGAGGTAAGTCCTGGGAAGTCTCAAGGCCACGGGAGTGAAAGCTTGCCCGGGCACGGACCAGGTCTTGATCCTCCCGCCCTATGCCCCGCCCCGGGCAGCCCCAGGGCCTAACACTGTGGTCGCTGCTGGGTCACTGTGAACCGCTTGGAACCGTGCCTGAATTAATGAATTTAGATGTTACAACACTAATTAATGAGATATTCTGCCTTGAGGGGCGGAAAGGGACATGTTTTTAAAACTGTACTTGTGGTAAATTTTGTTATTTTACTTCCAAAGGATAACGTCATGAACATAAGTCAGCAATGACTTTGTGGGGGGGAAAAAAAAGTCCATAATAACCACAGAGGGCCACGTCCTGAGCTATAATCTGGGAAGGAAAACGGGTGACAGGTTTACGTTTTCAGGCGCGTTTTCTTAACGCCGGTCTGAAAACCAGGTCTTATTGAAAAAGGTCCAATCTGTGGAGCCATGAATGATGGCTGGGAGGCCTGCAGGTGGTGAGCACAATACAGGACTCGTTGGTAAATTAAATCCCCCAGGGCGGGGGACCGGTCTGCGAGAGCCACCAACAGTAAGTGCACAGGGCGGAGACATCTAGGGACGGGCAGTACTAATCGGCCCGGATAACAAGGGAAGCATCCCTATTCCTCTTCCAAGAACAGAGACAAGGAAGCCACACGTGACGTGACGATGTTCTGTGGCGGGTCGTGAGGACAGGTTCCCAGGGCGCATCGTGCAGATTCACCCGGGGGCTCCGACCCCGGTCACCCTCATTCCTTCTCAGCTGCGGCCGCGTGCTGACCTCACAGTGTCTCCATCGACACGGAGAACAGCCCGTGTGAGGGGCCAGATCCACAGCCATGCCGCGCTGACCTCCACGGAACAGCGGGTGGAGAGCCCAGCCTCAGCGCCTCGCGTCCACGGGGCTTGACCCGGACAGCGTCACATGTCCGGGACGAGGACAGAAGCATGTCCTCTGTGCCCCACCACCCCCCTCCCGTGCCCAGGGCCCCCTGAAGAAGCATGTGGGCGGTCATTGCTCTCTGCCCCATTGGGTCCGACTAAGAGGGGCGGAATTACGCGTCCTGTCCTGTCCGTCTCTCCCCAGACGGCCAAGAGCGGTCGGTCGCCCAGGCAGGTGGTGGCTCATCCCAGCAGGGTTCCTTGGAGCGGAGACACACGGGGACACCTCCCTTTACCGCCCCCAGGCGCCCCCACGGGACCGGAACACGGAGGAGCCCCGAGCTCACTGCCGAGACGCCACGCTGCGGCCTCCCCACACGCCCGTGTCTGGCGGTATCGATTCCCAGCGCCTTGGCTGCAGCTGTCCTGCTACGGACGCCCGCGCTGACGATGCAAAGAGGGGTGTGCGTTCTTCTAACTCCTCCGGATTTATTTCATCACCAGTTTGAAAGCGAATTTAAGCACTTAACACACCTCAGCGGAAAAGACGCCGTCGTTCCTTAATCCCTAAATGACTAAAGCTCAAGAAAACAACGTGGGGGTAAAAAAAATAAAATAAAAATCAATTCACAGCTTCACAGCTTCAAAAGCCCCGAGAACCACGCCAATGCAAACACAGCATTTCCGCACGGCCTGGTTAGGAACACGAGCACCAGGCAAGACTGTCTGGATTAAATATCTGCAACACAGACACGCCGGAGCCTTCTTCTGAGATAGAAGGGCCCACACAAGGGGGGTCCTAAGTCACCAGCCCCGGAGAAACCTGCCTGCACAGGAACAATCCAGCTTCCTGTCCCCCGGAGAGAGCTTCCCTGTTGACCTGAGGCTGAAGAGTGGGTGTTATTGGTGTTTCAAAGGAAAACCTCCCTCCACCCCTCACCCCTCCAACCCCACCCAGAAGCAGGTGGGGATAGAAACTGACACACAGATTCAAAAGACAACCGCAGGCCGAGGAAGCCAGACCCACTTGCAAATCAGATGCCTGGGAAGGGAGGCGTCCTTCTCCCAGAGACACTGGGTGTCACTCGTGGCCTCCGACGCTGAAACAGCCCACCCACCGTGTCTGCGTCCCTGAGACACTGAGTGTCCCACGTGGGGTCGCCCGGACCGGGCCTTGGCAGAGCAAGTCGGTTGCCCAGTGCCGTCCTGCGGTGGCGTTTGTGCCGTCCCAGGGACGCCTGCGGAACCTCCTGGGTGCGGCTTTTCATGTGAAATGACGTGTTTCGCTGCGAGGTAAGAGTGGGGCAGGATTCCCTTTGGGTCCCAGGCACTGCAGAGGGCGTGGTTCTGACGGCCCAGCCCTGGGTTACAGGAGGCTACGTCATTACAGCGAACTGCGATTCTCTGCAAGACCATTTTGAAATAAAAAGTCTTTAGTTGCAAATAAACGGCCCCCACGCCACATACCGTCAGTCTCACGGCTCGTTTACATAAAACCGGGACTTCTTTAAGAAGAAAAAGGCACAGTGATCTCAGAGCCTCAAGACTCTGCCCAATTACAAATAAAATAAATTATATTTGTTTCCCGCAGACAAAATTTTAAATATACTTCTAGACAAAATAATAAATAAGCGACTGGCTTAGAGGCCACAGAATGTCACCTCCAGAAGTTTGCTCGGAAGACATACGATCCTTACTGTACCCAAGACTTTGCTGTTTCCCCCATGAGTTCTTCGATGACAGCTTTACTGAGAACCCTTCACAGGCTGGACGAGTCACCTCCTCTGAGTTTAAAATTCAGTGTTTTCAGCAGTCACAGAGCGGTGCTCAGCGATCACCACGATCCGTTTTAGCATATTCCCATCGTTTCCCCCAAAGGCTCATGACCTGTCCTGTTTCATTCCCTTCTGCTCCCCGAGGTCCCCACTCTGCGGGGCCCCACCCCGGGGGGTGGGCCACAAATCTCCTTCCCATTTCCACCCTTGCCCACTATGGACATTTCATGCAAATGAAGTCAAACCACGTGTCATCTTTTTGGTGACAGGATTCTCTGACGTCACGTTTTCGAGATCCGCCTGGGTTGTCCCTGTATCACTGTGTCCTCTCGACCGCGAGGAGTTGGTTCTCCTGCCCGGACACCCCGCCCCCTGCTGGAGCGCTCCTGGGCCGAGGGCATTGGGGCGCTTTCCCGTCCCCCCCTTTCACACGCTTTCCCCTCCCGGCTTGTTCCCGTTCTAGTCTCTTCACAGACCTCTGCCCTCTGCCCTCTGCCCTCCAACCTCTGCGTGGTGCCCTCGCGGTCTGCCTGCAGTGACGGCATCCACGCGGCAGGCTTCAAGGTCGGCTGCATGTGGACAGGCGTGAGAGCTCAGCCTGGGCAGCCTGCTCCCTGGGCGTCGGACGCAGGTGGGCTCCTCCTCCCCGTCTTTCCCTCCACGCCGCCCCCTGTTCCTAATGGGTCAGCACACGGGTGAGGGATGGGCCAGGCGGGGCCGGGAGGAATTCCCAATCCTCCCTCCTTCCACCGCCCACAGTCAGCGGGTCCGCGAGTCGTAGGTTGTCCCTCCAGGCACCTCCTGAGTCCAGCCCTGTCCCTCGCCGCAGGCTGCCTATTAGTTCATGAGAGTCCTATTCTGCAGCCCTGGCCTCTTAATCACCTCCCCACCCCCTTTTTTTTGGATTCTAGTGCAACACTTTTTGGATTCTTTTTTTTAAGGTACAGAGAGAGAGAGTCAGGGAGAGGGATAGACAGGGACAGACAGACAGGAACGGAGAGAAATGAGAAGCATCAAGCATCGGTTTTTCGTTGCGCATTGCAACACCTTAGTTGTTCATTGATTGCTTTCTCATATGTGCCTTGACCGTAGGCCTTCAGCAGACCGAGTAACCCCTTGCTGGAGCCAGCGATCTCAGGTCCAAGGTGGTGAGCTTTTGCTCAAACCAGATGAGCCTGTGCTAAAGCTGGCGACCTTGGGGTCTCGAACCTGGGTCCTCTTCATCCCAGTCTGACGCTCTATCCACTGTGCCACCGCCTGGTCAGGCTGGATTCTTTTAATAAGTCGCCATGACTGAAAAAATAAGGTCCTAGCCCGGCACAGAGCCTGCCTGGCCGGCCCGTGTCTACCCCTCCCTCCCACTCACGCTGCTTCCACAGAGGAATCCACGTGGGCCACTCCAGCGTGTGGGCGGTTTGTCAACGTGGCCAGCAGCTGCCCTCCCTCTCTGCCACTGGACAGTTTTCTCTCTCTCGCTTCTCCTTCTGTGGCCTCGATTCAGTTTCTCAAAGTCGAGCCTGGTGGTCGCTCACCTGCCATGTTCTCTGCCTCCGAGATGCAGAGCAGGACCACGCCTGGTGGGCGTGGGCACAGTGGCCCCGTGCTGAGCGCCCAGCCCCAGCCCCGGGGGTGAAGTGAAGCACCCTCCACGTTTAGCTTAAAAAAGCCTTGTGCAGCCCAGGCTGGCTGACTCAGCGGTAGAGCGTCGACCCGGCATGTGGAAGTCCCGGGTTTGATTCCCGGCCAGGGCACACAGGAGAAGCGCCCATCTGCTTCTCCACCCCTCCCCCTCTCCTTCCTCTCTGTCTCTCTCTTCCCCTCCTGCAGCCGAGGCTCCATTGGAGCAAAGTTGGCCCGGGCGCTGAGGATGGCTCCATGGCCTCCACATCAGGCACTAGAATGGCTCTGGTTACAATGGAGCAACACCCCAGATGGGCAGAGCATCGCCCCCTGGTGGACATGCCGGGTGGATCCCAGTCAGGTGTATGCGGGAGCCTGTCTGCCTCCCCCAGCTTCTCACTTCGGAAAAATACAAAAGAAAAAAAAAAGCGTCGTGTAATGTTATTCTGACTTTCTCTGTCCAATGGCTGGACGTCCAGGACCACAGAAGTCTTGCAAGTCCCTGGTGCAGAAGAGCCTGGGTCCCTGAGGGTGACATGGGCCACCGCTATGGCGGACACTCCCCTCCACTGAACGAAACCTCAGACTTTCGGGCTAATGCAACCCAGCAATCAGCAGGACCCTCTCCCCGCACCCGGGGCCGGGGGAGCTCCTGTCTGCACTGTCAGATGCCCAGGCCCCTTCTGTGACCAAACCAGTTCCCAAGCCGTGCAGGGCGCGGTGCCCAGGCCTCCGTCTGTCCCCAGCCTGCGCAGTCCCCAAAGTCGTCGGCCAGAACACGGCCGCACGCGAACCCCGTCGGCCCGTGCCGAGGGTCCAGCTCCCCCCGGACTCCCGCCTGCCTCGTGTCTGTTTGCAGGAATGTGAGCAGGAACTTCTTTATTTTTCAGTGAAGGTGCTGGAGGCATTTCTGTGTTTATCTACACGAGGGAAACGCTAGGTTCAACCCAACACGCGTTCCTTTATTACAGGCGTTCCCAACACATCCTCGTACGAACAAGCCGCGTCCGGATGATCGCTTCATCCCCCGGTTATTGGAGGACAGGCTTTTTCCATCTTCTGAAAGGACCCCTGGAGAGCTGAGTGATCCAGGGTAAGATTTGCAGAGAAAGCTGACCTTGAGGAGCATGAATATTGCAAACGTCTTGCACGGAAAGCCCGGAATGTTTAATTCCGTCCTCGCCGCATAAATCTCAGTCGGCTTCAACATTCAGGGGCTGCTGACTTTCTGGAGAACTCGCCACGTCAGGTGGCCTCCTCCCACGGGGCCTCCTGGCTTTGGGACGTTTCTCTGCCACAGGGACAAAGCCGGGAGGAGAGGGAGGGATGTGAGCGTAAGGTAAACCGTGCCTGGTGTATTTCCTTCCTTATCTCGGTCTCGCTGAGACCCAGCTGGGAAGACGGAAGCTATAGGGCCCCGTGGGGGTAGAAATGGTTTGGAGGCAGGAACGGTGGAGGGCAGGGCTTCCCTGCCCTGTCCCTCGGTCCCCTCGACTAGGAACAGCAAAACTCCTTATTTGTAGCTGGTCCTTTCTGTGGGCTCAGAGCCTAGACACCTGCACATGCTCTATTGGAGAAAGAACGGGCTTTGTTATTTAAATAAAACGAAGGCTTGACAGTAAGAACGAGTGATCGGCCCTGGGCAAGTCGCTTCCCCTTCCTGAGTCTCAGGGCCCTCTGGTTAAATACGTCTAACCCCACTCACCTCTAAGATTAGGAGTTAAAATGAAACAATCAGTTCTGTTACCGGAAACGTCCCACGAGAAATAAAGGTTGGTTACACATGGGCACGGTTCTCGGAGTTGAAGAGATGGGAAGGATGACGCTTCTCACCGAGGAAATGAGGTAAAAAGAACAACCCAGACAGACGGCCCAGACTTTAATTTACAGGAGTCAACGGCATCCCTGAGCTTGATCCCCCCACCCACCCAGTATAAGGTGGGGTGTGTGGACAGGGCCCGCCTTCACATCCACCTGGTTGAATTGATCCATCGAGATCACTCAGCTCACTCAGTACAGGGTCTGCCCCCTCTCCCCCAGAGGAGCGGCAAGTCACAGCGACGTACTCTCAGGACCCCTGTGGTCATTTCTACTGCAAGCCCTTGAATGAAGAACTGGTCACGGCTGCAGTCAGACCTGATCCACCCACTGGAGTGTCAGGACAGCTGGGAATCACTCGGGAATGTCATCTGACCGTTCTGTGGATACTGCAAGAGACCTGGGTGACTTCTGAGGGCTGCCTGGATCCACCGGCCCCCTGAAGTTCAACAAGTCTCTGATCAAAAGGAGACAAAGAAGTTTCCCTTCTAAAAATACCTTTGTTTATACCCTAGAACTCTTTCCCGCTGGAGGACAGTGACAAGGACGTGACATTCTGCGGGCCTCTCTCCGTCCGAACCACAGAGCCATGCTACACACAGGTGCACGGCTCACCGACAGGTTGCACGGCGCCTACACGCCCCCATGCCGCGTGGGGGGGGCGGGTGTCTACCGACTGTGTATTTAGAAAAAACTATTTTACTCCTGTGCTCCCCACAGTCCCCTCCGGTCGGCACGGAGCCGATCCAACGTTCAAGCCACGAGAGCAAACACCTCCTTAGAACCAAAATAAAGACTGCCCTTAAATTCCCCGTGTCCCAGCAGCGATGAAACGACTGCCGCGCTGACTTCGGCATGAAGGAAAGGCCGGCGAGGAGGCTCCTAGACAGAAGGGGGTGTTCACCAGCTGCCTGACCCGCGGGAGAGACGGAGGTGACAAACCTATAATCAAGAGCCTCACGCTACGGATTTCTCTAATGTTTCTGATCAAACAGCCCGCCTCTCTCGGCTCCCGCATCCAGTTCAGAATAGGTTTTCAATACGCGTCTCAAAGCCAGGGGCCCGTCCCCTTGTTTCCTGACAGGCAGGGATGTTTTCAGACACGCTGTGCCCCGGGATTGGACAACCATGCGTGTTCTTCAGCTGAGCGCCTCACGGCACTGACTTCTCTGTTTTTGGTCTGCGATTACTTCCTAAGCTGGAACAATCAGCTGCCCCATTTCTGCAATTTAGTTTTATTGCCACAAAGGAGGAGGAGAAAGAGGAAGAGGAGGGGGAAGAGGAGGAGGAGGAAGAGGAGGAAGAAGAAGAGGAAGAGGAGGAGGAAGAGGAGAAGGAGAAGGAAGAGGAGGAGGAGGAGGAGGAGGAAGAGGAGAAAAAGGAGGAAGAAGAAAAGGAAGAGGAGGAGAAAGAGGAGGAGGAGAAGGAAGAGGAGGAGGAGGAGGAGGAGGAAGAGGAGGAGGAGGAAGAGGAGGAGGAGAAGGAGAAGGAAGAGGAGGAGGAGGAAGAGGAGGAGGAGGAGGAAGAGGAGGAGGAGAAAGAGGAGGAAGAAGAAGAGGAAGAGGAGGAGGAAGAGGAGGAGGAGAAGGAAGAGGAGGAGGAGGAAGAGGAGGAGGAGGAGGAGGAAGAGGAGGAGGAGGACGAGGAGGAGGAGGAGGAGAAGGAGAAGGAAGAGGAGGAGGAGGAAGAGGAGGAGGAGGAGGAAGAGGAGGAGGAGGAAGAGGAGGAGAAACAGGAGGAAGAAGAAGAGGAAGAGGAGGAGGAAGAGGAGAAGGAGAAGGAAGAGGAGGAGGAGGAGGAAGAGGAGGAGGAGAAAGAGGAGGAAGAAGAAGAGGAAGAGGAGAAGGAGAAGGAAGAGGAGGAGGAGGAAGAGGAGGAGGAGGAGAAAGCGGAGGAAGAAGAAGAGGAAGAGGAGGAGGAGGAGGAAGAGGAGGAGGAAGAGGAGGAGGAGGAGGAGAAGGAAGAGGAGGAGGAGGAGAAAGAGGAGGAGGAGGAGGAGGAGGAAGAGGAGGAGGAGGAAGAGGAGGAGGAGGAAGAGGAGGAGGAGGAGGAGGAGAAGGAGAAGAAAGAGGAGGAAGAGGAGGAGGAGGAAGAGGGGAACGGTTCCACATCACTTGGGACCACCGGCGTGATCTCCAATCCTCTGCATTACGTATGGATTTCTCAGAGAGCTTGCTCGTTTGGGTTGGGAAGTTACTGGACCAGAAACTCCCAAGGAGCTGTTCTCCTGAGGTGGGGGGGCCAAACCACTTCCAAGGAACGCGGCAGCCTCCTCCCCAGGTAAAGGTGGCCACGGGGGGGGGGGCGAGTAGGGGACACACAGTCCTGTGTACACGGCGTCTGATTGTCCCCTCTGAGCCCGCTGCTGCTCTTCTACCCAGATCTGAAGAGAGATTTCTGTAAACTGAGCTAGGATGGCACACATTCCAAAAGGTTCATTAGAGAGAACTCCCTGTTGACACTGTCCGCTCAATCATTTATCATCCCATTAAAAGTGTCACCATGCGCCCATTCATTAATTCGGCCAACACGTCTTAGCTGAGTTTATGTTCCGTTCTGGGCCCGGGACTAGAGCTGGGGGACTCCAGCGGAGAACAAGGAGAGGTAGCTGCCGTCATCACGGCATTTATAGAGCTTAGGGAGACACGAGACCTTCCTCCGTCAGGATGACAAGCCGTTGGTGACAACCAGCGGAACGTGGGTTGAAGACGGGGCCACCCAGGGGATCAGAACGCAGTTTCTGGGCAATGCCCCCTGGGGTCAGACCACACGCCCCGCTCTCTCTACACCGAGGCTGACCCGGCCGGGCAAGTGGAGGTCTCCTGAGTTCCCTGGGGTCAGACCACACGCCCCGCTCTCTGGGCACCGAGGCTGACCCGGCCGGGCGAGTGGAGGTCTCCTGAGTTCCCTGGGGTCAGACCACACGCCCCGCTCTCTCTGCACCGAGGCTGACCCGGCCGGGCGAGTGGAGGTCTCCTGAGTTCCCTGGGGTCAGACCACATGCCCCGCTCTCTCTGCACCGAGGCTGACCCGGCCGGGCGAGTGGAGGTGTCCTGAGTTCCCTGGGGTCAGACCACACCGCTCTCTCTGCACCGAGGCTGACCCGGCCGGGCGAGTGGAGGTCTCCTGAGTTCCCTGGGGTCAGACCACACTCCCCGCTCTCTCTGCACCGAGGCTGACCCGGCCGGGCAAGTGGAGGTGTCCTGAGTTCCCTGGGGTCAGACCACACCGCTCTCTCTGCACCGAGGCTGACCCGGCCGGGCGAGTGGAGGTGTCCTGAGTTCCCTGGGGTCAGACCACACCGCTCTCTCTGCACCGAGGCTGACCCGGCCAGGCGAGTGGAGGTCTCCTGAGTTCCCTGGGGTCGGACCACACACCCCGCTCTCTCTGCACCGAGGCTGACCCGGCCGTGCGAGTGGAGGTGTCCTGAGTTCCCTGGGGTCGGACCACACGCCCCGCTCTCTCTGCACCGAGGCTGACCCGGCCGTGCGAGTGGAGGTCTCCTGAGTTCCCTGGGGTCAGACCACACGCCCCGCTCTCTCTGCACCGAGGCTGACCCGGCCGGGCGAGTGGAGGTCTCCTGAGTTCCTGCCCTCTGAGCTCACGCCAGAATGGAAGCACCCCCTTCCCTTCCCCGCGGGTGTTTAGACAGCGTATGCAACCTATGCCGTGCCGGGAACACTGCCCATTTCTGCAGCTGCGGTCACTCTTCCACGGCCGTGTGGCCCTCTTCTTCCCGCTGACATGCATGCAGCCTGTGTGTCCCACGCAGGTAGTACAACGACCGTGACATTTATGGTACCCAGAGCCGGTTCACGCTCGGAGGGGCGGCGGCTCATGACGCAAATCCTCACATGATGCCAGTATCCAGGTTATGGATGATGCCATGTAAATGCAGAGCAGCCATTCCACCTGTGTGAGGGTTCTCTCATTCTCTGGGGAAGGGGACGTCCCCTCACAAGCATGCAAACTAGACAGGAGAGAACGTGGCATCCTCCCCATCGCTGTGCGGCACCAGCTGCTGTTTGCGGCGGAGGCCACATCAACCCCATTGTCTCTCCTACGGTGCTATGTACAGTTACGAATATTAAACGGCTTTCGTGGTCACTCTCGGAAAGGCATCGACTCTGTCGCGAAAGCAGTGCGTTGACAACGAGAAGAAATTTTCCTTCCAGATTTGAAGGAAACTGTCCTTTGTGGTGGACACAAGCAGGAGACTGTGTCCTGATGAGGGTGACCGTTTTTTACATACAAACCCTTCCCGGTCACCAGTGAGTACGTGTTCACCACCACAGAGCAAACGTTCTCATGATTTTTTTTTTTTTTTTGGTCAAAATACCAGTGTGCCTCTGGAATCATTAGCCCTGAGGTATCCTTTCCATGTTGTTGACTTTATACAATATTTGGAATGTCTGCGTCCCATGTGTACCTTCCAGATGGCCGACAGGGGTTTGGAAGACATTAAGCAGCTTCTCCCTCGTTTCGATTTGGGAGACGAGCACGTTTCACCGGTGAGGGTGAAAGGCTCGGGATTCCACAGTCTGGAGTGGTCTCTGAGAACAGCTCATCCCTCGGTGACCCTGTGGCTGGACCTGAACTTTCAACAGGAAGCTGCTGGAAGCTAACAGATGTTGACAGATGTTGACTGCCAAGCGCAGGATGTCAACAAGCCTGTTCTGCTCTTTCCTTCGTTTACGCCTTCAACCAACTAGGATAAGGGTTCGAGAAGGTCCACCGCAGTCTGTCTGACTGTCCTTCTCTGGTCACACCTCTTTTCATCTCTGGAGCCTCCTCCCTTGCAGTGAGGGTGCAGGCAGGGGAGAAGACACCTTCCCGCAGGGTCTCTGGTGCCTCTGTCCTACTTGCTCTCTCTTTTTATATTGTTCTGAAGTGAGAAGTGGGGAGACAGACAGACAGACTCCCACATGCGCCCGACTGGGATCCAACCAACATGCCCACCAGGGGGCGATGCTCTGCCCATCTAGGGTGTTGCTCCATTGCAACCGGAGCCATTCTAGCGCCTGAGGCGGAGGTCATGGAGCCATCCTCAGTGCCCGGGCCAACTTTGCTCCAATGGAGCCTTGGCTGCGGGAGGGGAAGAGAGAGACAGAGAGGAAGGAGAGGGGGAGGGGTGGAGAAGCAGATGGGTGCTTCTCCTGTGTGCCCTGGCTGGGAATCGAACCCAGGACTTCCACGCACCAACCGATGCTCTACCACTGAGCCAAGCAGCCAGGGCCTCCTTGCTGTCTCTTTAATCATGGGTTCCTTCAATGCCTTCCTCTCTCCTTTTTGCTAAAATATCACTTCTCCTCCTCCAAGGCCACCCATGTTGGCTGTCCGTCACTGAGGTCCATCTGACTTGGGTACAGCCGGCCCTTCCAGTTGTCCGAGGACAGCCTTCTAAGAGCACGCACATGATGTGGAAGGGAGGTCGGCCTCCCCTCCTCCACACTCCCTGGGACAGGCAGTGTTGTCAACACCACTGGGCCCACACGGGACGGGAAACAGAGACCTCACCCTGGCTCACACGCGTTGACGAGGACGTGCCTGCCCCATCTCCGGGCGTGCGGTCAGCAGTGAGTCCTTCTCCTCGTGGGACTGCTCATGAACATGGACACCCCCCCCCCCACAGAAGGCACAGAGTGTTGGACGGACAATGCACACAGACCGCAGTGTGGCCGCCCCGAGGCAGCGGCTACTGTTGCCACACTCGGGGGACTTCACGAGGAAGCCCCAGCTGAGGCCCGCAGAGCAGGCTCGCCCAGGGCGGAGGCCACCGAGCCTCCCCGAGTGCACGCGTCACCACGCTGCCGCTGCCGCTGCTGATGGCGTGCCTTCCGGATCCATGCCTCTCCTGGAACTTTCCTATGGCTTCCTCGTCACTTCTCTAAGTACTTCAGCCGCTGGAAGGTCCCTGCACTCTGTCTGAGGCTGGACTGCGCTTTCGGCAACGCTTAGCTTTCTGTCTTTAGGCCCTGACTCAGAGCCAAGTCGCAGGACACGGTCGGTGCTCATGCTGGACGACACCGTGTCGGGTCAGAAAGGCCTTGTGCCGATACATCAGTGAAGTTGACTTTCTCAGGCGGCTCATAACTCAGGTCTCTGCCCAGTTTCAAAGCGGAGTTTAAAATCTCACACAGGATAACACACGTGAAGATGTGCTTTCACAATGGCGCGGGGCTCTGCAGCGCCGAGATCTCTTTTATGGGTATTCATTGCTGAAGTGTATTTCAGCACGCTGCCTTAACACCCGAGAAACACATTTTTAAAGTACCTCTATAACTGCTGCATGGGCTTCTTTGTGTGTGTGTGTGTGTGTGTGTGTGTATTTTTCCGAAGCTGGAAACGGGGAGGCAGTCAGACAGGCTCCCACATGCGCCTGACCGGGATTGACCCGGCATGCCCACCAGGGGGCGATGCTCTGCCCATCTTGGGGCGTCGCTCTGTTGCATCCAGAGCCATTCTAGCGCCTGAGGCAGAGACTACAGAGCCATCCCCAGCGCCCGGGCCATCTTTGCTCCAGTGGAGCCTTGGCTGCGGGAGGGGAAGAGAGAGACAGAGAGGAAGGAGAGGGGGAGGGGTGGAGAAGCAGATGGGCGCTTCTCCTGTGTGCCCTGGCCGGGAATCGAACCCAGGACTCCTGCACGCCAGGCCGACGCTCTATCACTGAGCCAACCGGCCAGGGCCGTGGGCTTCTTGGTAAAGGGTTCCCGCGGTGGCGTGGGCCAGTCGTCCGGCAGGGTGAGCCCGGCCCCCACGTTCCCAGCCTGAACCCGCAGGAAAGAGCCGCAGAGAAGCGCCAGACGTGGACACGAAGGCTCAGAAATGACGTGCGAGGAACCGCCCAGTGCAGCTGATGTCCCCACACAGAGAGGGGGTTGGGGCAGGTCCAGAGGACAGACTCACGGGGACACGAGAAGGCTGCTCTTCGTGAGCCAAGGACAGAGGCCACTGGAGAAACCAAACGGGCCAAGACCTCGATGCTGGACTTTCAGCCCCCGCAGTGCGTCCAGTTTTATTACAGCGGTCCTCGAAAACTGATACACTTGGTCACAGGTCACGATAAAAAACTGATACGCATGCATATCCTTGCAAGAAGAGGGTGATGATCGCCGTGTTCTGACTACGCACACCTACTATGCGCTGGGAAATCTCCTGAGGCTGGACACACACTGGCCCCTTTAATTCTGACCAGGATCCCGTGAGGAGGGGACTCCTTACCATCCTAGATTCACCGGCGGAGACACGGAGGCACAGAGAGACCCCGCCCCCGGCACAAAATGGACAGCCGCCCTTTGAACCCGGGAGTTGTCTGATCGATGTTTACTGAGCTTCATAACAAAACAACAACAACAACAACAACATGGCATCCTAGAAATCGAACTTTCACTCAGACGGACGGCGCTCACGACTCTGAGGACGGACCAGACCCAGCTGCCTCCAAAGGCCACCCGGGGCTGGCTCCACAGTCGCCGACTCTCCCGGACGCCGTACGCCAGACGCCAGACACCGTGGCCCTGCTGGAAGGGACGCGGCACAGCATTCCCTGTCACCGTCACAGAGGAGGACACTGACGCTCAGGGAGAGTCAGCCGCCCGTCACTGGAGCAGAGGGCCGGGCAGAAGCCGGGCGTGCTGGAATCAAGGTCACGCGTGCACCGCAGCAGTTGCAGGGGGTCCAACGCATAGAAACCGTCACCGTGTGTCCCGTGTCTGTGTGGGAGCGCACTGCACACACGTGACAGGAGGTCAGAGGATGGAAACCCGGAACCGGCTTTCCCTCGTTCTGAATGACACGGTGCACTGAGGCAGGAAGTGCTTCCTAAGCACCCACATCCTCGGCCAGCAGGAGCCACGGGCAAAATCACCTCGGGGTCTGGGGCTAAAGGGCGTCTGTAGGTCAAAGCTTCCACGCAGATCCCCCGAAAAGATTTCAAAAATGGAAGCTGGAAACCGAGTTTGAAATAGAACATCTTGAACAAATCACAGCCAAAAGGAAAAAAAAAAAACAAAAAGAACTAAAAACTTTTGAGTCCGTGATCATTGGAAGTGCTATTTTTACTAGTACTGTGAATTCAACCCTAGCAAATTAAAACAGGAAGAATTAATTGGATATGCAAATGAGATTATTCAGTATATAAATCTAATTACATACCAATTTGCTTTAACAGCATGAAAAAAAGAGAGAGAGAGAATAAATTGTTCTATGTAAATTGATTGTCTCAGATAAAACCACCTGCAGCCCCACAGAAATGGGCTCGGAAGAGCTAACAGTGCAGGCGTCTCAGTGAACCATGTATCGGTCTCCGCAGATCTGGGCACAAGAGCCTCTACAATGAGACCCGCTTGTGTTCCTGACGTCCAATCGGTAATATCTGTTCCCTAGAACGTAAGGAAATGATGTCACACGTTGGCTGTTTTTCTTACCCCCAACCCCTCACCCCAGAGCTCAATGAATGGATAAGGCCCTTTTTTTTTTTTTTTTTTTTTTTTTTTTTGTATTTTTCCGAAGCTGGAAACGGGGAGGCAGTCAGACAGACTCCCGCATGCACCCGACCGGGATCCACCCGGCACGCCCACCAGGGGGCGATGCTCTGCCCACCAGGGGGCGATGCTCTGCCCATCTGGGGCGTCGCTCTGCCGCAATCAGAGCCATTCTAGCGCCTGAGGTGGAGGCCATAGAGCCATCCTCAGCGCCCAGGCCAACTTTGCTCCAGTGGAGCCCTGGCTGCAGGAGGGGAAGAGAGAGACTGAGAGGAAGGAGAGGGGGAGGGTAGAGAAGCAGATGGGCACTTCTCCTGTGTGCCCTGGCCGGGAATCGAACTCAGGACTCCTGCACGCCAGGCTGACGCTCTACCACTGAGCTAACCAGCCAGGGGGATCAGGCCCTTTGATGTCTAAAACACTCATAACTTTCAACACACAGACCAGACCTGAAGTCTCAACAATTTTCATGTCTGAGAAACAAGAAAGAGAAAGGGTTTGTAAAGTGTGCCAGCTTTCCCTAATTCTGCTGTGGCTCTCACATCCATTTAATCAGATGATTCCAATGCCATCGAAACAGCTCCCCTCCCCCTCGCCACCCCGTTTAGAGTTGTGTTCTTTGCCATTTCATTGAGGCAAATGAGCTCGGCATATTTTCCCGGGATGGGAGGCGTTTGATGCATGAAGCCTGCATCTTGGGAACAAGCAGAGTAATCCCAGATATTTGTAAAACGCAGGATGAGGGCTTAGCCGCCTCTGTTAGCATCAGAAGAGTCGCCGCGTCCGCTCTTGAGGCAGCATTGACGTGCGGCAGGAACAGAGGTGTCAGGCCAGAGTTCCTCGGGTCAGCCGCGCTGTGACATGCTCCGTCATGTCCAACGACGCTAGGTCACACAAACCCAAACGCCCTGGTTCTGTGACCTTCCTACAGAAAGACCACAGGGCCTGCAGTGACTCAGATCCATGGATTCATCCCGGAAATCCAGTCATGCCCGCGTCCTGTCTCCTTACTGTAGACACAGGTGATTTCCAGAGCAGAAGGAAGACAAAGACTGTGATAGCACAGTGACAGACCGACAGAGAGAAGGACAGACGGAATGAGCCCTGTGCCACCAGCATCCATCCTTGGCTCTGAGCCTCAAGAACTCACGGGATGGTTCTGACAACAGCTCCCAGGATGGTCAATGTACTAGAAACGGACATGCAGGCAGTTCATGGCAAAGAAAGCTGGGGGACCCTTCCTCCAAAGGAGACCTTCCCCCCACTTTCCTTCTCACAAGGACAAGCACTGCTGACCCCTTTCCCGATCTAAGAAACAAGGGCGGCTGGCGCTGTGGGTGCGAGTCCCGGCCCGAGTTCTCTCCTCTGGGGGGATGCGGAGGACCCGCCCTCGAGGGATTCCTCGTCTGTTCTCCGTCCCTGGCACGACGGGACGCCGAGGGGGGACAGGGCACAGGAGCTGGTGTGCCTGCTCCTGCTCTTGGGCTAGCGGGCACCCACACAGGACGGGGAGGGTCTAAGGTGGTGACAGTGTCTCAGGTTGAACTGAAGTCAACGCCAGGCAGACAGCAGCCTTCACCTGAGCAGAACGAAGGGACGACACGAAGGAGTGATCAGATCCAGGCAGAACACGGGCTTAGAGCTGAGAAGAGCGACTGCAGGTGACCGAGAGGGAGGAAAGGGTTCTGCGAGGTCCCCCGGGCTGGAATGGGGTTCCGCGGGGTCCCCCAGGCTGGAAGGGGATCCGCGAGGTCCCCTAGGCTGGAAGGAAGGGGTTCCGCGGGGTCTTCTGGGCTGGAAGGGGTTCTGTGGGGTCCCCCAGGGCTGGAAGGGGATCCGCGAGGTCCCCCGGGCTGGAAGGGGTTCCGTGGGGTCCCCCAGGGCTGGAAGGGGATCCACGAGGTCCCCCGGGCTGGAAGGGGATCCGCGGGGTCCCCCGGGCTAGAAGGGGGTTCTGCGGGGTCCCCCGGGCTGGAAGGGGTTCCTCGGGGTCCCCTGGGCTGGAAGGGGTTCCACGGGGTCCCCCGGGCTGGAAGGGGATCCGCGAGGTCCCCCGGGCTGGAAGGGGTTCCTCGGGGTCCCCTGGGCTGGAAGGGGTTCCACGGGGTCCCCCGGGCTGGAAGGGGATCCGCGAGGTCCCCCGGGCTGGAAGGGGTTCCACAGGGTCCCCCTGGCTGGAAGGTGTTCCTCGGGGTCCCCCTGGCTGGAAGGGGTTTCTCGGGGTCCCCCTGGCTGGAAGGTGTTCCGTGAGGTCCCCCAGGCTGGAAGGGGTTCCGTGAGGTCCCCCGGGCTGGAAGGGGTTCCATGGGTCCCCCGGGCTGGAAGGTGTTCCGTGAGGTCCCCCGGGCTGGAAGGGGTTCCGTGGGGTCCCCCGGGCTGGAAGGGGTTCCGCAGGGTCCCCCGGGCTGGAAGGGGTTCCGCGGGGTCCCTCGGGCTGGAAGGGGGGTTCTGCGGGGTCCCCCGGGCTGGATGGGGTTCCACGAGGCCCCCCGGGCTGGAAGGGGGGGCTGCAGCAGCCCTGCAGGGGATGCCAGGGCTGCAGACGAGGAGAGCCAGGGCCCCTCTGAGATGGGGCCGCTGTAGAACTGCTAGACTCTCTCTCTGTAAGGGCGCTCCACACAGAGACCAAGACGGTGACTGTCACACCGCCTCTCGCCTTTCCCCCCCGGGTGTCTCCGTCACAAGTTACGCCCCTGTCACAGGAACGTCTCTGTCAGCTGTCTTCTCTGGAAGGTCAGCAGGGACGCCTTGCCTGCATGTCTACCCTCCCCCATTCCCGTTCTCAGGATGCAACACAACGTGTGTGTTCTGCAGGAGCTTGACAGACACTCAGGATCATGGGGACAGGTGGCGTGTGCGCAGGACGCTGCTGGCCCGGGAAACAGTCTGCTGAGAGCTTTCCAACAGCAAAGCTGGCAGGTCACCTGGGGGAAGAGATGACCACCTGGGACCAAAGAGGGTCCCGCGGAGGTGAGATGCCCCGGGCGGCGTGGTCTGCGCATCTCCTCCCTGACGGGTCTCCCGCACAGACCTGGCTTCTAATGGGAACATTTCCTCCAGACCTCACGTCCACCTTGGGGACGTGTAAAGCCAGCAGCCACGGCCAGGGCCACTATCACAGCAGCCCGGCCCTTGCAGGTTCACATTGGATTCGGACAGTCGGTAAAGAAACAATGGAGCCACAAACTGGTGGGCCATAGCCTTTAATCCTACCTTGCACCCGGCGGGCAAGTAAAAACACACTGGGCTCCAAAACCCAGTCACACTCAGTGCTCACAAAGCCACTGACTTATCCGAGTTTCCTAGAATCAAAGGTTTCTAGCTCACCAGCCTTATTTTCCTCAGTTCCCCATCTCCTTCCTTATCCCAGATACAAACTCTACACAAACTGGCATCTCACTCAGCACTCCACCATCTTGGCTGCTTTTCCTGGCCTCCTCCACGTGGCTGCCTTCCGCTGCTGGCTCTACTTTCTCTGCTCTCTCATGCTAATCTCAGGAACCAAGCGTCAAGTCCCGTTCTGCCCCCATTTTATAGTGTAGCTTCACAACCTTTAATCCAATATACAAAATAGGGTAGTCTCTAATACAAAGTCACTTCTCTGAGGCATGATTGGATTGTACCGCCCTACAGCAAAAAGGGTGGGAAAGGCTTAATCCCAAAACCAAGCCCCAGGTTACAACGATCTCCAACACACATTAATATCACCTGGGCGATGGCCTCTTTAACAAAGTGAGCATAATACATTTTATCTGCCCAACAGGACGTATGCACCCTGATCGTCTCTCTTTTCCAAAAAGAGGACACAGGTTCAGAGCAGCGAGGTCCCGTGCCCCAAATCACACAGCCCCCGTGTCAGTGAACTTCTCATTGGCAACCGAGCCATGAGAACACGGTATGCCTCTCCGGTCTTTAAGGACCAGGCAGAGTTTTGGCAAATGGAGTCCAGCGAGGAGGTCTGAGTGGCTGAGTGGCACGAAGAACAAGCTGCCATCGTCCGAGGTGCAAGACAGCACAGGTGACACAGGTTTGCGGGAGAAATGAGGAGGGGCCGTCACGCTGAGGTTGAGGTGCCGGTCAGATCGCCACCTGTGTCCGTCCAGCGAGATGGCATCATCACCTCTCTGCGTTCTCACTACGGACACGCCCTCCCGTGCGGTTTAGGAGTTCTACGAACATTTAAAAGTAATGAATACGTATCAAAGTTTATCATCATTGCAGGGTTGTTTTACTTATTTATTTTCATATGATGACATGTGTGAAAAGAAGAGAAATCTTAATCCCCTGTAGAAAGGTTCAGTCTCTGCACCTCGCCCCCCTCTCTGATACAGAAAACCTCCTGTAGAAATCCGAAGGGCCTGTAAGGCCTGCGGGGGACTTCCTGAAATAAACACCTCCCGCTGCCACGGTTCTGACTGGGGGTGGCAGGGCCACACACGGAGTCACGGGAACCAGGAGTCTGGGGTGAGGCTCCGAATGGAGACAATGGCTGCCTCTGTTCTATGCCCACCGCTGACCCATGTGGGGACTGTCCAGCGCCTCCAGCAATGAGCTCAACTCTCTGGGACACTGGCCGGGTGGCCTCTAATTCCACTTGATTCTAACACTATCTATCTGGAGACAGTGCCGGGTTCTGCAGATGAAGAGCTCAGCCCTGCCAGACGGCCCCCGCCCACCAGACCGACAACCCATCCAGGTGTCACCTGGGTGCCTTCTGACCGATGGGCTAGAAATGGAAGGTCCCCATGAACCCCTCTTCTGCTCTGGCTGGTTTGCCAGAGCGGCTCCTGGAAGTCAGACGAGAGCTTTATACTCACTAGATCGCTGGTTTATTATACAAGGATGCAACTGAGAGACGGGTGGACGGGAGAGGTCTCAGCGACAGGCGGAGGGGACAGGGAGGTGCCCAGGGCCAGGTGTGGGCAAAGGGTGTGGAACACACCACTGTCCCTCCCTCTCGGCTGCTCACCAGCCCAGCTCTCTGCAAACCCTGCTCACCCTTCTGGGTGCTCATGGAGGCTCCTTTATGCAGGTGTCCCTGACCGAACCACTGGTCAGTGGCAGTCAGTTCCACCTCCAGCCCTTGTGCCCTCCCCAAAGGTCAGGGGGGCGGGACAGAAAGTTCCAACCGGCCAATCACAGGGTTGCTTTCCCCGGCAACCCGCCCCCACCCTCAGGCGCTTTCTAAAAGTCGCTACATTCACAGAAACTGAGCGACTGTGGAAAGAGATCTGTTACAAATATTGACACCCTTCTCACTCTTCTCACTTGGGACGTTCCAAGAGGTTTTGGAGCTCCATGACAGGGACAGGGACCGAGGACACTGATGATCACAAGATGACGCTGTGGTCGCGGGGCCCACGAAGCCCTGGGGGGATCTGAGGAGTGGACGTGGCGAGGGCCTGAAGCCAGAGGGCAGCGGGCAGCCAGGCGGAGTCGGGTGCAGACATGGGGCCCAAGAGCTGCCAGTGGGCGTCCAGCCAGAGGAAATCGTCAGGTTCCTGCCAGGTGTGGCCCAGCACCCTGACAGTTTATACACGTGACCCGTCGAGACCTGTCCCGTGTCTACCCGGACTGCAGAAGGACAGCGTAGAGAGGGCGCCTTCGCAATCCGGCCAAGGTCACAGAGTCGGAAAAGTGCAAGAGGGCTTTCCGTCTAACTGGGGCTCCTCAGAGTGTGGCCTGTTCCCTTCCACCAGGGAGGCCAGTGATCCCAGGCAGAGTCAGGGGTTGGACAAAGAAGGAAGCGAAAAGGACAGCCTCTGTCATCGGGTGTCAAAGTGCAGGAAGTGCCTTTGGGGCAAGGGTGGGCACGGCCCTCCACCACAGGTCTAGGGCCCCAGAGGTCAGGACGACGTGCCCGGGAACAGCTGCCGTCAGGATTCCGAGCCAAGAGCCAAGAGTCAGGAAGCAGCGGTTTTTGTGGCTGGGTGAGCAGGGCGGGGACAGGCAGCGGTCTCCGTGGCTGGGTGAGCAGAGTGGAGACAGGCAGCGGTTTCCGTGGCTGGGTGAGCAGAGTGGAGACAGGCAGCGGTCTCCGTGGTTGGGTGAGCAGGGCGGGGACAGGCAGCGGTTTCCGTGGCTGTGTGAGCAGGGCGGGGACAGGCAGCGGTCTCCATGGCTGGGTGAGCAGAGTGGAGACAGGCAGCGGTTTCCGTGGCTGGGTGAGCAGAGTGGAGACAGGCAGCGGTCTCCGTGGCTGGGTGAGCAGAGTGGAGACAGGCAGCGGTTTCCGTGGCTGGGTGAGCAGAGTGGAGACAGGCAGCGGTCTCCGTGGCTGGGTGAGCAGGGCGGGGACAGGCAGCGGTCTCCGTGGCTGGGTGAGCAGGGCGGGGACAGGCAGCGGTGTCCGTGGCTGGGTGAGCAGGGCGGGGACAGGCAGCGGTCTCCGTGGCTGGGTGAGCAGGGCGGGGACAGGCAGCGGTCTCCGTGGCTGGGTGAGCAGGGCGGGGACAGGCAGCGGTCTCCGTGGCTGGGTGAGCAGGGCGGGGACAGGCAGCGGTCTCCGTGGCTGGGTGAGCAGGGCGGGGACAGGCAGCGGTCTCCGTGGCTGGGTGAGCAGGGCGGGGACAGGCAGCGGTCTCCGTGGCTGGGTGAGCAGGGCGGAGACAGGCAGGGGTCTCCGTGGCTGGGTGAGCAGGGCGGGGACAGGCAGCGGTTTCCGTGGCTGGGTGAGCAGGGCGGGGACAGGCAGCGGTCTCCGTGGCTGGGTGAGCAGGGCGGGGACAGGCAGCGGTCTCCGTGGCTGGGTGAGCAGGGCGGGGACAGGCAGCGGTCTCCGTGGCTGGGTGAGCAGGGCGGGGACAGGCAGCGGTCTCCGTGGCTGGGTGAGCAGGGCGGGGACAGGCAGCGGTCTCCGTGGCTGGGTGAGCAGGGCGGGGACAGGCAGCGGTCTCCGTGGCTGGGTGAGCAGGGCGGGGACAGGCAGCGGTCTCTGTGGCTGGGTGAGCAGGGCGGGGACAGGCAGCGGTCTCCGTGGCTGGGTGAGCAGGGCGGGGACAGGCAGTGGTCTCCGTGGCTGGGTGAGCAGGGCGGGGACAGGCAGCGGTGGGCACACCCTGAGAGACCTTGACCGCAGAGGCAGCTCAAAGCGGCCTCATGACGAGGCAGGGACCCACGCCGGGAGGACACACCAGGTTCCCTGGCACGGCGCAAGCTGAAGATTAATAAGCAAAACCTGGGTGCTGTGCTCGTCTTAGAAACAGGGCAGAGGAGGACACCAGCTTATTAACTTTTTTCCTTTTAATAAAAAAACAGTGCCTAGTGGACGTACTAGTAAATGGAAACCATGCACTGTATTCACAATGAAGCGCTGATGGCGAGCGGTGAGTTGGGGAGTCCTGCTCATTCCACAGCGGCTGGCCCTGTCCTCCACGGCACACGCGTCAGAAGGAGGCAGAAAACAGGCTTCATAAAACTTCACGCTTACCACGAGCCCCGTGCCCGGGAGTCTGTTAGGGTTTTATAAGCTTGTTTGGGTTTCATTGCTGATAATGAGAAGTAGGGGCAGCTATAAAACAGCCAACTGGTCTCAGCTTAGGCTGGGGAGCTCGGAAATTGGCCGACACCAAACGCATTTAAGAAAGACTTAATTTGTTCCACAAACTACTTTATGGCCAGACTGACTTAGAAGCTCAAGAGCAGAGATCACGCCCAGTCTTTCTTCTCCACCTACCAGGTGGTAGGTCTCTGCCTTCTGGAAATGATGGCCCCATTGCTCCATTCGATGTCCTCGGTCTCATCCAGATAAACACGATATCCGGTGTCCGGCGGGGACAGAGGGGACAGGGAGGAGAGGAGAGGAGAGGGAGTCCACCCTGGTCCCTGGCGATGGGAGATATGGACGCTTCTGGGATGGGATCTCTTTATCTTCATCTTCCTGCCGGTCCCATCAAGGTGAAGGGGCCCTGCCCCCTCTGAATGTGGCCATAATAAGCAGAGTAGGACGACAGCAGGGCAGATTGTGGGGTGTGGGGGGGCACGTCCAACCATCTCCTTCTGGGGGGACATTCAAGACACCCCTGGTGGCTGCTTCCAAAAACAACAGGACAGCCCAGGGGCAGAGAATGTGCACCCAGCTACTCCATGGTGATGGGATGAGTGCCCACGTGGTCTGGAGATCACACAGGGATGTGTGAGTGTGCACGCAGGTGTACAGAGACAGAGAGATGGAAGACCTCTCTCTCTCTCTCTCTCTCTCTCTCTTTTTGCTTCAATTCTTTATCTTCAAACTAGTCCAACAGGAGATAAGGCTTGACTGAAACTACAGATAAACAAAAAAATCTGTGGGAAGTAGAAAGATTGAGAAAACACATTGACTGCAAATGATGTTTTGATATCACAAACACTCCTTTATTCCGACTTGATTTGTATCTTTCTTTGGAGACGGCAAGCGTCACCCCTAACACAAAACAGGCAGCTTTTCAAGGAGCCGGAGTGGGGAGGGCACATCGGTAGTAGAGAGAGAGAGAGAGAGAGAGAGAGAGTAGTAATAATCGGTAGTAATCACCAGAGTGGCGGAGTTGGAGGGGCCACTAGGGGGTGACAGGGTTCAGTCTGAAGTCAGGACCGCGACATGGTTCAACAGAAAAAGAAAAACAAACCATTCCGTGAAAATTTAAAAGCGCTCCAAGGTGGCGCAGAGAGACGCAGCTGGCGGATACGTACACACTCACCACGTGAAGTGAGTCTAACGACTGGGGGGACCACGCCGTGTCTTTTCACCGCAAAGACTGTCTTCATTTCCTCTTCATTCCAACACATTTAATTTTTTTCCCCAACTGGTTACTGTGTATAGTCCTTAAATATATTAAACATTGTAACAATATCCTTGCGTAGCATCCCACGAAAAATGACTGTGCGTGTGTCCTTTCTCCAGGAGGGATGCTTGTTTGCCATAAGAAACAGAAACAGCCCTGGCAGGTTGGCTCAGCGGTAGAGCGTCGGCCTAGCGTGCAGAGGACCCGGGTTCGATTCCCGGCCAGGGCACACAGAAGAAGCGCCCATTTGCTTCTCCACCCCTCCGCCGCGCTTTCCTCTCTGTCTCTCTCTTCCCCTCCCGCAGCCAAGGCTCCATTGGAGCAAAGATGGCCCGGGCGCTGGGGATGGCTCTGTGGCCTCTGCCCCAGGCGCTAGAGTGGCTCTGGTCGCAACATGGCGACGCCCAGGATGGGCAGAGCATCGCCCCCTGGTGGGCAGAGCATCGCCCCTGGTGGGCATGCCGGGTGGATCCCGGTCGGGCGCATGCGGGAGTCTGTCTGACTGTCTCTCCCCGTTTCCAGCTTCAGAAAAATGAAAAAAAAAAAAAAAAAAAGAAACAGACGCCACTGTTGACACAAATACTTTTTGCTACTGAAGATAAGTTTTCTTTCTTTCCTTCCTTCCTTCCTTCCTTCCTTCCTTCCTTCCTTCCTTCCTTCCTTCCTTCCTTCCCTCCCTCCCTCCCTCCCTCCCTCCCTCCCTCCCCTTTCCTTTCCTTTCTTTCTCTCTCTCTTTCTTTTTTTTTTTTTAGAAAAGTGTAATTCCCCCGCACGGAGACCTTAAGCAGTGTTTGCATTACAGCCTCATTCAAGAGGAGCATTGTCCGGGAGACAATGCCACAGACTGAATGTCAACGTGTTTGTCCATCGAGAAGAAGGCATTTTTCATTGAACTACAGAGGAAGTTAATACATTTGTGTAGTGAATGTAGTGATACATTTTTCATTACTTAAACACACAGCAGACGGAGCCGTGGTGACGAATGAATTTACATGAGGTACGGCAGAGAAGGAGGGGACTGTTGAAGTTGTTTTCCCGCTGAGGTTTGCCGGCTCGCTGAAGGTCATGATGGGGACAGAGAGGGGTAGGATGTCACCTGCAGAGAGCGGGTGGGCGTGGCCTCATTGGTGGGAGCAATGGCGTCCAGTGCGTGTGACCCGGGAGGTAGGAAACTCACCTTTCCTCTGCACTCCCTTCCTCCGGAGCCCCACGTCCCCCCCCCCCCCAACATCCTGACAAGTGACGGAGCCGGGGGCGTGTCCCTCCTCTCCTGCCTGACAGGGAGGCAGACTCAGAGGTCAAGGGCTCAAGGACGATGACTCTCCTTATGAATGCCACTCAGGCCAGCAGCTTCTGAGCGTAGTGCAGACTCCACACTGCCCGGGCCACCCCGTGGCCCCGCCCACTGTCTTTAGGATTGCATTGTCATTGCATTGTCGCCGGGAACAAACCAGGGATAACAGGTGCCTGGGACCGTGGGGGAGGCTCACCGTGGGCTCAGGCCTGGAATCAAAGTCCCAGTTTCCCTTTAACCCAAGAAATCAGCGTGTCTACGGGGACGCGTCCATCTGTCTGGAACTCGCGTTCCTCCTGCTTGTTTGCACAAACCTGGCTTATCTTTACCTGCGCCCCAACCTCCGGTGTACTTGCTCCCCGAGCTCCCAGCCCTCCCCGCCCTCCCGTGTACCTGCGCCCCGCCCGCCCCGCCCTCCCCCACCCACCCGTGTACCTGCGCCCCCTTCCCCGCCCTCCCGCGTACCTGCGCCCCGCCCTCCCCGCCCTCCCGCGTACCTGCGCCCCGCCCTCCCCGCCCTCCCCGCCCTCCCGTGTACCTGCGCCCCGCCCTCCCCGCCCTCCCGCGTACCTGCGCCCCGCCCTCCCCGCCCTCCTGTTCACCTGCGCCCCGCCCTCCCCGCCCTCCCGTGTACCTGCGCCCCCCTCCCCACCCTCCCGTGTACCTGCGCCCTGAAATCCGGGCCCTCCTCTCCGGCTGCCAGGAGGAAGCCCCGCAGAAACAGCTAACTACGTCCCCAGGCCCCCAGGAGGAACCACGCCCCGCGGTCTGACTGTGCCCTGACCCCTAAAACTCAGACGAGATCACAGAGCTCAGGACGAGGAATTAATATGACAAAAATATCTGGACCACGAGTGAGCGAGACGGGGCGGGGAAGAGAGGATCAGGAATGAGAACCGGAGACTAACAATGAAATAAAAGAGAACTGATCTCAAATACGGGCCCTTAGGAAGCGAACGTCTGGTCTCTCCAGGACCACCAGAAAGCCAGCCTTGAGTAAGGTGAAAACGAAAAGGTTTTGTCCTATTTCTATAGTTCTTGGCACCATGTTTCTTCTCTTTTTTTAAATTTTATTTTTTTAAACTTTATTTATTTTAGAGAGGAGAGAGAGAGAGAGAGAGAGAGAGAGAGAGAGAGAGAGAAGGGGGAGGAGCAGGAAGCATCAACTCCCATGTGTGCCTTGACTAGGCAAGCCCACTTTGGATCTTGGTGGGAAGTGTAACATGACCTCTTCCCTTCTACTTTGCGTCTGCACCTCGTAAATACCTACTTCTGAGGTGGCAGGGAGTATCCTCAACGACACTGAAGTCACAGAGGTAAAAAGGCGTGGTCCCTGCCATTTAAAGAGTCCATGGAGAGATGTCCCGGTGAACAGGAAACCCCCAGACAGTGTGACACGGGCTACCATCTGGGGACAGGGAGCCAGTCACCAGCTCTCAGACCAGGACCACCTTCCCCATTTGACCAATAACAGGTGCAAAGAGCCTACATAATCTCTGTAACGATGGAAACGGGTTCTGAGAAATGTGCCGTCCGGCGACTTCACCGTATGCGGACGGCACAGGGTCATCGGATAAGACAGCCGGCGGCACACTCCGCTGGCACAGCCGGTGGCTCCTGGGCTACAAGCCTGTACAGCAGGTGCCTCACGGAATACTGCCGGCAACTTGGCATGTGGTAAAGTGCCTGTGTGCACAGAATCAGCTCAGCGTGGAGCAGGAGCGGTGACCTGTGGGACAGAGGACGGCAGGGCGCACCTGCACAGGGCACCTAGTGGACGGCGCCTGTGGCACTGGACGCTGCTCTGGGTGAGGCAGGGGGCGGCAAGCGACGGGAAGGCCCAGAGCACGGCTGTCCACGACGGGAGACTTCATAACCCCGCCCCACAGCCCTCCCCCCTGCGTCCTTCCCACGGCCTCAGAACCTGGACAGGGACGCTGTCCGTGCTGCTCCACGGACAGGGACCCCGGCTGGACTGACTGGGAGGAGTGAGCAGAGACTGGCTGGGTGAGGCGCAGGTCACTGTCCCGGTGACTGTCGGAGGGAGGGGCAGGCGGCCCGAGGGTCAGTAGGGAGAAGAAAGCTGGTCGGAGAGGAAGGGACACAGGACGTTCAGGTGGTCCTGGCCGCGGCCTGTGGCAGCAGTGCTCGGGCGCGGGGACGCTGTGGCCCTCACCAACAAACAGCGCGTGCGCCGTGGAGACAGTGCAGAACGGAGGACGCAGAGTCTGACTTGGGGACGGCGCTTTGTTTGTGGGTCCACAGACCCACCTCTGGCCCCGGGGCCTCTCTCCGACATGGAACTGATGGGAGACAGAAAACTCACCTCCCCTTGGCATCAGCACAATGGGAAAGTTATCTCCACAGGGCCGGGACAGGCTGGAGCCTCAGGAACCACAGAAAGCTTTGCCTCAAGGGGCAGCGGCACTGAAGGCTGACCCTGGTCACGGCTGTGGATCAACAGCCTCAACAGAGAAGGTGAGCAGTGCGCTCTGAGACCACCGAGCCACCCCTGGGCGGGCCGCCGGGCCCCCTGAACACACAGCGCCGGGCACGGGCTCCTCGGTGCTGATGCAGGCCAGTGGCTTGCCGGCAAGGATGTCACCTGCGTCCTCAGGACGGGGGGGCTGTGAGTGACAAGGAGTCCACAGCCAAGCCCCCCCAGACACTGCTCCCGTGAGGGAAACAGAGTTTGCTCCGGAGCCACAAGTCCTTCCATTCCTCACGGGAAACTCAGCTCTGTGGTCACCTTACGGGGGGCGGGGGGTAGTGTCGGGAACGGGACCTGCGTAGGCGCGAGCTGTGACAGACGCTTCGTTACATGAAGCGTGACAGGAACTGCGAGGGAATAGAATGCGATCATTATAAAAGAACACATGTTTTTCCGGGATTAGACTTCAAAGAACTCTCCCTAAAAAGACATAAGGGCACCCTGAAGAACTAGGATTCTTAGTTTTGCCAAATAACGTAATTACAGATGAATTTGTGGTATTTAAATATTATGTAACGAATAGATTAATACTAATCCTTGACTCATCCTGTCTAGAATCTTGTCTTTGATCTCAGCTTTAGCCAACTCATGCAAATATTTCAGGACAAGAAGAAAAGTCATATCAACCTTTTTTTTTTTTTTTCCCCTGAAGTGAGAAGCAGGGAGGCAGAGAGTCAGACTCCCGCATGCGCCCGACCGGGATCCACTTGGCATGCCCACCAGGGGCAATGCTCTGCCCATCTAGGGCGTTGCTCCTGAGATGGAGGCCACAGAGCCATCCTCAGTGCCCGGGCCGACTTTGCTCCAATGGAGCCTTGGCTGCGGGAGGGGAAGAGAGAGACAGAGAGAAAGGAGAGGGGGAGGGGTGGAGAAGCAAATGGGCGCTTCTCCTGTGTGCCCTGGCCGGGAATCGAACCTGGGACTTCCACATGCCAGGCCAATGCTCCACCGCTGAGCCAACTGCCAGGGCCCCACTTTTATATTTTAGATCATTACTAATAGCTAATTCCATCTCAGCCTTCCCTGCAAGCTAGTCGCGACACCATCATGGGGTGCAAGCTTTCCAAAGTTGAACATTTAATTTATTCTATGCATATTTTTGTGATGACTGTCCCTCTCTCTACGCATATATCAATAATCATTACATTGTATGCTTAAAATGAGTGATTTTTATGGTATGTCAATGATGCTTCCATAAAGGTGCTTAAAAACTCACTTTTTTCATCCATTTTTTTTTTTAAATTCATGTTTGTGTAAGGTGGGATTAGTCCAGCCCTCTAAATTCATTATTTTGGGGGTGATGGGTGCATGAACTTCATTAGATTGTCTTTAAAAAAAATCTCAACAATTTTAGGTAAGACGAGGGGTTTCACAAATAGAAAGTCTTTTAAGACACGGAAATCGCTCTAACCTACCTCCACGCAGAGAGTGGCTCTAAGGGTTCTAACACGCACAGATGTAGAAATGATCTGGGGGAATTCAAACACCAACAGATTAAAGATCTTTTCATATCACTGCTGACACCTGCAAGGTTTAATTAAGCTGAAAGTCACCAACAACTTCTGCTCAAAATGCTGACTGGTGGCTTGTTCATTAGTGGCTTTCTCATTGATTAGCAACTTATGCAATACCCCGTTATAAATGGCTGCGATGCTTGCCTTGTTTCGGGGCTTAATTAATGTGATAGAGACTATGGCACAATCGTGTCCTTGTTTGATTTATGGAGCAAACACAGAAGGATTTTTATCACTATTCCCTCCCCCCAAAAAAAACAGCGATGTGCAAAAACACATTTCCAAAAGCCAGCGGAAAGCTGCTAAGATGAAACTTTCTTTGTCTTTGGGGGAGGGAGGAACTTGGATGAAATGAGCTATCACCGCTTACTTGTCATGAGCAATCAATTCATTTCCCAGAAATCGTGTTGTCAACAAATTTTTCAAGACAAATCTTTCAATAAATAAGCACCTGTCAATTTTTATTTATCCCAATTATACTGTAGAATGCTCTGTAGAATTAATTAGGGGAATTGCGTGGGCATGTCTCTGCATTTCTTTTTCTTTCTTTTTTTTTTTTTTAATGCTGGATGGCTCCCAAGCTGCTACCACTGGTCTCTCTGTCTTTTCTGGGAGCTCTGGGCTGATGGATCCAATTGTTACTGGACACTTGTAACTTTTAGAGCCAAAGAGAATTCTTGATTACGCCCACTGCCTTCTCCCAACGAATGCCCCCTGGGCAACCCATCTAAGAATCTCTCCATTTCACCTGTAGGTAAAGCTAAAAACCTAGGACTCACCCACTTTCTCTTACTTAAACCATTTCCCACGTCCTCTCTCTGAAACACCCTCAATCGGTCCCCCTTTTTTTTAAGGTACATCTCATGACTACCCCCTTGGTCTTCCCCACCAACCTCTCACACCTGGACGACCCCCCTCACTGGACTCTGACTGCTTGTCTCACATACTGTCCCCAGCACCTCGCCAGTGCCCCTAGCTTCCTGTCACTTCTCAGAGGGGTGTGCTTTCTAACACCTTCCCACTATGTGGGGAAGACATGCCCTTCTTTCCACACCTGACCACACTGCCCCCCCCAGGGTCTGGACCCCTGCAGACATTCCTATTCTCATCTTCTTGCCCCTACTGCCCCCTGGGTCCTATCGCTCATTGTCACCTGAGGGTCTTCCCACAGCTTGCCCTGGCGATTAGCCTGCACTTCCCAGAGCTGTGGGTGCTGGTTTCCTGTTTCCATTTTCCCAGCCCTTAGATTTCAGCTTAAACACAGACTCCTTAGAGAGCCCATCCGTCCCTGGCTCCCTGAAGCAACACTGGCTGTCACAGTGAGTCTACCATCTCCCTCTTCACTGATCTTATTTGTTGGTTTCTGGCCGACACTCACTCTCCACAAGAGCCCTTGAGCTCCACAGAGCAGGTACCTTATCTGTCCCGTTCCTGGCTCTATTCACCCGAGTGAGCACAGCAGCAAGCACACAGAGGGCATTCCTTATTTTGTGGTTGGATATCTGCATGTCTAAATAGATTTGGTGAGGTTTAGTCAATATATAGTAGTTACTCCACATTGGTTTTCTTAAAAAAAAAAAACAAACAAAACAAACATTTAAGTTGTTGATCAAACTTTCATAACAGCACACCAGGTTTTCTATTCACCATTAAAAGAATGGTACAGCACACCCAGCAAGGATACATGGTACGGTACCGGTCCGTGGGCCATTTGGTACTGGTCCGCAGAGAAAGAATAAATAACTTATATTCATTCCGTTTTATTTATATTTAAGTCTGAACGATGTTTTATTTTTAAAAAATGACCAGATTCCCTCTGTTACTTCCGTCTAAGACTCACTCTTGTGCTTGTCTCAGTCACGTGATACAGTTATCCGTCCCACCCACAAAATATTTTCTGACATTAAACCAGTCCGTGGCCCAAAAAAGGTTGGGGACCACTGCTCTAAGGCAGACATTGGTATGGCACTGGAGTCTCATGCTACGTGTGGGTTACAGAGTGACCCCAGTCCGAAGCCACAGATCTGAGTTGACATTGCGCTATTCCCAAAGCTATTTCCATTGTGCTCATAAAGCACAATGGGACACAGGTCTCCCGTGTGCCACCGCGGGAAGTCAATGAGTCGTCAGTGTGAAGCGGAGATAGTGCTTCACACCACGTTCGTGAAGGGACGCATCGCGGAACCTGTTTGCCTACCAAGCACCCTCCTCTCCCTTCCCTCTGGAACAGAATCCCACGTTTTCCGGTGCACGGCCCCACGCATCGCAGGGACGGGCCCTTCCCACGCCGGCGGCCGGATGACGCTGACCCGTGCGGGTCATCGGTCAGGGCACCGCTCTCCCTGCCCGGGGTGGGTGCGCAGTGCAATCCGGGCCCACCAAGTGAGAAGACACAGGCTCGGAGCTCCGGGAGGAGGGTTCCTCCCTAGGACAACATGTGCTAAGGAAGAGATAGCTTCTGCCAGGCGGGGCGCTCCCCCGCTGAGCCTATTAGAACTGTGGCGGGTCTCTGAGGGGAAACAAAGTTGCACACTGGCAGCAGGATGGAGCCAAGTCATGGAGAAATTAAAAAGAAACAAACAGACAGACAACCAATACACTTACATCATTGATGCTTCCACTGCAACACCGATCTGAGGCCAAAGCCTTGGGTTACAAAAGAACCAAATGTACCTTTGCAACGTTGTATCTCTAAACCGAAGGCTCAGGGTGGCCCCTAAAATGGGGCCTCTGGGCCTGCAGGGAATGCGATCAGGGGGACTGAGTGACCTGCAGGGAATGCGATCAGGGGGACTGAGTGACCCGCAGGGAATGCGATCAGGGGGACTGAGTGACCTGCAGGGAATGCGATCAGGGGGACTGAGTGACCCGCAGGGAATGCGATCAGGGGGACTGAGTGGCCCGCCCATCACCACCTCTCTCACACAGCGGTCACTCAGGTTCACGCTCCGGCTGAGAGGGCCTGACCACCCCCGTCTCGTGATACCTACGTGGCCGTTTCTCCCTGTCTTCATCCCCAGATCCGTCCGACTGGATGAAAAGTCTCCGTGTCGGCCGTCCACGCTACTGGCATCTGTCGCAAAGGCAGCCTGAAGGGCTATGGACCTCCTTAGGGTGATAAGAAGGGACGCCGCGTATTACGTGAGACCCCTAATCAGATAGATCACCTAGACACATACCTTCTCTCCACGTCGCTCTGCCTGGCTGGACGCAGTGCCTTCCTCAGGGAACTCCCTGAGCAAGAATGACGTTCCCCGCTGCGTGAAATGAGTATTAATATATGTCATCCCTCCGCCTCAAACTGCTGCTGAGAAGTAACTCTGTATGTCTGTGTCTTCTGGGTTTGTTTTTTTCTTTTGGTTACATTAAATGGCATATTTTCAATGAAGAAGAAAAAAACAAACATTATAGCATTTCCAGCCACTGAAATGCAACCACCCGGGCATATTTAGTACACGTCTGTGATGCAATGTAGTTCTATTCTGTCCTCTGTATGGTCTGAATAAAATAGGGCCACCTAACAGTGCACCTCGCCATGGGTGTTGCACTCAAAAGAAACACTCATCTGCCATTTAAAAATGTAATTCAAACCCCTACAGCCGTCTGTAGAAGAGATGGCACAGGTGTCCCTACGTGACGGACAGCCCAGCTGTGCTCCCGACACGGCCAGGGCAGCTGCCGGGAGGTGGCTCCTGTCTCCACCCCGTCCACCCTCCCTTCTGCTTCTAGGCGTAACGTCCTGATTTAAAAAACAAAACAAAGGCCCTGGCCGGTTTGCTCAGCGGTAGAGCATCGGCCTGGCATGCAGGGGACCTGGGTTCGATTCCTGGCCAGGGCACACAGGAGAAGCGCCCATTTGCTTCTCTCCCCCTCCCCCCCTCCTTCCTCTCTGTCTCTCTCTTCCCCTCCCGCAGCCAAGGCTCCATTGGAGCAAAGATGGCCCGGGCGCTGGGGATGGCTCCTTGGCCTCTGCCCCAGGCGCTAGAGTGGCTCTGGTCGCGGCAGAGCGACGCCCCGGAGGGGCAGAGCATCGCCCCCTGGTGGACAGAGCGTCGCCCCTGGTGGGCGTGCCGGGTGGATCCTGGTCGGGCGCATGCGGGAGTCTGTCTGACTGTCTCTCCCCGTTTCCAGCTTCAGAAAAATACAAAAAAAAACAAACAAACAAAAAAAAAAAACAGAAACCAATTTGCTAATATTTTCAGGCCCCTTCTCATTCTGGATTCTTCACTTTCATTGGGTGTCAACAGCCAAGTCCACAGGCCGGGGGGACACGGGGGGCCCAGGGACAGAGAGGGTGTGCCAGTGTCCAGGTCATGATTCCATTGGAGCAAAGTTTGCCTGGGCGTTGAGGATGGCTCTGTGGCCTCTGCCCCAAGGCAGAGGCGCTAGAGTGGCTCTGGTCGCGGCAGAGCGATGCCCCAAGATGGACAGAGCATCACCCCCTGGTGGGCGTGCTGGGTGGATCCTGGGTGGGCGCATGCGGGAGTCTCTCTGACTGCCTCCCCGTTTCCAGCTTTGGAAAAATACAAAAAAAAATTTTTTTTAAAAGTGTCGTGAGCATGAAGCCAGTGGTGCCCGTTGAATGAAACGCCGTGCCATTCGCAAGGCTCTGCCAGTCAAACGCCACTGCTTGGTAGATAGCGCAGAAGGGCATTTATAGAAAGACAGAGACAGGAGGTTTGTAAAGGGAACTTATGTGTGTCTGTGTCTGTGTGTGCGCGCACGCCAGCTCGTGCACGTGTGTTCAGCGGTAGTCTAAGCTAGACGATGCTTGTATCCTGACTGACACACGCACCTAGTTAAGATTGGGCCAGAAACTGCCTCTCGCGTCCTGGGACTGCAGACAGAGCCTTGTTCAAGAGGGCCGGATGGGCCGTGTTTATTCCACGGGGCTCTCACACGCGCCTTATTTTGGCTTCGAGGATGAGAGACAGAGAAGAAAAAGATATCTTCAAGCCACAGGATGTGAAATAAAAGTCATTAAGCCAAGGTTTCAGAATCCGATATGTAGCCTGCTAGCCGCACGGCTTCCACATGCACTCATTCCAGCTGTCTGATCCGTTTTATTGAAGGCGTTTCCATCGGCAGAGCACCAGGATTATTTTTACATAGGGTGCTGTCTCCGGGCAGCTCTGACTGCCTGCCTGCCTGCCTCCCGCACCACAGAGTGACCCCCCAAAACTGGGACTTTGCAGATCACGCCACAAGGGACTGACACATTCCCGGGACTGCTCCACGCACAGGGATCCTGACCTGTCACCGAAATCAATGACAGAATTTCCTGTTGTCTATTGTCAGTCTTAAGAAATACATGGTGGCCCACATTTCATTAGTCTCCTATGTATGGCCGATGGGATGAAAAAAGAAAAAAAAAGAATCAGTTCCTGTTTAATTACCCCCCAATCACATTCCCTAATCAGGTCAGTGTAACAACAAGTTTGTTCCTGCCTCAATGAAAACCCAAGACTCCCTGGCAATGGCGATTGGGCAGAGAATTGGAGAGGCACAGAAAACTGGGAAGGGACTCAAGTCACCCGGAACATGACACCGCACCTTCCACCCAGCAAGGGAAGAAAAGGAATTTCCCCCCATCTTCATATGCATTCAGCCCCCGCGATGCACACGCTCAGACAGCTAACGAAGTTGCTTTAACAGCACCCGCCCTCGTCCTGAATGTGCTCGCTGAAACCCCATTCACTTCAAGCCTTCCTTTTCCTGCCTGAAGCCACAATGTAGCAGGGGGGACACATGGCGGGGACGTGCGCTTCCTGAGGAAGGTGGGCGGCACTCTTCTCATCTCCGCCGCTTGGCTACATTGTTACCACCTAACGCTTGCAACCCGAGCCTCCCCTCTGCTCTCTGCTAATGCGATTCCACATTGTGTGTCCCCTCCGCTCTCCACTAATAGGACTCCCATAATCTGCCGGAGCGAGGGGGATGGAATTCCAAGTTGAGGCTGTGAATTTTTACCCCTTGGAGAAGAGAGAGCTGTTTTAGAGACGCCAGCGCGGCTCACAAGGCACTCAGGCCCGAGGCCATGCGGAATCTCAGCGGACGCCTCGCCTCTCTCCACGGAGACCCCTCAGGAGCCGGATCTCTGCCGGAGAATGGACAGAAATACACTCTCTCTAACGCGAGAAGGAAGAGGGCGATGTGATTTCCTCTCAGGGATGGTCTCCTCGGACGGACGAGCGGACGGTGTGCTGGCCTGACAGGCGTTTCACCCAGCGTGACGCACTTTACGAACCGTCCTATAGGAGACGGCCACGACCAGCAGACCCCCCAGGAGCCCAGAGGGACAGCCGGGCGGCTCCCCGGTGTCTCTGACCCTGGACAGGAACGGCACGCCCTGCGAGTGACTCCCCGTCGTCTCTGTGGTTCCAGAGGGTGCGCTCTAAGCTAACCAGAAGGACAGACAGACAGGGGACAAGGTCCAGAACCGGGACCCTGTGGAGAACAGATCCCGAACGGGCCGGACCTGGCAACACTGCAAGGGTCAGACGGACTAGTTTTGAACTCCTTCTCCACCCTTCCCCTCGGCATCACCTTGAGATCTTCCTTCAGCTCTGTGCGCCGTAGTTTCATTGCTGTGAAGCTGGAGTGGATGGGAGTCCCAGTGCCCTGCGTGACCGCGTCCAGTGTCCTGGGGCGCCGCCATCCCTCGCGGGGGGGCTGATCTGAGTGTCCGCTCACCTCGGTCTTGGAGCTCTCTGGCCCCCAGGACCCGGCTCAGGCTGCCTCTCCTGACCCCAGGCTGCGGGCTCTAACTTCGCACCTTTCTGGGGGAACAGCTGGGGTGCCGTCCCCATGCAGCGACAGCCATCGGCTGGACTTACTCTACATTCGGGCTCGGGGGACCTGTGTCAGGACAGGAACGCCTTGGTGACTTGAGGAACGTGAGCTGGAGCTCAGTCATTCAAACAGACGTCTCTGAGCTCCTAGAACCCCACGGGAAGGGACCATGTGGAACTGGGAACGCTCAGAACAAATTCAGAAGAGCTGCCGTCCCCTCCTTCCCGAGCCAGCGGTGTGGTTCTTATGAACCTGACGACCGACAGCCCTGACCCGGCTCCACTGACCTCCCGCAGTCTGGCGTCTGGCTCCAGCACCCGGGGAGGGCAGTGTGGAGACGGGCGGGGCTGCAGAGGGACACTGGTGGCCGTGGAAACGCCTCCGTGTCTGCGGAGAGTGGCCGTCCAAGCCTCCAAGGCCCCCCAACGTGGGGGAGCCCAAGTCTCCCATCCCTCTCCCGCTGGGACGGTCACGGGGCTCTGTCCAGTGAGCTCCTTCCTCTCACCCCTCTCCCGCTGGGACGGTCACGGGGCTCTGTCCAGTGAGCTCCTTCCTCTCACCCCTCTCCCGCTGGGACGGTCACGGGGCTCTGTCCAGTGAGCTCCTTCCTCTCACCCCTCTCCCGCTGGGACAGTCACGGGGCTCTGTCCAGTGAGCCCCCTCATCTCACCCCTCTCCCGCTGGGATGGTCACGGGGCTCTGTCCAGTGAGCCCCCTCATCTCACCCCTCTCCCGCTGAGTGAGCCCCCTCATCTCACCCCTCTCCCGCTGAGTGAGCTCCTTCATCTCACCCCTCTCCCGCTGGGACGGTCACGGGGCTCTGTCCAGTGAGCCCCTTCATCTCACCCCTCTCCCGCTGGGACGGTCACAGAGCTCTGTCCAGTGAGCCCCTTCATCTCACCCCTCTCCCGCTGGGACGGTCACGGGGCTCTGTCCAGTGAGCCCCCTCATCTCACCCCTCTCCCGCTGGGACGGTCACGGGGCTCTGTCCAGTGAGCTCCCTCATCTCACCCCTCTCCCGCTGGGACGGTCACGGGGCTCTGTCCAGTGAGCTCCTTCATCTCACCCCTCTCCCGCTGGGACGGTCACGGGGCTCTGTCCAGTGAGCCCCCTCATCTCACCCCTCTCCCGCTGGGACGGTCACGGGGCTCTGTCCAGTGAGCTCCTTCATCTCACCCCTCTCCCGCTGGGACGGTCACGGGGCTCTGTCCAGTGAGCTCCTTCATCTCACCCCTCTCCCGCTGGGACGGTCACAGGGCTCTGTCCAGTGAGCCCCTTCATCTCACCCCTCTCCCGCTGGGACGGTCACGGGGCTCTGTCCAGTAAGCTCCTTCATCTCACCCCTCTCCCGCTGGGACGGTCACGGGGCTCTGTCCAGTGAGCTCCTTCATCTCACCCCTCTCCCGCTGGGACGGTCACGGGGCTCTGTCCAGTGAGCCCCCTCATCTCACCCCTCTCCCGCTGGGACGGTCACAGGGCTCTGTCCAGTGAGCTCTCTCAACAATTTTCCGAGTTCACAAGTTGCTACATGTGGAGACCAGATAACTTCAAATGAGAAAATCCTATCAGGGATGCTTCCACAGCACATGTAAACTGTCCTAACCAGTAATCTGACGTGCCAAAAATACACTGTGGGTTTAAAATCCAATCTTTCAAACCCTCAGCGCAGAGCATTTATGTACAGAAATTACATCTGCACGATCGCCTTGCCCGCAGGAGCGGAGACAGCACTGAAGGCGATAAGAAGTCCGGGGCTTTAGCATCGGATTCCCTGAACCAGGTCCTGCTCCGGCAGCTGAGTCAGAACGAGGAAGATCCCAGCTCCGCGAACCCCAAGTCCCCTGGTCTGAGAACAGGCTGGACGGGGAACCCCCCTCTCATGGGGGCTGTGCCCGGTAAATGAGAGCATACATATATGTGTGTATACAGAAACACACACACATACACACCTATACACACATATCTCATACACACACATATACCTATACACACATTTCTTATACACACACATACACCTATACACACATGTCTCATACACACACATACACCTATACACACATATCTCATACACACACAGAAACACGCATGTCTCATACACACACATCCACCTATACACACATGTCTCATACACACACACAAACACACATGCATGTATCTTGGTACCTTGCTACCACCAGGGTCAACACCCCACGCATGACTGCCGTTTCTATTATTAAGATTAGGGTTATGATCGTCAACATCACCTAAATGAAAACATAAAAAAAGAATGTCCATTCTGTGCCAGTCAGTTAAAATTAAATAAATATGCTCAATGGGTAAACCATAATTTGTTGAGCAAATTAATCTGTATGCAAATCAAAGCAAAAATTATGCATAATTCAATCTGCCTCCTCTCCAAGGAAACATGTAAATCAGGGCGGTTAGAAGGTCTATTTCAAGCATTTCAACTTTTATCCATAGTTAAAATGCTGGCTCGATAGATTATCAATAGGGTGAGGGTATTTTTGTTTGTTTGTTTTTTTGTATTTTTCCGAAGTGAGAAGCGGGGAGACAAACTCCCACATACGCCCAACCGGGATCCACCCAGCACGCCCACCACAGGGCGATGCTCTACCCATCTGGGGCGTTGCTCTGTTGCAACCAGAGCCATTCTAGCACCTGAGGCAGAGGCCATGGAGCCGTCCTCAGTGCCCGGGCCAACTTTGCTCCAATGGAGCCTTGGCTGCGGGAGGGGAAGAGAGAGACAGAGAGGAAGGAGGGGGTGAGGTGGAGAAGCAGATGGGCACCTCTCCTGTGTGCCCTGGCCAGGAATTGAACCCAGGACTTCCACACGCCAGGCCGACGCTCTACCACTGAGCAAACCGGCCAGGGCTTGTCTTTTGTTTTTTTTTTTTTAGGGAGACAGAGACAGAGAGAGGGACAGACAGGGACAGACAGACAGGAAGGGAGAGAGATGAGAAGCATCAATACTTAGTTGTGGCACCTTAGTTTTCAATGATTGCTTTCTCATATGTGCCTTGACCATGGGGCTACCACAGAGCAGTGACCCCTTCCTCAAGCCAGCGACCTTGGGCTTCAAGCCAGTGACCTTGGGCTTCAAGCCAGCAATCTTTGGGCTCAAGCTAGCAATCATGGGGTCATGTCTATCATCACCTGCTAAAGCCAGTGACCCTGCGCTGCAGCCATATGAGCCCACGCTCAAGCCAGCAACCTTGGGTTTTTGAACTGGGTCCTCTGCGTCCCAGGCCAACACTCTATCCATTGTGCCACCGCCTGGTCAGGCTGTTATCAATAAGTTTTAATGCATCCGCATATAAATTCTTTTATTGTTTCTTTTTCTCTTTTCTTTTTTCTTTCTTAAATCAATTGAGAGGCAGGGAGGCAGACTGCCGCGTGTGCCCCGACCGGGATCCACTGGCAACCCCCATCTTGGGCTGATGTTCTGCCCATCTGGGGCCACTGCTTCTTTGCTCAGCAAATGAGCTATGTTAGTGCCTGAGGCAGAGGCCATGGAACCATCCTCATGCCCGGGGCCAACTTGTTCTAATCAATTGAGCCATGGCTGAGGAAAGCGAGAAAGGGAGGGAGGGAGGGAGGGAGAGAGAGAGAGAGAGAGAGAGAGAGAGAGAAAGGTGGGTGAGAGGTGGAGAAGCAGATGGGCGCTTTTCCTGTGTGCCCTGACAGGGAATCAAACCCGGGACTTACACGCGCTGGGCCGATACCCTACCACTGAGCCATCCAGCCAGGGCCACATTTATTGTTTCTAATCAAACCCTCATGTGAAAGGCATCTCTTAAAGTGCTAACGTTTTTCAAAAAGTTTAGACTGCGAGAACAGTGTCATCTCACGAACTCCTGGAATGGGGAAACCCTAAACGCCTCGTGTGTGTACCCCAGTATCGGGGGCACTCGTGTGTGTACCCCAGTATCGGGGGCACTCGTGTGTGTACCCCAGTATCGGGGGGGGCAGCCACCCCCCCAGGGCTGGCAATGTTGCCAATCCCCCGGTCGTAGCAGCGAGCTGCCCACTGAAAGATGAGCCTCTCCGAGGTGAGCAGCTCTGAGGGAATGCCCGTGCGCCTGGCTGTTTGAGCGCCATAGGCATCGCCTGGTCACATGCCTGTGGGGCAGGGGGCTAGCCTGCTCTCCTCAGCAGGGGAGGCGGCCCACAGCCTCAGCTCACGTGCCCCTGGGGCTTGCTGCTCATGCAAGGGGAGCATCTCAGGGGGGAAGCTCTCCAGGGGCAGGGAGCTGGTCTCCTAGAACTACAAACAGCCTGCCCGGCACCAGACAACCTGGTTATTCTTCACCTGAGTGTAACCTGCCTTTGAGTGGACTCCAACCCCTGGTGTGACTGTGACTGACTGATGTCCACATGTCCCAGGAAAGAGCATTCTCGTGTGAGCTTCCTCTGCCCATTCCAAAACACGACTTGTTCCTCTCGCTATCAAAAATGCCCGTTCCAGACTCTGCAATCAGGCAGATATTGGCCATCACATGGACGTAAAGATCAATAACCATCGCCTTATCGTTTCAGATGCCACACACTCAAGTTTCGTTTCAATCCTGCTACTTATAAGTGGGGTTACTGTGGGCGGGTTCCGTCTCAGCCTCGGTCTCCTCCTCTGTCACACAAGGATGACCCCCGTGTCCCTACTGAGGAGGATAACTGTGAGGACTGACGGAGGTACACTCATTAATTAGGCAGAGGTCTTGTCATAAGGTGAGCCCCGAAAGCGTCAGCGGGACAGATCCCCGAGAGCTCGCGATTCCGGGGCTATCTGCACGAACGGGGCGGCCACCGTCACGCCACTGCCTTGCGGACCCCCCTTTCTCCATGACGTTACATCAGTCACGACCAAAACACGCAGACGGAATCTAGCAGAGCGGGGAATCATATCGTGCTGGGTGCACGGAACGGGTGTCTGCAACCATGGCGGAGGGTGTAGACCACACAGCTGTCACCCCTGTCGGTGTGCACGACCGTCGGACGCGCAGACCCAGCACGGGCGCTCAGAGCCTGTCGAATGGGCACCGAGTGTGCTCAGACTGGAACTTGCAGAGGAAAGAAATCTGCTTCGAAGATACCGGAATTCAAATTCAGACTCCCTGTCCTGATCACGTCTCTCAGTTACTTACAAATAGTTACAACCCCTCAGTGCAATAAAGTATCAAGAAATAAAATAAAATGAAACAGTGAACAAAGGCTCTGTTCTGCTGGCACCGAATGCATTTCCTAACATCTGCGTGGATATTCCTAAGGCTGCGAAAAACCTTAAAACAGATTCCGTTTATTTCCTACCGATCCATGAATGGACCACTCCAGGGAAGGGCTAAACCAATCCTCTTTAGTTTATAGGAAGTTCAAACATATTCTGAATAAGATTTGCAATTTCCTAACTCTTTTTCTTTATTAGGCATGATAGAAATCATGTAAAGATGGGAAAAGCAAAGGTTTTGAAGGTGTTCCCGCGGATTACGTCATCTGCTGGTCCCATCTTCATTGCGCTGAGATAAATCCAGGACGCACCCCCAGGACAGGCCAGGTGGCAGACTTCAGGGACAGCCTCCCCTCTATAGTGAAAAAGAGAGGAGATGGCCACGCCCCGGGTTCAGGGCTCACTCCCCACCCCACACCCGACAGGACAGTCCAACGGGAGACTTGTCTTTCTTTGTGGATTCCTTAGGAATGTGTCCTTCTCTCAGCTCCATCTCACAAGGCTTTCTCCTGCTTCGTGAGGTCGCAAACTTACTCATCCTCAGAGTGGCCACGATGGCCCCAAAACCACACACTCCCGAGTGAACCCCAACCTCCCTGACACTTCTAACCGCCCCTCGAGGGCCAGAGCCCTTGACCTGTATCTCTTGAAGGACACTCATCAGCTCATCATAGGCTTAATTTGTTCCTTTATTCAAAAAAAAAAAAAATTTACAAGCACCCTCCATGTCCCAAGTAATGTGACCACAGTAATATGACACTGAACTCCACAGACCTATGTTCTCTCTACAGGGAGCTCAAACTCGCGGCCCACGGGCCGCATGCGGCCCGCCGAACAATTTTGTGCGGCCCGCAGACTAATCCACGAAGTTCAAAATATTTTGGATAAAATTAGGTAAGCCTAGGGGCCTACTTGTATTTTTCATTTCTCTAGCATCCTAGCTAGATATTAGCTTAGTTAACAGCAGTTGTGATGCGAACTACAGTTTCTGGTCCTTTTGTGACACTGAGTAAACTGCATGTATGATTGTGCTTGTTGTATTGATTTTTTTTTGTTTTCAACTGCAGTGAGAAAAGTGTTGCATAACAGTTGCCTTTTGTAGACCTAGTGCGGCCCGCCGAACGGCTGTGATCTTGCTCTGCGGCCCACATGCTGAGTTGAGTTTGAGACCCCTGCTCTACAGGGAGCTCATGGTTTAGCCGGGGGAGACACGCGAGTACATAAACGAAAACACGAGAAATGAGCGCCTACGCCTTGCAACGTGCAGGGGCCCCGGACCGAGCGTGTCAGTTCCGAGGGCAACGGAGGCTGAGCCACGCAGGTTCCCGAGGACGCGTTTCGGGCTGATACCATTTGGCTGTGGCAAAGGCTCCACAGCTGCGATCGTGTGTCAGGATGTATCAGGTTGTCCACGTTTAAACTGGCGACTGTGAATCAATTCTACTTCAGGAGAGTTCAGTAAGCTTCCTTCCTTTCTTTCTTTTTGTTTTGTTTTTTTAAAGAAAAGACAGAGGAAGGAAGGGTACGAGGCTGGTTTCGGCAGGGGAGGTCTCTCCGACGGAGAGGTCGGGGTTGACGTGGAAATGCAGAGTGTGACGGAGTCCCAGAGCGACCGGGAAGGTGAGCGGGTCTCGGGTGCGAGGGCCGCGGGTCAGCGAGAGGCTGGCGTGTGCTCCTGGTGACGGAAGGTGAGGGTTCTAATGAGCCGGGGAGACGGGGGAGGGGGCGTGAGGGGCACCCCAATGCAGGACAGCGCCTCTGTGACGAGCCCACACCGTTCGGTCCCGCCCACGTGACGGGCACGGCCCTCACGTACATTTGCAGGTTCACTCGTCTGCTTGTGTGGAGTGGGTTACCCGGACGGAGAGCGAGGACACAGAGCGAGGACACACAGAAGCCCGGCGACAGCTGGCCCACGTCCCCTCGGGAACAAGTGACGGCAGACTGGCCCAGTATGGACATCCTGAGATGAGGATGGTCGTGATTGGTCTTAAGTTACGTCTACCAGTGCTTGGACACTTCTATTTCCAAAAATAAAAGTAAGAATGGAGCTGCGTTCCTTTCCCCAGGTGATTCCCTGTGACAAACTGAATGCGGTAGAAGTGACCCTCAACCACATGTCCTGCGGCAAGGCCCAGTGGCCTCCTCTGGCTTCTCCTCGGGGTCACCTGCTCCTGGAAGAAGCCAGAGGCCGTGAGTAAGGGTGTCCCGGACTAGCAGCCACCTGGGACTCCCTGTGGTGACGAACACAGGCCTCCCACCAACAGCCAACAAGGACCAGCCAGTGCTGCCACTGAGCCAACCGGAACATGACCCTCAGCCACTGAGGAATGCAGAGACCGCCCAGGGTGACATCGGACTGCGACTTCCTGAGGCGCCCTGGGTCAGAACCACCCAGCTGAGCTGCTCCAAAATTCCTGACTGAGTGTAACTGGCTAGAGACAATAAAAGTTTAGGACTGTGGGCCCTGGCCGGTTGGCTCAGCGGTAGAGCGTTGGCCTGGCGTGCAGGGGACCCGGGTTCGATTCCCGGCCAGGGCACACAGGAGAGGCACCCATCTGCTTCTCCACCCCTCCCCCTCTCCTTCCTCTCTGTCTCTCTCTTCCCCTCCCACAGCCAAAGCTCCACTGGAGCAAAGATGGCCCGGGCGCTGGGGATGGCTCCTTGGCCTCTGCCCCAGGCGCTAGAGTGGCTCTGGTCGCGGCAGAGCGACGCCCCGGAGGGGCAGAGCATCGCCCCCTGGTGGGCAGAGCGTCGCCCCTGGTGGGCGTGCCGGTTGGATCCTGGTCGGGCGCATGCGGGAGTCTGTCTGACTGTCTCTCCCCATTTCCAGCTTCAGAAAATTAAAAAAAAAAAAAAGTTTAGGACTGTGCTATGAAGAGAACGACCCTACTGTTCTAACGCCGTCACTGTCTAGACCTCGTCCTTGTGGGGGCGGGAGCAGCTGGGACAGTCCCGCTGGAGGAATTAACACCGCGAGCCCCATGCGCAGAAACACCCAGCTTATTACGACAATGATGATGGAAGGCTAAAAACAGAACCATTTCATTGCTCAGGACGGACGAGGCAGAAGCCACAGGTCCTGTGTGTAAGCGCCCGCTGGGACCCGTGAGACTTGGAGAACGGTTTCCGCATTCAACCCCACGCAATGACTGTCGCATCTGTGTTAAAAGGGTCTCCGGTTATAGCAACACTGTGTGCCAGGCTGTCCCTGGTCCGGGCCTCTGCACAGGGGTGAGGCTGGCCCCTTTACTGACGTCACTCATGTGTGATCGTCTCGGTCGGGAGAGGTAGTGAGCTGGATTATCTTCTCAGTACAGGAGTCCTCACTTCACCTCTACAGGCTCTGTGACGAAGCCAAATGCCGTATAAAGACACTGATTTTGCCAAGGGCTCATTGATGTAAACAGGAGCTACGTGCCTAGCACCTCATGGATGTTACAACAGAAAGACGTGGAGCAAAATGACGTTATTATTCAAGGACCTGCTACACTTAAAAGCCTTCGGACATCATTAAACTGAATCATCAAGGCAACAGCATTAACCACATGTCTTCGGTCCATGAAGGATTTACACTAATTATTGTATATCACCCGGGTCAAAAAAACAGCAAATTTCTTCATATCTGAAAAATAATGAAGGAAAAAAGCCCACTTAAAAATGTGACTTATCTGGGTTTGCTAGGGTACATCTGATACACCCAGTCAGGTGCCCCGTCATCCGTGTTTGGGCTGGAAGATGCATTGCCCGAGATGCAGGACGCGGTAGGTGAGGTAATTTTCAGACCGCTCAGAGACAAGATATTAAATAAAACTGACTCAAAAATAAATTCCCTCCTCTTTTGATGAATTCTGAGTCCTTCTGATCAAATTAGAGAAGTCTCCATTCATGACATGCCTTAAAAACTTGTCTAATATTTGACAGTCTTATTTAGTGAAGAAATAGCAGAACTCAACATCAGTCATCTGAGAACAAGCCAGGCTGTGATACATTTGTTGCTACAATGTTTATTTTATGGAGATCCTTAATTTACAACAAGTGATACTGCTGGGCTAATGTTCTATTCAGTAAAAACATTGAGATAAGAGCCTGACCAGGCGATGGAGCAGTAGATAGAGCGTCGGACTGGGACGCGGAGAACCCAGGCTCGAGACCCCGAGGTCTCCAGCTTGAGTGCAGGCTTATCTGGCTTGAGCAAGGCTCACTAGCTTGAGTCCAAGTTCACTGGCTTGAGTAGGGGGTCACTTAGTCTGCGGTAGCCCCCTGGTCAAGGCACATATGAGAAAGCAATCAATGAACAACTAAGGAACCGCAACAAAGAATTGATGCTTCTCGGCCCTGGCCGGTTGGCTCAGTGGTAGAGTGTCGGCCTGGCGTGCAGAAGTCCTGGGTTTGATTCCCGGCCAGGGCACACAGGAGAAGCGCCCATCTGCTTCTCCACCCCTCTCCCTCTCCTTCTTCTCTGTCTCTCTCTTCCCCTCCCGCAGCAAGGCTCCAATGGAGCAAAAGATGGCCCGGGCACTGGGGATGGCTCCTTGGCCTCTGCCCCAGGCGCTAGAGTGGCTCTGGTCGCAAAAGAGCCATGCCCCAGAGGGGCAGAGCGTTGCCCCCTGGTGGGTGTGCCCGGTGGATCTCGGTCAGACGCATGCGGGAGTCTGACTGTCTCTCCCGGTTTCCAGCTTCAGAAAAATACAAAAAAAAAAAAAAAAAAGAATAGATGCTTCTCATCTCTCTCCCTTCCTGTCTGTCTGTCTGTCCCTAGCTCTCCCTCTCTCTGTCTCTGTCACACACACACACACACACACACAAACTGAGATAAGAAATTGAGGTAAATAATAACACAAGGACTATGCAGACTGGACAGAAATAAGATGACCAGTTTTGGAGAATAGTTGCCTAGAAAGCTCATTGAACTTTCTTTCATTATTCTACCTAACGCAGAATCTCAGGTCCTCAGTGATTAGAGTAATCTAGTTCAAGTTATAAATCCAGAAAGTGGCAAGTAGGACTCTAGATTCCCCAGGCATATATTATATATATTAAAAACCAAAATGCTAAAGACCAAAATTCAGGAGTGTTCCCTTACATGCACATTTACATACATGTATATAGTATTATATATATGTATATAATATTATATAGTCTTATTATAATATTTGTAATAGCCTTTGGTTTCCTCCCAGTTTTGTTGAGATATCATTGGCAGAAAACATTCTGTTAAACACAATGTGTCCAACAATGGCCTGGCCTGTGATTACGCAGTGGGCAAAACGTTGACCTGGAACGCTCAGGTCACCGGTTTGAAACCCCGAGCTTGCCTGGTCAAGGCACATATGGGAGTTGATGCTTCTTGTTCTTCCCCCCTTCTCTCTCTCTCTCTCTCTCTCTCCTCTCTCTAATAAAATTCAATCAATAGCCTGGCCTGTGGTGGCGCAGTGGATACACCTTCGGCCTGGAATGCCAAGGTTGCCGGTTCAAAACCCGGGGCCGCCCTGGTCAAGGCACATACAACATACAAGCAATGAACAACTAACACGACGCAACTATGAGTTGATACTTCCCATTCCATGCTCCCCTTTCTCTCCTGTCTCTGTAAAAATCAATAAAGTATTTTTTTAAAAAATCAATTAATAAAATATTTAAAAAATAAGTGTCCACCAATGGTTTGCTCCTTGAACATGTTGCCGACCAATCAGCACACTCAGAGCTGATCACATAACACCCATTACCCACGCGCGGTTACGATGTTCCTTTCCAAAAGTGACTTCCAGTCCCTGAACAGAACGTACTTATTTACTGTTTTGTTCCTTTCCAGCCCCGGGGGGCCGTGTAGAGACAGGAGAGCCCCGAGCAACCTTGGTGACGTGGGGCCCCCCCAGTCTGCTCCTCCCTCCCCCCTCCACAGCCAGGGGAGCAGAGCGGCAGGTGCGACCCCAGGGGGCCCCCTCACCTCCCAGCCTCAGCTTCTAGACACAGCCAGCATCCGGCCCTGTTTCTAGTTAGGCGCAACTTTTCTGAAAGCCAAGTTTTTGTGCAAAGATCACGGCACCGGGGAGAAGAGCCTACCCAGAGGGGGTGTCCAGGAACTCTGCGGAAGGGGAGGCAGTGGAGACGGGGAGACGGGAGTACTCCTTTGCAGGTGGCGGTTCTTCGCTTTGCAAGGGTGACCGACGTGTGTGCGGGTCGGTCTCACCAGCGGTTCGTGACTTCCGAGTCAAATTCTACCGAGACGAGCGGATCAAGTTCTGGCCAAAAACACCCCCTTCTGTTGACCCCAGACCAAGACCGCTGCACTCCTAATATTGACTCTTTTATTTAACAGACGTGACTTTGCTGTGTTCTTTGACTTGTCGCAACTCCCGTGCGGGGGTGATGTGTGTTATTTATTCTACGGATCGGATTGTGTTAGCGAATTTCACTCTCTCCTTTAAGAAGAGCGGAGAAAGGCGACCAGCGTGCCGGCCACTGCCGATGCTGTGAATCCATTTAGCCTGGGTTTTTCAACACAAAAAAATTAAAATTTTCTCATTTCCACTCAGAGGGCGGTGAACAGCTGGAGCTGGGAGGAGTACACAGAGGCCATTTCATTAGCTCTACATCTGTATTTTAAGCTGAGATATAATTAGCCTGAGAAAGCGGAGGAAGGGAGGAGGGAGTGTGTGTGTGTGGGGGCAGCGTAGCCAGAGCGGGTCAGAGGGCAGAGGATGACGCTTCCACGGGGGGGGGGGGGGCAGACAACAAGGTGGCCGTTCAAAAAGAGAGACGGTGCTGGGAGGGAGGGAAGCCACAGCCTCGGAGAGAAAGCAGAGGTCACTGTCCTCGGGCTACAGGCCGGAAAGGAGGTCACTGGGAGGTCACTGGGAGGTCACTGGCAGGTCACTGGGAGGTCACTGTCCTCGGGCTACAGGCCGGAAAGGAGGTCACTGGGAGGTCACTGGGAGGTCACTGGCAGGTTACACCGACACAGCTAAATGCGGCTTTCTCCCTGGTCACCAACGCGAGGTAGGAGCCGACAGTGGCCCATGGTGACGTGGACGGAGCTCCGCCCCAGCACCACCACGGGGGCCAGACCCACTGAGGGGTCTACCAGGGTGCAGCTTCTGGCTTCAGGACAGCACTGTTCACAGAAGAGAGAACCCTGTGTTTTTAGGTGGGGCTTCCCATGTAAACCTGCAAGGGCCCGTGCGTTCGAAACAAATCGTGTTAGCCCACAAGACGATCGGCTCCTTAAATCTATGGACCAAATCACAAATATCTTGGTATTTTATAGTACGTACTTAGTAGATGCTTCGGAAATTGTTATGAAATAAATGAGTTATTTATCTATTTATTTATTTATTTTGGTGAGAGAGAGAGAGAGAGACAGGAAGGAAGAGAGATGAGAAGCATCAACTCATAGTTGCATCTTCGTTGTTCATTGATGGCTTCCTCATATGTTCCATGACTGGGGGGCTCCAGCTGAGACAATGACCCCTTGATTAAGCCAGCAACCTTGGATTTCAAGACAGCGACCATGGGCTTAAACCAGCTATCTTGGGCTTCAAACCAGTGACTTTTGGTGGGTCATGTCTATGATCCCACACTCAAGCTGGCGACCCCATGCTCAAGCAGGCAACCCCACGTTCAAACCAGATGAGCCTTCACTGAAGCCGGCAACGTGGGGGTTTTGAACCTGGGTCCTCAGCATCCCAGGCCAACGCTCTATCCACTGCACCACTGCCTCGTCAGGCCAAATGATTAAATTAATAAATACTGTGTAATATTTTTAAGAGGAACCAAAGCGTTCTAACTAACTTCTAGGGAAACAAATCTCTTCTCCCAAGTTACCTGCCACCGTACCAAAAGGTTAGAGGGCATTATTAGCCTATTAACACCATCTTAAGTTGAAAATGGTGGGCAAAGGCCATCAAAAACTCGTCCCTGAAACACCCTCAGCAACACAATTCGCACCCGTTGACACGAATAGAGTTTAGACACGGTAGGACGCAGCACACGTGTTACCAAGTTCATATCAGGAAAGATGACTATTTTGATAAAAATATATCAAGTGTCCCCACCCCCTTGACCTTTGCTCGGAGAGTGGTAGTTGGCTTCTTCCCTTTGGCTCTGTCCTCTGCCCGGAGGGGGGCTGGGCCGGACGATGGAGGGCAGCATGTGGACAATCTCCGCCTGTGTCCCTGACCGCGGAGGGAACGTCCCTCTCTCCTGGACGGCTGGTTGCCATCGGCCTCCTCTGTCTCATTCCTCAGACAAGAGGGAGGCTTTCTGCCGGTCTCGAGCGGACACTGGGTCGTTTGCTCTGATGTCTGTTTCCACAGCAACAAGCAGGGCACCTGTCCGCAGCGTCCACTCCGTCCGGTGGGCGCAGGTGCCGGGTGAGCAGCAGCTGCGGGGTGGGAAGCGAGCGGCTGACGGTGACTCTGTTTCTGTCCTCCTCCGTGGCTCCCGGCATGCTCGGAGGCGGTCACCCTGTCTAAAGAGCCTGGCTGGCAGCCGGCCTTCCTCAGACACACTGTCCACGGACGCGCCTGCCCCTTTCTGCATCAGAACTGTTTCCAAGCTCTGACCCGGGACCAAGGGCCCAGTGAAGGGGGGTGAGTCACGGTCTCCCCATGGATTTTTTTTTCTTTTGCACTTTTCCAAAGCTGGAAACGGGGAGGCAGTCAGACAGACTCCCGCATGCGCCTGACTGGCATCCACCCAGCATGCCCACCAGGGGGCGATGCTCTGCCCCTCCGGGGCATCGCTCTGCCGTGACCAGAGCCACTCTAGTGCCTGGGGCAGAGGCCACAGAGCCATCCTCAGCGCCCGGGCCATCTTTGCTCCAATGGAGCCTCGGCTGTGGGAGGGGAAGAGAGAGACAGAGAGGAAGGAGAGGGGGAGGGGTGGAGAAGCAGATGGGCGCTTCTCCTGTGTGCCCTGGCCGGGAATCGAACCCGGGACTTCTGCACGCCAGGCTGACGCTCTACCACTGAGCCAACCGGCCAGAGCCTCCCCATGGATTTTTAATCTGGGCCGCCGGGGGCTTGCTTAGACCAGACAGGAAGTGAAAAGAGGGCTGGCCTCTTCGGGGAAACCATCAGCAGGCAAAACTGAAAACAGGTGGTCAGTGTGCGTGCTGCTGGGCAAGGTCACCCCCCGCCAGGTGGCCTCCTCCCTCTGTACGTGGGTCTCTCCTCTCGGCTGTGAGGGGAGATCCACCATCGCACGGCAGGTGAAGAGAGAGAGAGAGAGCCCGTTCTCTGGGGAGGGTCACGTTCTTTTCTTCTATTGCAGAAGCTGTACCTTAGGTGCACGGCGGGGACAGCGGAAGCCCTGATATCCAGTTCACAACACACACGCGGGGGAGATTCCATAACGGACCGAGGGGGGAGGGAAGAACGGGGGGCCTCCCTCCGGACACGTGGGCTCGATTATGTGCCCAGCTGTCTGCGTGTCCTTGGCCAAGCCAGTGAACTGTCTGTGAAGGGAGGCAGCTGGGACATTGCAGGAGCTCGCGAGCCCCAGGGGGCTGGTTTGAACACACTCTGGAAGTCTTTGGAGGAGGTGTTCACGGCCGTTTTCACAGTCCCTGCTGTAGAAACGAGAAGCTTGGTGACACGTCCCTGCTTAGCCGTGGAGGCTGGGCCCTCTCCCTGGTGCCAGCTCCTTCCAAAGGAGAATGCTCCTGTCAGCTTCCTGCAGGAGAAAGGATCCCCGAGCTCTCTCAGAAGACAGGACGCCCCGAAACCCCGCCAGGCGTGTTGCAAACTAGGGTGTATTTCCTTTTACGTCTGTGAGCCCAGAACTCACATATATAATAATAACAGGTACTTAATTTGACCAAAAAGATCAATAATTAGACGCTATTCGTACACTCAGGGGACTTAAGATATATATATATATATATGTTTGCTGCTTCCCCAAGATCCTGCAATATGGATCTATTTTCCTTAAAATTCAGGAATCCCATCTTTTCCGTGGTCATCACGCCACAAAACATAGGAAGAGCAGCGGCCAGGACCAGCCCTGTCTGCCGCTCACCGGCAGTGACGCCGGGCTCCGCTGGGACTTAATTTATAACAATACTCGGGCGCCTCTTCCACAGGGAACGCCCTCCCTCACGCCACCGGGTCCCCGAGACGCGCTTGGCGGCCAGGCTGACCTGAGCCACGGGGAAGCACGCACACCGGGGGAGAGGAGAGCGGTGGCCGGAGAACTGGACCCTGAGTCCAGCCGTCTCACCTAGAGCAGGTCCGCTACCCCCCAGACCCGTGGGGGAGGCCACGGTCCGCCTGTCTTGCCTCCCGAGTCCACCTGCTCTGGTTCTCAAGCCTCTCAAGCACCCAGTCCCCGGGAGGGCGTGTTGGAACCCAGACAGGGGCCTCACCTCCAGAGGGCCAGGTTCCGGGGTCCAGGCCAGGGCATGCGCCCCTGCATTCCTGATGAGTCACCGGATGGGGTCACCCAGGTTCTCCATCAGGGAACCAGCGGCTCCTGGTCGTCTGTTAAGACAGCCAGCCCCCCCCATGCAGGCCCTCTGTGTCCAGACGTCTCTATGCCCAACAGGTAGAGGCCTGGCCTTCGAGCCAGACAGTCCCAAGTTCAAACGCTGCCTTTGACCTGGACAAACGGATTGCTCCGGCAGGTTCCGGAACCCCTCCTATTGGGAGGCTTAACAGCACACTGCGCTCAGGGACCCACTGCCGTCCCTGGGCACACGGACACCCCCACTGCCGTCCCTGGGCACACGGACACCCCCACTGTCGTCCCTGGGCACACGGACACCCCCACTGCCATCCCCGAACACACGGACACTCCCACTGCCGTCCCCGGGCACACGGACACTCCCACTGCTGTCCCCGGGCACACGGACACTCCCACTGCCGTCCCTGGGCACACGGACACCCCCACTGCCGTCCCTGGGCACACGGACACCCCCACTGCTGTCCCTGGGCACAAGGACACTCCCACTGCTGTCCCTGGATACACGGACACTCCCCCGTCTTCCCCACGACCTGGTCCCCAGAGGGTCGGCTCCCCCGCCTTCCCCACGACCTGGTCCCCAGAGGGACGGCTCCAGGAGACAGATGCTCCATGTGGCAGCTGCCACACCTGCACATGTGGGTCTCCAGTTCCTTGCTGCGGGTGATACTGGTGACAGTGACACTAACAACTAACACTGGGTCCATGTCACCGAGCCAGGTCCTCTGCTGAATGCTCTACACCTATAAATACATTTACTTGATTTCGGTGTTTCTTTTTCCGAGGTATCGGGCCAGACACCAGTGTGCAAGGAAGGGGGTCCTGGCAGCATCACCAAAGCCCAGACGGCCGGGGCTGCCTCACTCGGAACGAAACCGCACGCGTAGAGGGCAGCGCCGTAGCCGTGCTGACCATAGGCGGGCCCTCACGGGTGGGTCAAGTGAACGGCTGACATTCACTGGTGCTTGTTATGGACGGGACACTGTAGTACACGTAGAAAGAATGCGGGCGTCACCCATCCTCATAAACTCCCAGATGACGCACACACACTCGGTTCCAGCCTGGTTTACAGACGGAACACAGAGCAGCCCGAGAAGACGCAGGGAAGACACAATAGCTTGCTCCCACCGCCGCGACCGAGCAGACCTCTCTACATCGCTTGCGCCAAAGCCCGTGCCATCCGCCAGCTCCGCCGTGTGTCCGGGTAGCCTTTCTGGGTGCGCGGTCTGAGACGCCACAGGCTCCTCCTGACCTGCCCACCTCCAGCGACGAGGCGTCAGCGCTCGGCACACAGGTCAGCAGAGCAGGACCACGCCAGCCTCATGCCCCTGCTGCTGGGTCCTCACTTGTCTGTGTTTCTCCACTGACGCTAATTTGTTTTATTCAACAGAATCTAATCATCTTCTCTGTTTTTTTTTCCCCCCTAGCTACAATATGTCCTAAAGTCTACCAGTAAGGGAGATTTATTTATAGTTCAGACATCCAGCCGGGCTGAGCCAAGCTAATGAAACCAGGACTGGTTTTGCCTCCAGAGAGCTCTTCAACAGAAGGTCTCTGATAACTTTCCGGGGGGGTGGCTGCTCCTATACGGCCACGCCCAGGGTGATATAAAACCGCTGCCCCGTGTCTCTGTTTACTGCGACCTCTTTGTGATCGATGAATATTCTCCCCCCACTGTGAAATGTATTTAAATATTGACATTGAGATTCACAAGGAATTTTCTATTTGTTGTTTATGATTTTCTGGGCATTTTTCTCTCTATTCTTTTCTTGAAAAAAAATTTTTTTTATAAATAAATTTTTATTAATTTTAATGGGGTGACATCAATAAATCAGGGTACATATATTTAAAAAAAACATGTCCAGGTTATCCTGTCATTCAATTATGTTTTTTTTTTTTTTTTTTATCGCCACAATCACTGCTTTTGTAAACCGGTTATTGGCTCTCTTCTTGGTAAGTGTTTCTTCTACAACGGCTTCTGTTCATGGCTACGGCGGCACGATGTCGCAGAGGAAACAGCGAATCCGCTCCACGGCTCTGGTGGCGTAAGTGTGCCCGTGACCCCCGCGGCGGTCTCCTGGGAGGAGAAACCGCAAGATGAAGAGGTCACCACGGAACCAGACTCCGCAGGAACTACGTGAAAACCAACATTGACTCAACTGTCTTTGGATCTTAATTGCATGCTTGTTACTTTTGCAAGAACAGAGGCAGGGCTGGGTTTAATATTGTCTGGAGTGGTGAACTATTTGATGACCGCCTGTTCCTCTGTTTGTTCTTGAGAACAAATATGAGAATCTGGGGAACCGGAGTATTGCTCTTGGCTGCACTGTGAGGTTGGGCGTCGATGGACCCTCCTGGGGGCGTTGTGGCGTGATGAAGGGGGTGCTTCAGGGTTGGTCCTCAACATCGCCGGGACGTCCTAATGGAGTGGAAAGACTGCTCACCAATTCTATCAGCAGCGTCAACACTCCGGGACCTTACACCGTGTGTCCTCTGACCCTGGAATAAGTCAGCACCATGGACAGCCTCCCCTCTGTCTTAGGGATGAGATTCCTGAGCCTGAGAGGCCTTCAGATGACCACTGAGCGGTCAGTCCCTACAGCTGCTCCAGTGGCGGTTGGCACTTTTTTTTTTTTTTGAATTTTTCTGAAGTGAGAAGCAGGGAGGCAGACAGACAGACTCCCGCATGCGCTCGACCGGGATCCACCCGGCACGCCCACCAGGGGGCGATGCTCTGCCCATCTGGGGCATTGCTCTGTTGCAACCAGAGCCATTCTAGCACCTGAGACAGAGGCCATGGAGCCATCCTCAGTGCCTGGGCCATTTTTGCTCCAATGGAGCCTCGGCTGCGGGAGGGGAAGAGAGAGACAGAGAGGAAGGAGAGGGGGAGGGGTGGAGAAGCAGATGGCCGCGTCCCCTGTGTGCCCTGGCTGGGAATCAATCCTGGGACTTCCACACGCTGGGACACACTCTACCACTGAGCCAACCGGCCTGGGAGGGAAACAGTTGGCAATTCTTACCCTCACAGGTTCCAGCTGTGCCTCTGTGATTGAAGGGTGCCGCCCAGGCCCTCCGCCCTGTACTTTCTGGGTCTATGCTCCAGCCCCAGGACACGTCTTAAGGGGCCGAGGACTTTTCTCCTTGGCTGAACCCCAGATGCCTGGCGACCAGGCCACACACTCCGTGGGCACCTCAACCGGACGTCTGCACGTGGAGGGGACGCACCCTCGCGAGGGGAGGTCTTGGTGAGGGCGGGAAACGGCACCACCGACAGGGGAGCACACTCAGCCCCCCGGCAAACACGGACAACTCAGAACGGAATCTAATTCCCACCCAGGCTCAGAGGGTTTTAAGCATCTTCACGCCTCTGGCTGCATCTGAACATCGGACCAGCTGTTTTATTTTCTGCTTCAGATTCTGCCTCTGTGAACAGATCCCGGCCGCACGGCGGGGCAGGGAGCGTATGTGAAGTCTCGGGTGGGCTGAGTAAGACTCCGGTTCGCTCCCACCCTCTCAGCAGATACCGCCGCCTCTCACATCAGCGCACAGCTCGAACTGAGCATTTCTGGAGTCTCACAGGACTTTAGGGACCTTCTGTTCAACCCCCTCACTCTGTAGAGGTATAAACCGAGTCCCAGAGGGTCAATGGCTCGCCTAGCAGCCGGTTAGTAGTGAAACCAGTAAATAGTAAAAACAGTAAAAGAGGGTTTTGTTTTTTTTTTAACAGTGATGTGATCTGGTCACAGGACCTCAGACAGGTGACGGGGAGGCACGCAGCCAGGTCCTCATGGGCGTGCCCGCGTGCACAGACATCCATGGGCCCAGGGGACACACACTCCAGTGGGCTCGGGCCGTGTGGCCCGTCTGATTCTCCCCAGCTACTGCCACGACCCTTCCGGAGCTGGCTCCCTGCTGCTCAGGGCGGTGCGCATGCGGCTGGTCGGAAAGCAGAGGCGGGGAGAAAGTCTGGGAAACAGCTTGTCTTGGAGATGATCACCCCAGGAAGCAGGGGAGAGGGAGGAAAAGGAGGAGCTAGCTACCCATCGGGGACCCAGTCCTGCTGCGGCCACCGAGGAACTGGGTACGACGGGGTCTGAGAACGGTCCTCCCAGTGGCCGAGGGCGGAGGCGTTTCTCGGCCGGGTCTCAGGCCCCTCTGGGGGAAGGCTGCCCCCCGGGGATGGCAGGGACCTCTCTCACAGGCCCTGTCCCTTGTGACTTCAGAGACCAGAGGCAGAAGACACAGAGTGGAAGGCAGGCCACCCGCCTGTAGCTGAGGTCAGAAACGAGTGAGGGCCATTGTCCCAGGAGCCCCCCACGTAGAGGTCAAGGCCAGTTCAGGTGCTTCACATGTTCAAATTTGAGGAAAGGGACTCTTGACGGGCTCGGGCCCAGAGGGGGCAGAGCGTGTGCGGGGTCCACGTTGTGTCTGGTCGCAGACCTGCTCCCCTCGCCCCTCCCTCTGGCCAGGGCATAGCGCTCACTCACGTGGATGTATCCATTGAGTGGCTCTACATACGAGGTGTTTTCCAGGCGTGTGGGCACAACAGCAAACTAAGAAGACAGAATTATCTGCTTCCACAAGGCTTCCATCGACTGAGGAATAACGCTTAGTATAAAGACAAAACAGATACGGAGGACCCAGGCTCGAGACCCCGAGGTCGCCAGCTTGACCACGCCTCACCTGGTTTGAGCAAAGCTCACCAGCTTGGACCCAAGGTCGCTGGCTCCAGCAAGGGGTCACTCGGTCTGCTGAAGGCCCGTGGTCAAGGCACATATGAGAAAGCAACCAATGAACAACTAAGGTGTCGCAACGAAAAACCGATGATTGATGCTTCTCATCTCTCTCCGTTCCTGTCTGTCTGTCCCTATCTATCCCTCTTTCTGACTCCCTCTGTCTCTGTAAAAAAACAAACAAACAAAAACATACAGTTACTCATGTATTGAAAAGAGCTCTGGAGAAAGACTGCAAGAGTAGTATAAAAAAATGTTGTTGAAAAGGAAAAAAAAAAAGCTTCTCTATTTACTGTGGACAAGAAAAGCCTGAGCAATTAGGTGGCATTTGAGCTCAGGGCCAAAGAAGGTTCAAGGGAAAATGACAGGGACATTGAGGGCCAGGGCACTCTTGGCAAAAGGAAAAGTTCATATCAAGACTCTGAGGTCTAGGGTTCTCGGCATCGAGTCTAAACAACCCCCAGAAACGGAATGCTGAAAACAGGAGGGCCAGGACCTGCGTCTCGTCTCAAACCTACTTCGCTTTGTTTTACCCACTTTTATCTTTACATTGAAAATCATTTGAATTCATTCTGAATGATAAGAATGAGAAGAGTTCTGCAGAAACATCTCAAAGTCCGGGAGGCTCACGCGCAGGACTGCAGAGGGGCAGCGGCTGGTGGGTCAGCGGGATGCGTGTTACCAGTAGCCGCAGTCGCCAACACTCCCTGCCGTTACTGCTTCAAGAATGTTCCAGTAGGTTCTGTTCATTGGTTCTTTAGAATCAACACATAGGTGAGACCAGATGGCATTTGTCTTTCTCTGTCTGACTCATTTCACTTAGCACAATACCCTCTAGGTCCATCATTTCCTTTTTTAATTTTTTTTTATTTTTTTAGGGCCAGGTAGTATTCCATGGTATAAATGCACCACAGTTTTTTTTTTATCCACTCATCTGGGGATGGGCACTTGAGTTGCTTTTATATCTTGGCTGTTGTAAATAACATTGCACTTAACGTAGGGGCACATGTATTCCTTTTGAATGGGCATTGTTTATTTATTCAGTTAAACACTCAGAAATGGAACCACTGGGTCATAGGCAGTTCTATTTTTAATTTTCTGAGCAACCTCCATAGACTCATTCTGAACCAATCTGTGAAGTACAGCATAGGGATTATAGTCATTAATACCGTAATAACTACTTAGGATGCCGGGTGGGGCACTAGACTTATGGAGTGGGGGGTCACTTTGTTAGGGATATAAATGTCTAACGACTGCACTGTTCACCTGAAACTAACGTAATATTGAACGTCAACTGTGATTTAAAAAATTAAAATGCAACAGAAAAAGAAAAAGAAAAACAATGTTAGCCTCACTGGTTAACTTCCTTGCAGAGCTTGTGATCCCTGGTGCAGACCGATTAAGAAGAAGAATGGAGTCTTCTTTCTCTCGTTGTTGTCTGAGACTGAGTCTGGCACCTGGCAGAGCAGAAGCTCCCTCCGTCGACCATGAACTCACACTGGTCAGCGCCCTGCAGTAATCAGCAGGCCTGGCAGTGCGCCCCCTGCAGGGGGCAAGCCGGCTCACGCACTGGGACCGCGGACCTCACCTGGGGAAAGCGTATGTGGGAGGCACTGATTGTGGGAAGCACACGCATTTTCCTCACCAAAATGAAAACTCGCCGAGAACTGTACGACAGAGGACGGACGGAGAAGGAGGACG